>NW_011494753.1:4950492-4957292 GCF_000754665.1 Bison bison bison
CTGCTCAACACTCTATAATAAGCTAAATGGGAAAGCAATTTAGAAAAGAATAAATACATATATATGCATGACTGAATCATTCTGCTGTACACCTAAAACTAACAGCATTGTTAATCAACTGTACTTCAGTATAAAATAAAAATTTTTAAGTTTTTAAAGTACAGTTTCTACTGAATGGACATAAATGTCACACCACCCTAAAGCTGAGTGAGTATTGTAGAACCATCCTAAGTCCAGGACCATTTCATTCCCAAGCTGAACTGCCTGGATCGGCCTGCTATTTGCACTTTATATAAGTGGATTGTGTGCATTCTCCTGTGGCTTGATTCTTTCCCTTAGTATAGTTTATCTGTCCAGCCATGTTGATGTCTGTAGCCATCATGCACTCACTTTGCCTGAAATTTGGATTCCATTCTGCAGTTGATGAGCTTGAGTGTGCTCTCAGGTGCATGCGTGTGAGGCCCAAAGGATGTGGGAGAGTTCCCGGGATGCTGGTGCCTTTTGTCTAGGTCAGGACATGCAGTGTTCCCAAACAGCTGCACTGCATTTGCCATTGACCAGCATCCAAAGAAGATTCTATAGGATTTTCTCTATATCCTTGTCCATATATGGCTTTGTTCCTTTAAATTGTTTTGCCACTCTGGCTGGTATAAAATATTTTCTCTTTGTGATCTTATTTTCCATTTATTTTCATAAAAATTAGATGGTCAGAATTTCTTTCTGACATGAATTTTTTCTATGTCTATTACTTTTTTGTTCTTGCATTTCTGCACAATTTCTACAAAATTTCTGCTTATTTCAATGGCCCATTTTTTTGTTTGGATTTTCTTTCTTTCTTTTTTTTTTTTTTAGTAAATCTTAGGAGTACTTTAAATTGTCTGAGTACCATTTCTTAATCAGTGATGTGTCTGTTAAGTATCTCCTCACATCATGTGGTCTGTCCACTCATTTTCTTAACAGTTTTAATACTTTTATGCAAAGCAGTTTATAATTTATTTTAGCCATATTTATGCTCTTGTTTTGTCTTAAATTCTTCCTTACTTCAGAGTCATAAGAAATTTCCCATATTCTCTTCTAGAATTTGTATAGTTTAGCCTTAATTTAGAAATTTATTCTTGGCATGATGGGGTCCAATTTCATTATTTCAATTTGCATGATCACTTGTGTTAGCATTGTATAGTGCAAAGTCTGTTCTTTTCCAACTGCTCTGGAAAATCATCTGTCATGTATCAAATGTCCATATATATATATATGTGTGATCCTTTTTTAAGGTTTTCTATTCTGGGCCACTTCCCTACGTGTCTATCCCTGTACTGTAATGACAGAGTGTCTTCATTTCTGTCATTTTGTGATGAGTCTGGTTACCCCGCAGGGCCTTTCTCCACCTCATCCTTTATCTTCAATGTGCATTGAACTTTAGGCTTCTAAATACACTTTGGAATTAATTTGCCAGTTGTACACATGTACACATCACACCCCTCCACCCAACACACACATGGTCCTTTAAGATATTAAATGCAATTATCTTAAAGGCCATGTGTGTGAACCTTTAGAAGTGTAATGTCTCCACATCTATATCTCCACTTATTCAGACCTATTTTATCTCCATGAGGTTTCTGTACACTTTTTATAAGATTCATTCCTGTATATTTCACATTGATGCTATTGTATATCGCATTTTTATTTGGTTTTCTATATCTTTCTGGTTCATACACATAGAATTGATTTTGTATATTCATTTTATATCTGAAAGCTTTTATTCTAATAATTTATCAGCAAGATTATGTTCTATGTATTAAGCCATATTTTCCACGAATAATGCAGGTTTCTCCTTTTAAACTTCTCATGCCTTTCACTTTAATTAATTTATTTATGCGTCCTTAGTGCTCTGGCTAAGACTGCCAGGAGATTGGTGACCTACAGTGGTGACAGTGTGCTTCCCTGTTAGCTCAGCTGGCAAAGAATCCACCTGTAATGCAGGAGATGCCAGTTGGATTCCTGGGTCAGAAAGATCCCCTAGAGAAGGGATAGGCTGCCCACTCTAGTATTGGGCTTTGCTAGTGACTCAGATGGTAAAGAATCCGCCTGCAATGTGGGAGACCTGGGCTCAATCCCTGGGTTGGGAAGATCCCCTGGAGGAAAGCATGGCAATCCACTCCGCATCCCTGCCTGGAGAGTCCCCATGGCCAGAGGAGCCTGGTGGGCTGCAGTCCACGGGGTCGCAAAGAGTCGGACACGACTGAGCGACTAAGCACAGCAGAGCACCAGTGGTGATTGTGTGACCTTATCTTATTCATGATCTTAAAGGAAGGGCATTCAACATTATACAACATTTCACCACGAAGTGTAATATTTCCTGTCATCTTTTAGAAGATATCCTATATCAGGTTAAAGAGCGTCTATTTCTACTTTGCTACAGAGATTCTTTTATCGTGAATGGATGTTGAATTATATCAGTGTATATCTTTTGAAATGGTCATATGATTTTCCTCTTTAATTTATCATGTGGTGAATTTATAAGGTTTACACAGTGAACTTATTTTGTTGACAATTAATATTAATTTAGGATTTCCTTTTTTAATCTTGGACTAAGATAACTCATTTTGCCCTTTTATTTTTAACCTTTAGTTTTAATAGCAATCAGTTGATTAATAATCCAAGTAAATACCATATTATCGTTTCTTTTAACTAATAATTATTTCTTGTGTCTTACCTTTTCCCATTGGATTTATTTTTCTTTTTATTTGAGTATTTTCTCTCTCAATATTTTCAAGAGTCTGTGGGCAGTGAACCTTTTGAGCCTCTGTATGTCTGTAAACATACATCATCTTTTTCTTGAAAGATAATTTGTCTTTCCGTATAGTCCTAGGTTCCAAATTCTACTCCCTTCACCTCCTGTCTTAAAACATATTTCTCTTTGAATGCTGTGCGCCCAATGGAGAAGTCTTTAATTTGATCTCATTCTTTTGTGTGTTTGTTTTGAAAATATTTTATGGTGGGAAAATATACATAACATGGGGTTTTCCCTGGTAGCTCAGATGGTAAAGAATCTGTCTGCCATGTGGGAGACCCGGGTTTGATTGCTGAGTCGGGAAGGTCCTCTGGAGAAGGGAATGGTTACCCACTCCGGTGTTCTTAACCGGAGAATTCCATGAATGGAGGTTACAGTCTGTGGGGTCACAAAGAGTCAGAAACGACTGAGTGACTAACACTTTCATGCATAACATAAATGTACCGTAAGTGTCCATTCAGTAGTATTAGGTACATTTACATTGTTATTCAACCATCACCACCATCCCTTCCTAGGACTTTTTCCCCTCATTGTAATAACTCTTTATTCATTAAATCCTAACACAATTCCTCATCTCCCAGCCCCTAACAACTTCCATTCTACTTTCTGCCCCTAAGAATTCAACTATTCTGGATACTTCATGTAAGTGGAATCATACAGTGCCTGTCCTTTAATTACTAGCTTATTTCACTTATAATGTCCTCAAGGTTCATACATGTTGTAATGAGTATAAGAATTTCCTTCCTTTTTTAAAAAAATTTTTAATTGGAGTGTAGTTGATTTACAATGTTGTGTCAATTTCAGGTGCACAGCAAGTGAGTCAGTGATACGTATACATACATCCGCTCTTTTAGGTTCTTTTCCTGTATAGGCCGTTTCAGAGCGCTGTGTAGAGCTCCCTGTGCTATACAGTAGGTCCTTATTAGTTTCTATTTTATTTGTAGTAATGTGTATACATTCAGTCCCGACCTTCCAATTTATCCCTCCTTCCTTCCCCCCTCGTTTGTTTTCTGCATCTTGGATGATGTAGACATTTCTCCAAAGAAGACATACAAATGACTAACAAGCATGTGAAAAGACGCTCAACATCACTAATTATTAGAGAAATTCAAATTAAAACTACAATCAGGTATTATCTCACACCGATCAGAATGGCCATCAACAAATCTACAAACAGTATAAATGCTGGAGAGGGTGTGGAGGAAAGGGAACCCTCTTGTACTGTTGATGGTAATGTAAATTGGTATAGCCATTATGGAGAATAGTATAAAGGTTCCTTTAAAAACTAGGAATAAAACTACCATGCATGCGTGCATGCTAAGTTGTTTCAATCATGTCTGACTCCTTGCGACTCTATGGACTGTAGCCCACCAGGCTCCTCAGTCCATGGGATTCTCCAGGCAAGAATACTGGAGTGGGTTGCCATGCCCTCCTCCAGGACATCTTCCCAACCCAGAGATCGAACTCACATATCTTATGTCTCCTGCATTGGCAGGCAGGTTGTTTACCACTAGTGCTACCTGGAAAGCCCCATAAAACTACCATATGGCCCACAATCCCACTACTGGGCATATATCCAGAGGAAACCATAATTGAAAAAGACACATGTACCCCAGTGTTCACTGCAGCACTGTTTACAAAAGCCAGGACATAAAAGCAACGTAGATGTCTATTGACAGATGAATGGATAAAGAAGTTTTGGTACATTACTCAGCTATAAAAAGGAAACATATTTGAATCAATTCTAATGAGGTGGATGAACCTAGAATTTATTATACAGAGTGATGTAAGTCAGAAAGACAAATATTGTATTAATATATTAACGTATATATATATATATATGGAATCTAGAAAGATGGTACTGATAATCCTATTTGCAGGGCAGCAAAAGAGATGGAGACATAAAGGACAGACTTTTGGACACAGCGTGGGAAGGAGAGAGTCGGATGATTTGACAGAGTAGCATTGAAACATATGTATTACCATATGTAAAATAGATGGCCAGTGGGAATTTGCTGTATGATTCAGGGAACCCAAAGCCTCTGTGACAACCTAGAGGGGTGGGATGGGGAAGGAGGTTCAAGAGGAAGGGGACATATGTATATCTGTGGCTGATTCATGGTGACGTAGGCAGAAACCATCACAATATTATAAGCAATTATCATCCAATTAAAAAAAAAAAACTAAAAATAGAGCTACCATATGATCCAGCAAATCCCAGTCTTGGGCATATATTCAGAGAAAAACACAATTCAAAAAGTAGCCAGAACGTGGAAGCAAACTAATGTCTGTCAACAGAGGAATGGATAAAGGAAATGTGGTTCATGTATACAATGGAGGATTACTCACCCATATAAGAAATGAAATAATGCCATTTGCAGCAACATGAATGGACCTAGAGATTGTCTGACAGAGAAAGGTAAATATCATATGATATCACTTAAATTAATTTCATTCCTTTTTTTAAGACTGAATCATACTTCATTATATGGCTAGACCTTATTTTTTTAATCTGTTCATTCATTGATGGGAACTTGAGTTACTTCCACCTTTTGGCTATGGTGAATAATTCTGATCAACAAGACTGTACAAATGTCTGTTCAAATCTCAGCTCTACCCAGAAGTAAAATTGCTGTATCATATGGTAATTCTTTGTTTAATTTTTTGTGGTTCCTCATCTTGATTACAGAGTTTTATATAGAAGTTTTCTATAGAAGCTGTACCATTTTACATTCCCACCAACAATGCAAAAGGGTTCCAATTTTCTTGTTTGTTTGTTTTTTTTCCCTCCTAATGGCTATGAAATGGTATCTCACTGTGGTTTTGGTTTGCATTTTTCTACTGATTACTGATATCAAGTACCTTTTCATGTGATTATTGGCCATTTGTATATCTTATTTGAACAAATGGGTATTAAAGTTCTTTATTTTTAAACTGAACTCTTTGGGTTTTCTCTTGAGTTGTAGGTGTTCTTTATATATTCTGGATATTAATCAATCACTTATCAGCTATATGGTTAGCAAATATTTTCTCCCGTCCCATAGGTTGCCTTTTCATTCTGTGTCATTTGATGTGCAGAAGTTTTAATGAAGTTTAATTTTTTTTGTTGCTTGTGCTGTTTGTAACATATCCAAGTTATCATTGCCAAATCCAAGATCATGAAGATTTTCCTCTAAAAGTATACTTTTAGCCCTTAAATACAGGTTTTTGATCCATTTTGAAGTCACTTTGAGGTATTTGGAGAAGGGCATGGCAACCCACTCCAGTATTCTTGCCGGGAGAATTCCATGGACAGAGAAGCCTGGTGGGCTACAGTCTGTGGGGTTGCCAAGAGTCAGACATGACTGAGCAACTAATGCTTTAAGGTATGGTGTAAGGTAAGGATCCAGCTTTGTTTTTTTGTATGTGGATATCCAAGTTTTCCCAATAGTGTGAGAACTTTGTTCTTATCAAAATTGATTTGGCTATGGATTCTTATTCTTTTGCATTTAGTTTTAGTGTCTTCCAATCTCTTCAAGAAAATTAGAGATACCAAGGGAGCATTTCATGCAAAGATGGGCTCGATAAAGGACAGAAATGGTATGAACCTAACAGAAGCAGAAGATACTAAGAAGAGGTGGCAAGAATACACAGAAGAACTGTACAAAAAAGATCTTCATGACCTAGATAATCACGATGATGTGATCACTGACCTAGAGCCAGATATCCTGGAATGTGAAGTCAAGTGGGCCTTAGAAAGCATCACTACGAACAAAGCTTGTGGAGGTGATGGAATTCCAGTTGAGCTATTCCAAATCCTGAAAGATGATGCTGTGAAAGTGCTGCACTCAATATGCCAGCAAATTTGGAAAACTCAGCAGTGGCCACAGGACTGGAAAAGGTCAGTTTTCATTCCAATCCCAAAGAAAGGCAATGCCAAAGAATGCTCAAACTACCACACAATTGCACTCATCTCACATGCTAGTAAAGTAATGCTCAAAATTCTCCAAGCCAGGCTTCAGCAATACGT
>NW_011494753.1:4957831-4967733 GCF_000754665.1 Bison bison bison
TATTTCTGGGCTCTAAAATCACTGCAGATGGTGACTGCAGCCATGAAATTAAAAGACGCTTACTCCTTGGAAGGAAAGTTATGATCAACCTAGATAGCATATTCAAAAGCAGAGACATTACTTTGCCAACAAAGGTTCGTCTAGTCAAGGCTATGGTTTTTCCTGTGATCATGTATGGATGTGAGAGTTGGACTGTGAAGAAAGCTGAGCGCCGAAGAATTGATGCTTTTGAACTGTGGTGTTGGAGAAGACTCTTGAGAGTCCCTTGGACTTCAAGGAGATCCAACCAGTCCATTCTGAAGATCAGCCCTGGGATTTCTTTGGAAGGAATGATGCTAAAGCTGAAACTCCAGTACTTTGGCCACCTCATGCGAAGAGTTGACTCATTGGAAAAGACTCTGATGCTGGGAGGGATTGGGGGCAGGAGGAGAAGGAGACGACAGAGGATGAGATGGCTGGATGGCATCACTGACTCGATGGATGTGAGTCTGAGTGAACTCCGGGAATTGGTGATGGACAGGGAGACCTGGCCTGCTGCGATTCATGGGGTCACAAGGAGTTGGACATGACTGAGCGACTGAACTGAACTGAACTGCATGTCTATTTAAAAATTCAGTTAGGTTTATGAGGATATGTGATTTACCTATGTGGATGTAAGAGGTCAAAGGGGAAACCAGCCTGGGTTCTGGAGCCCCAGGGTGCTCAGGATCTACATGGACCAGACTGGCCATCCCCAGGCTGTGGGTGCACCCCCTGAGAGGCAGTCTCTGGATGCAGGAGAGGTCCTCAGACTTCACCCAGAACCTGTGTGTTAACATGGAGGAGAGCGGGGTCCTGGTACTATGTATAGGGCGTGACCCAGCTCCTTCCCCTCACCTGTGCAGTCATGGCCCTCCTAGCTATGAGCATCCTGGAGGTCTGATGCCTGCAAGAAAAGCCCACATCACAGATAAGCAAGTAGATTTCAGGAGTCAACATGCTACTCGTGATATTTGCCCACCCCACCCCCCCACTGCTGGGGTGCACCCTGCACTCCCCTGGACTAAGGTTGGTCCACAGGAACCCTCCTGACTCAAGATCCTGTTGGTGACAGTCTGACCTCCTGGCCTGGTACACCCCACCAGGAACAAGGAGTGGTCATCAGCCTGACCTCTTGAATTTCCTGAGGACCACACCATACCCTGGCAAGGATGATGATGAACAGCTTTCTAACTTTGTGATTCCCTGTGGTCTGTGCCACCTGAGGTTCTCATGGGATGTCAGAAGTTCAGCTTCTGTCTGTGAGCCTCTCTGTGCACCTATCCTGGAGCATCAGCATAGCCCATGAACTTCTCATGACTCTGACCTCACAGTCACTTCCTTGAGTTGACACTCACTTAGAAAACTTTTCCTTTTATCCTGACCTAACTCTCAATACCTTCATTTATTTAAAAATTAAAAGGTGGGATGATGTGTGAGGCAGGGAGATGCAGGGGCATGGAGTTCACTGTCAAGACCATTTCAAGGTCAAACTCTGTATCTTGATTACAGTGGTGGTTACACAGGTGTATACATTTTGTTGAAATCTATTTCCTTAAAGGGCTTCCCTGATAGCTCAGTTGAAAAAGATAGCTCAGTTGGTCCACCTGTAATGCAGGAGACCCCCTTGTGGCTCAGCTGGTAAAGAATCCGCCTGCAATGCAGGAGACCTAGGTTCGATCCCTGGGTTGGAAAGATCTCCTGGATAAGGAAAGGGCTACTCACTCCAGTATTCTGGCCTGGAGAACTCCATGGACTTACAGTCACAAAGAGTCAGACACGACTGAATGACTTTCACTTTCATGCTTTCATGTACTTAAAATGCATGTATTTTATTATATGTAACCTATTTGTCAATAAAGCTTATTTAAACAATCTTTAAAGACCATTTCAAGTTCATACAATACCAAATATTTCAAATCATTTTAAAATTTGAAATATAAAAAAGTTTTAAATTCTTACTTCTAATGAGATGTAAATGTTTTCTTTCATTATTGTCTTTTCCAGAGTTCTCAGGGGCTGTGGTCTCACACCATCCACTGGGACAACAATGGCCCATTTCCAGCAGAGGCAGTGCCGCGTTGCCCCAGGTGCCTGACTGCCACCCACCTCCAGTGAACTGCAGTGTCTGAAAAGTGAGTTCCATGTTCATGGGGTCTGTCATGACTATGCTGGGGTGGGGCAAGTGCAATCAACATTTCCAACAGGAGAGCTTGTTGTGGTCCTGGGAACAGATGACCTGAAAATCAGGTTTAAAGCCAGGGAATGAGAGTGCATTAATTTATCTGCTGAAGTCCATTGAGAGGAAATTATAAAATGCATTTCATGTTGCATTAAGATTTGTGTTTAGAATAGTAAACATCACCCTTCTAAAGAACGTGGCTGTAGTGAATAACAAGGAGGTAATTTGATTTATACTAGTGCAGAATTTATTAAGCCACTCTGTTGCCATCTGTAGTTATCATGATTGATTTTTAAAATATTAGAAGAATAACTTAAGCAAAAGACTAAAGTCTCATATTAACATATTAATTGCTTTTATTTTTAATGTTTTTCTTAGTGCTTGTCCAGAAATAGAATTTTTATCTAGTTGATATTAGAGTAGCAATTCTTTTACCTTATGACTCTTCAAACAAATCTCTTCATTTACTTTTTTGCCTCCTTTTCCTTTTGATAAACTCCAAACTCTTAGGAAAATGGAAAAAGGGGGCAGTGAACACCCGTGTTCTTCACTCAGATTTACTAGATGTTTACCCAAGTACACACTCAGATACATACACAAACGGAGAGATTGTAAAGATGGATGTATGTGTTTTATGGATACGTGTTCAGTTTTTTCTCTGAATCATTTGTACATAAGTTGCAGACATCATGACATACTTTGCATATATCTCTTAAATTCATAGGCTGTCTTCTTCAAAACTGTCCTATAATACCATTATCACCGTGGAATTCAACACTGATAAAGCAATGTTTTCCAATATATAGTTCCAATTCAAATACCCCTGGTTGCCCCCCAAATATCCTTTATAACTGTCTTCCCTTATTTAGTATTCAGTTAAATGTCATTCACTGAATCTAGTTATATCTCTTTGTTGTTAGTCACTAAGTTGTGCCCAACTCTTTGCGACCCCATGGACTGCAACACGCCAGGCTTCCCTGTCCTTCACCATCTCTTGAAGTTTGCTCAAACTCATACCTATTGTCGGTGATGCCATCCAACCATCTCATCCTCTGTCGCCCCTTTCTCCTGCCTTCAGTCTTTCCAAACATCTTGAGTCTTTTCCATTGAGTAGGCTCTTCATATCAGATGGCCAAAGTATTGGAACTTCAGCTTCAGCATCAGCCCCCCCAAGTGAATATTCATGGTTGATTTCCTTTAGGATTGACTGGTTTAATCTTGCTGTCCTAGGGACAGCTCTGTTTTTGTTTTTGTCTTTTGCAATGTTCACATATTTGTAAAGAATCTGAGCAAAAAAAAGAAAAAAAGAATCTAAGCCTTTCGTTTTGTAGAGTATCTCGCAGGAGTTGTCTGACTGTTCTTCATCCTTAGCTGCAGGTAGACATCTCGTGTATTTGCCTCGCATTTACATCATCATGACCTAGTATTGGTAGTGACAAGTTCAGCTGGCCAAGGTGATTTCTGCCAGAGCTCTCCTTTATGATGTTACCTTATTTATTTCTTCTAATTAGTAAGTAATCTGTGGGGTGAGGTTTGAGATCATAGGAATATTCTCTTTCCCAGATAATTTTCACCAGTGATTTAGCACCCATTGCTGGTCGTATTATGATTTTTCACCAATCATTCAATCTGCGCGTCAGACTTCCTTCCCTGTAACATAGTCCCCCCCTTTTCACTTTTTCCACATCTGTGAGATCACACAAGGGAGTATCTGGCTAGTCAAGAGAAGGACTCTGAAATCAAACTGTATAGGCGTGCCCCTTGTCTCTGTCACATGCTGACCAGACGACCTGGGTAAATGCTTCACTTCACAACCCTCAGTGCCCTAGTGTTTAACACTGGAGACAGGAGTAAGTCCTGCGAGAGGTGTCCATTGGGGCTGGAGCCATGGGTGGCACTCACTGGGTATGATTACAGAGGCAGGAAGGATGGTTGAGTGCCCAGTGAGTGCTGCTCCAACCCTGAGTTCGTTTGTAACCCATGAAAGCTGATTCAGACCTTTGGCCAAAAGGCTGATGAACGTTAATGACAGGGCAGAGCTCTAGTCTGAGTGCTCATAATCGTAAGTCCCTACACTTAGAAGGCTGCGTAGAGAAGCAAACTCATAGCAGGAAGCATCCACCAGCGAACAGTGTCCCCGTGAGGTGACTCCACCCCCTGTTCTGGTTACTCCTCACTCTCACGGTCACACTCCCTTCCACCCTGCTGCAGGCCTGGACCTCCCTGGCCTGCTGTCTGTCTGCCTTTCAGTCACAGATAACTAATTGGACTTCTTGTCTGAAGGTTATTAGATTTCTTTCTGTTTCGATTTAGTCACTGTGGTTTTATTCAGTCCCTATGGTTTTATTTTCTGGCCGTGGAATCTTCCTTAAGAATGTTTTAGAAATTTTACCAAGGAATAGTATTGTGAATATACATGTGATTTACAAGCTACATGTGGACATGGATTAGATTGCTTCTGGAGAGTACTTGTAGCTACTAGATTATCTTCAAAACACTTCCTCTGTACATTTTACGTGTCTCATTTTCTTCCCCACAGTGCTTTCTTTTTTTCTATTGAAGTGTAGTTGATTTACAATGTTGTGTTAATTACTGCTGTACAGCAAAGTGACTCAGTTATACATGTATATGCATTCTTTTTTATATTCTGTTCCATTACAGTGTATCATAAGATATTGAATATATTTTTCTGTGCTATAAAGTAGGACCTTGTTGTTTATAAAAGCTTGCATGTGCTAACTCCAGCCTCCCCCTTGGCAAACTTCCCTGCGATTCTTAAAAGCAGATGAGGGCTGGTGTGATAAAGGATGCCTGTGGCTGCAGCCAGGGTGCTTCCTGCTTGTCAGACAGAGCTTGCAGGATGGCTCTGTGGTGTCCCCTGTTCTCCTGCTTTCTGGGGCGATAGCCAGCCCAGCTGGCATCCCCAACCCAAAGCTCCCCTGAAGTTTCCCACCTCCTCCTTCTGGTTTCCTCCTTCTTAGCAGTTTCTGAGCTGGGGACCCTCTGCCTGTCTCTGTGTGCCTTTGGGATGAGTTCCCTGGGGAAAGAACTAGGTTGTAGGTCTGACATCAACTTGATGGGATGGGTGGAGCCAAGTTGAAAATCGGATCTCTGCTTCTGCAGAGACACAGAAGAGAGCACTTGGGTTTGTTTGTTTTTTGATATATATTGACTTATTTACAATACTGTGTTAGTTTCAGGTGTACAGAACAATGATTCATTTATACATATATATATATTTTTACATTCCCTTTCATTATAGGTTATTACAAGATATTGAATATAGTTCCCTGTGCTATACTGGAAATCTTTGTTGATTACTTGAGTTTCATTTGAACATATGGGTAGAAATATCAGGACGGCCTTTTTTTTTTTTTCATTTCCTAGTATGCACCATGAGGAATTTCTGCCCCCTTGAAAACCTGAGTTACCTAGTTTTGAGAGGCATGCTCCAAACCAGCATGCTTAAGGATGGCCTTGAGGCATCTTGAAGGCTCGGAGAAGCCCCTCTTGGAGAAGCCCCGTCCCCGAGGTTGGCAGGCCCTGGGCCAGGACCCTGAGTCCCTCTCTTCTGCTCCCTTTTCCTGCTTCCTTGTGCCTGACAGGAAGGGCCTCAGTCTTCTCCTGCAGCTGCTTCCCTGGATCCCAGGAGCTCACGTTTTTCTGGGGCAGGTGTGATCAGGGCGCTGTATTTGTCTGTGTCACACACACCCACACTTCCCCAGGAAGAATGGGCCCATGCTGCCCCAGACTAGGTGACACATCAGGTCATGAGGAAGGTATCAGAGCCAGGGCCCTGAGCTCCCCCTGGGGGGCCTGGTTCTGCCCATTGGTGCCAAACTCTGGGGCAGTGGGGTGGGGATGCTGGGCAGACAGGCTGTGCTTCCATCCATGTGAAACATCACCTCTTGGGCTCTGAGGTTCTGGGGTCTCGGGGTCAAGTGCTCACTCCCACTTTCTAGCTGGGTGGCCCTGACTCCCCAGCTGCCCAAGGAGTCAGTGGTTCCCCAGGGGGTTGGACTCTGAGCAAAAAAAAAAAAGGTTGAAATCAACTACCTCAAACTTGATGCTCTCCAAAGCTGCAAAGCTTCTTACTTGATCTTGAGCCAGCACTTAAGTGTTTGAGTGATATTGGCTTCACCATTCTTTCCTCAGGGGAGTTGTACTTATATATTCTGCTTAAAAGTGTCATTTCTTTCTTAACTCAGACAGCTGATCCCATAAACTTTAACTTTGTGTGCATCACCTTTTGTGAACCAACCTTTTAAAAATTATTAATATTTTTTATTTACAAAACAGAAATAGAACCACAGACACAGAAACAAACGTACGGTTACCAAAGGGGAAAGGTGGTGGGGAATAAGTTAGGAGTTTGGAATTAGCATATACACACAGTTATCAACATATATATAAAATAGAGGGCTTCCCAGGTGTTTCAGCAGTAAAGAATCTGCCTGCAATGCAGGAGACCTGGGTTCGATCCCTGGGTGGGGAAAATCCCCTGGAGGAGGAAACAGCAACCCACTCCAGTATTCTTGCCTGGAGAATTCCATGGACAGAGGAGCTTGGCGGGCTACAGTCCATGGAGTTGCAAAGAGTCGGACACGACTGAGTGACTAACACACACACACACACACACACACACACACATACACACACACATATAAAATAGATAAACAACAAGGACTGCTATATAGCAGAGGGAGCAATACTCAGTATCTTACAACAACCTATAAGGGAAAAGAATCTAAAAAAGTATATATATTGTTGTTGTTGTTTAGTTAATAAGTCTTGACTGACTCTTTTGTGACCCAGTGGACTGTAGCCCACTAGGCCCCTTCTGTCCATGGGATTTCTCAGGGAAGAATACTAGAGTGGGCCATTTTTCATTCTCCATGGGCTCTTCCCAGCCCAGGGTTTGAATCCATGTCTCCTACATTGGCAGGCGGATTCTCTACTGCCACCAGGGAAGGCCTGTATAACATAAGTTCTTTTGATATGACATAAAAGCAAATCTTCTGAAAGAATGGTACTCCAGAGGGTCTTATTAGGTGTCTAAAGTTATTAGTTTAAGAATATATTTGCAACTAAATGAATAGATAATTACAACAGTAATAATCGTATATAACCTATTTTTGGTACCCACTGTGGGCGAGGCACTGTGTTGTGTAATCACCTCCAGAACCATGTAAAACAGGAGCTACTCTCCTCATTTCAAAGGGAAGCAGTGAGAGCCAGGGACGAAATTGATTGTCCCAGTTTATTTGCAGGCCTGTGTGCATTTGTATTTCAGTATAAGTGTTCCTAGTGATTAAAGCTTGAAACTCAGATATCCAAAGAATACAATTAGTAGATTAACACATTCAGGTCATAAAGTTGTCAGGTAAGTATAGGAAACTGATTGGGTTCTTAAAAATCTACCCATCTCACTGTCAGCTATTATAAAATATACAGAGCCATCCAGGATGATGCAGTCTGTAGATGTCTTTTTCTTTTTTATTTGTTTGTTCCTTCATTTAGGTAAACTGGCTTCTTCTGTTTGGAGAGATAGATACTTAGATAAAACTGAATTTTATAATAGCCTGTTCTAGCATAAAAGCTGAAATTCTCCTTTGCTTGTGAAATTTAATTATTTTTTAATGGAAAAGAGCTATCACATCTACTCCCTTTGTTTCACTTCTTGTAAGTATGCTGGAAACTTCCAAGTGTAAATATCTAGCTCACTGGAACTTCTGTCTAAATATCCCCTAGATAGCTTTCCCGACCTCTTTAACATGCACACACACACACACACACACACAGACACACAGTTATGCAAGGATGCATACATGCTTATGCACACACGCATATATATGCATCCACATCCAACATAAACACAAGTACACATACTCATATACGGACACACAGAAGCTCACACACATAGACTCCTACACATGTGCACAAAGTCACACGTGAACACCTCAATACACATGCACACATGGTCTGTAATCCAAGTAGAGTTCATTTTTATATGTGGTGTGAGGTCTAGATTGAGGTGTTTTTGTCTCTTTGCTTTTGCATATGACTATCAATTCGTTCTAGGCTCACTGTTTGAAAAGTCTGTCCTTTTCCCATCAATTGCCTCGGTACCTTTGTCAAAATCTCAGCTGTTTTCTGTTCCATTGATCTGTGTATCTATCCTCTCCCAAATACCACACTGTCTTGCCCACAGTAGGTTTATAATGCATTTTTAAGCAGCATGAATCCTCCAGCTGTTTTTCTTTTTTCAAAATTGTTTCAAAAATCTGGTTCCTTCATCTTTCCGTGTAAGTTTTAGAATCCACTTGTCCATGTCTACAAAGAATCCTGCTTAGATGTCGAATGGGATTGTATTTAATTTGTAGATTATTTGAGGGTAATTGACTGCTTAACTGCACTGTATCTTGCAATCCATGCTAGTGGTACGTCTCTTCATTTATTTAGGTCATGGTTGGTCTCTTTTGTCTGATTTTTGTGAGCTCCCTGCAATTTTGTTTCAGGAATATGTCCTTGTTTTGTTGATCTTCAGGTCTATACACATCCTGCTCCACCTGTTTGGCTCTGTTTGTACTTCCCACCCACCCCTCATATTCACGTGGAGATCAGCTCTCTACCTCTTTACTTGCAAAATTCTTAGTTCTTCTGCAGGTGAAAGATCACTTCCTCAGCCCCGTTAATTCTCTCCTCCATGCCTATGATCAACACCGAAATCAGACTGATTATATTCTTTGCAGCCAAAGATGGAGAAGCTCTATACAGTCAGCAAAAACAAGACCAGGAGCTGCTATGGCTCAGACCATGAACTCCTTATTGCCAAATTCAGACTTAAACTGAAGAAAGTAAGGAAAACCACTAGACCATTCAGGTATGACCTAAATCAAATCCCTTATGATTATACAGTGGAAGTGAGAAATAGATTTAAGAGCCTAGATCTGATAGATAGAGTGCCTGATGAACTATGGAATGAGGTTGGTGACATTGTACAGGAGACAGGGATCAAGACCATCCCCATGGAAAAGAAATGCAAAAAAGCAAAATGGCTGTCTGGACAGGCCTTACAAATAGCTGCGAAAAGAAGAAAAGCGAAAAGCAAAGGAGAAAAGGAAAGATATAAACATCTGAATGCAGAGTTCCAAAAAATAGCAAGAAGAGATAAGAAAGCCTTCTTCAGTGATCAATGCAAAGAAATAGAGGAAAATAACAGAATGGGAAACACTAGAGATCTCTTCAAGAAAATCAGAGATACTAAAGGAACATTTCATGCAAAGTTGGGCTCAATAAAGGACAGAAATGGTATGGACCTAACAGAAGCAGAAGATATTAAGAAGAGATGGCAAGAATACACAGAAGAACTATACAAAAAAGATCTTCATGACCCAGATAATCACGATGGTGTGATCACTGACCTAGAGCCAGACATCCTGGAATGTGAAATCAAGTGGGCCTTAGAAAGCATCACTACGAACAAAGCTTGTGGAGGTGATGGAATTCCAGTTGAGCTATTTCAAATCCTGAAAGATGATGCTGTGAAAGTGCTACACTCAATATGCCAGCATTTGGAAAACTCAGAAGTGGCCACAGGACTGGAAAAGGTCAGTTTTTATTCCAATCCCAAAGAAAGGCAATGCCAAAGAATGCTCAAACTACCACACAATTGCACTCATCTCACACGCTAGTAAAATAA
>NW_011494753.1:4968143-4968424 GCF_000754665.1 Bison bison bison
CGGGAGAAATATCAATAACCTCAGATATGCAGATGACACCACCCTTATGGCAGAAAGTGAAGAGGACTCAAAAGCCTCTTGATGAAGGTGAAAGTGGAGAGTGAAAAAGTTGGCTTAAAGCTCAACATTCAGAAAATGAAAATCATGGCATCCGGTCCCATCACTTGGTGGGAAATAGATGGGGAAACAGTGGAAACAATGTCAGACTTTATTTTTGGGGGGCTCCAAAATCACTGCAGATAGTGACTGCAGCCATGAAATTAAAAGACGCTTACTCCTTG
>NW_011494753.1:4968524-4975358 GCF_000754665.1 Bison bison bison
GTTATGACCAACCTAGATAGCATATTGAAAAGCAGAGATATTACTTTGCCAACAAAGGTCCATCTAGTCAAGGCTATGGTTTTTCCTGTGGTCACGTATGAATGTGAAAGTTGGATTATGAAGAAAGCTGAGCACCGAAGAATTGATGCTTTTGAACTGTGGTGTTGGAGAAGACTCTTGAGAGTCCCTTGGACTGCAAGGAGATGCAACCAGTCCATTCTGAAGGAGATCAGCCCTGGGATTTCTTTGGAAGGAATGATCCTGAAGCTGAAACTCCAGTACTTTGGCCACCTCATGCGAAGAGTTGACTCATTGGAAAAGACTCTGATTCTGGGAATGATTGGGGGCAGGAGGAGAAGGGGATGACAGAGGATGAGATGGCTGGATGGCATCACTGACTCGATGAATGTGAGTCTGAGTGAACGCCAGGAGTTGGTGATGGACAGGGAGGCCTGGCATGCTGCGATTCACGGGGTCGCAAAGAGTCGGACACGACTGAGCAACTGAACTGAACTGAACTGAACTGATAGTGAGATAGCTAAGCATATAATCAGATAGACACAAAGCCAAATAGAAAAGGGAAGAGATTGAAAAGTAGAGAGATAGGTAAGTAGTCAGGTTGGCAGGTAGGTAGAAATAGAGAAGGGAGGGAGGGATATAGTTTAACTTAAGTTTAATTAATCTTAACAAAATTCTAAGAAAGATATGGTAGAGTCCCCCCTTGTATAGATGAGGAAAAGATTGAAGGGGCTTTAGTGACCATCCAGAGGTCATTCTTACAGAGGATGGCAGCACCCAGGTCTCATCAGTCTGGCCTTTCTCCTTTGCTTCTCCAACTTCCGTCACTGCCTTACCAACTGAGCCTTTCCTTTGTCTTGTTCCCTTCAGTTTTCAGACTTGAGCCCACCTGTCATTTCTTATCTAATTGAATAGCTTCTGCAGAAAATAATACTTCAAGTAGATTGTATCATTTGAGCACAAGCAGAGCTCTGAAAGCCAGAAGTAAAATTAAAAGGAAGGCTGTGGCTTTTTAGACATTGCCCTACAAATGAGATTCTTTTCCCTTTCAATAGTTTTAATTATTCTGTACTACATGGATATTCTCATGTGCCTTAGAGAAATGTTCATATTGACACCTCAGGGACAGGTCATGTCCTGGTGCCATAGGTAATGCAGACATTCCTCTTTGACAAACAGTTGTTTTGGATATTTCCAGCTGTGCTGCAAAGAACATCCTTGTGCACTTGAGCATGCCTGACTCTATGAAAGATACCAAGAGGCAGAATTACATTTTAAAAACTTAGATACTGAACAAAATGCTCTCCACTGACCTCACCACAAACCCCATATACTCCCCCTAGTGGTGGAAAAAATAACCCATTTCAACCCATCAGGAATGATTTTTCCAAATAATTTTTAAATTTAATTAATTTATTTTTAATTGGAGGATAATTGCTTTACAATGTTGTTTTAGTTTCTGCCATACATCAACATGAATCACCTGTGGTGGTAGTGGTTTAGTTGCTAAGTTGTGTCTGACTTTTAAAAAAAAATTATTTATTTTTTAACTGAAGGATAATTGCTTTACAGAATTTTGTTGTTTTCTGTCAAACATCCACAATAATCAGCCACAGGTGCACTATGTCCCCTCCCTCCTGAACCTCCCTCCCATCTCCCTCCCCATCCGACCCTTCTAGATTGTTACAGAGCCCCTGTTTGAGTTCCCTGAGTCATACAGTAAATTTCCATTGGCTATCTATTTTACATATGGTATTGTAAGTTTCCATGTTACTCTCTCCATACGTCTCACTCTCTCCCTCCTCCCCTCCCCCTGTGTCCATAAGTTGGTTCTGTATGTCTGTTTCTCCATTGCTGCCCTGAAAATTATCAGTGCCATCTTTCTAGATTCCATATATATGCATTCAGATCAGTTCAGTTCAGTCGCTCAGTCGTGTCCAACTCTTTGCGACCCCATGAATCGCAGCACACCTGTCCATGACCAACTCCCGGAGCTCACCCAAACTCATGTACATCGAGTTGATGATTCTATCCAGCCACCTCATCCTCTGTCGTCCCCCTCTCCTCCTGCCCCCAATCCCTCCCAGCATCAGTATATGATATTTATATTTCTCTGACTCACTTCACTCTATATAATAGGCTCTAGGTTTGTCCACCTCATTAGAACTGACTCAAATGTGTTCCTTTTTGTGGCTGAGTAATATTCCATTGTATATATGTACCACAGATTCTTTATCCATTCATCTGTCAGTGGACATCTAGGTTGCTTCCATGTTCTAGCTATTGTAAATAGTGCTGCATTGAACATTGGGGTACATGAGTCTTTTTCAATTCTGGTTTCATTAGAGTATATGCCCAGTAGTAGAATTGCTGGGCCATGTGGTAGTTTTATTCCTAGTTTTTTAAGGAATCTCTTTACTGTTCTCCATAGTGGCTGTATCAGTTTGCATTCCCACTAACAGTGTAAGAGAGATTCCTTTTCTTCATACCCTTTCCAGAATTTATTGTTTCTAGACTTTTTGATGATGGCCATTCTGACCTGCGTGAGATGATACCTCATCGTGATTTTGATGGTATTTCTCCACAGAAGACACACAGAATGCTAATAAACACATGAAAAGATGCTCTGCCCATTTTTTGATTGGGTTCTTTGTTTTTCTGATATTGAGCTTCAATGAGATACTGTATTTTAAAGATTAATCTTTTGGCAGTTGCTTCATTTAAAGTTATTCTCTCCCATTCTGAGGATTGTCTTTTCATCTTGTTTATGGCTTCCTTTGCTGTGCAAAAGCTTTTAAGTTTAATTAGTTCCCACATTTGTTTTTGTTTTTATTTCCATTACTGTAGAAGATGGGTCATGGAGGATCTTGCTATGATTTATGTCAAGGAGTGTTCTGTATATGTTTTCCTCTAAGTGTTTTATAGTTTCTGGTCTTACATTTGGGTCTTTAATTCATTTTGAGTTTATCTTTATGTATGGTGTTAAGAAATGCTCAAAGTCATTATTTTACACATAGCTGTCCGTTTTCCCAGCACCACTTACTAAAGAGACAGTTTTTTCTCCATTGTATATTCTTCCCTCTTCTGTCAAAGATGAGGTACCCATAGGTGCGTGCGTTTATCTCTGAGCTTGCTATCTTGTACCATTGGTCTATATTTCTATTTTTGTGCCAGCCATACTATCTTCATGACTGTAGCTTTGTAGTACAGTCTGAAGTCAAGAAGGTTGATTCCTTTGGCTCTCCATTTCTCTTTCTCAAGTTTGCTTTGGCTATCTGGGGTCTTTTGTATTTTCATACAAATTGTTAAATTTTTTGCCAATGTTCTCTGAAAAATGCTACTGGAAATTTGATAGGGATTGCATTGAATCTGTTGGAGAAGGCACTGGCCACCCACTCCAGTACTCTTGCCTGGAAAATTCCATGGATGAAGGAGCCTGGTGGGCTGCAGTCCATGGGGTCACTAAGAGTCAGACATGACTGAGCAACTTCACTTTCACTTTTCACTTTCTTGCATTGGAGAAGGAAATGGCAACCCACTCCAGTGTTCTTGCCTGGAGAATCCCAGGGATGGGGGAGCCTGGTGGGCTGCCGTCTATGGGGTCGCACAGAGTCGGACACAACTGACATGACTTAACAGCAGCAGCAGCATTGAGTCTGTAGATTGCTTTGGGTAGTAGTATAGTCATTTTCACAATATTGATTCTTTAAATCCAAGAACCTGGTATTATCTCTTCATCTCTTTATGTTGTCTTTGATTTCTTTCATCAATATCTTGTAATTTTCTGTAAACAGTTCTTTTGTCTCCTTAAGTAGGTTCATTCCTAGGTATTTTATTCTTTTTGTTGCAGTGGTGAATGGGATTGATTGCTTAATTTCTCTTTCTGATTTTTCATCATTAGTGTATAGGAAGGCAAGGGATTTTTGTGTTTTGATTTTGTATCCTACAACTTTACTAAATTCACTTATTAGTTCTAGTAATTTTCTGATAGGATCTTTAGGGTTTTCTGTGTATAGTCATGTTATCTGCAAACAGTAAGAGTTTCTTTTCCAATATGGATTCCTTTCTTTTTTTTCCAATCTGGATTCCTTTTATTTCCTCTGATTGCCATGGCTAGGACTTTAAGAACTGTTGAATAATAGTGGTGAGAGTGGGCACTCTTGTCTCGTTCCTGATTTTGCAGGATATGCTTTCAGTTTTTCACCATTGAGAATAATGTTTAATATATATTCATTTTGTTGAGATAGGTTCCTTTTGTGCCTGTTTTCTGAAGAGTTTTTATCATAAATGGGTACTGAATTTTATGAAAAGCTTTTTCTACATCTATTGAGATTATCATATGATTTTTATCTTTTAATTTGTTAACACATGTATCATATTGATTGATTTGCATATACTGAAGAATCCTTAAATCTCTTGGATAAACCTGACTTGATCGTGGCATATGATCCTTTCAATAAGTTGTTGGATTCTGTTTGCTAAAATTTTGTTGAGGATTTTTGTATCTATGTTCATAAGTGATATTGACTTAAAATTTTATTTTTTGTGATGTCTTTGGTTTTGGTATCACGGTGATGGTGGCCTCATAGAATGAGTTTGGAAATGTTCCTTCCTCTCAAATTGTTTGGATGAGTTTGAAAAGGACAGGCATTAACTCTTCTCTAAATGTTTGATAGAATTCACCTGTGAAACCATCTGTCCCTAGGCTTTTGTTTCTTGGGAGATTTTTGGTCACAGTTTTTATTTCAGTGCCTGTGACTGGCTTGTTCATAATTCTGTTTCTTCTTGTTTCAGTCTTGAAGGTTGAACTTTTCTAAGAATTTGTCCATTTCTTCCAGGTTGTCCATTTAATTGGCTTATAGTTGCTCATAATAGTCACGTATGATCTTTGTATTTCTGCATTGTCTGTTGTAACCCCCTCCTTTTTTCAATCTAATTTTGTTGATTTGAGTCTTTTCCCTTTTTTCTTGATGAGTCTGGCGAGTGTTTTGTCAATTTTGTTTATCTTCTCAAAGAACCACTTTTAGTTTTATGATCTCTGCTATTGTTTCTTTCACTTCTTTTTCATTGATCTTTTTCCTTTGTACACAGATTCTTTTACCATCTGAGGCACCAGGGGAGCCCCAAGTTTAGGTTGTCTATTTGATGTTTTTCTTATTTCTTG
This sequence comes from Bison bison bison, assembly GCF_000754665.1. Taxonomy (NCBI): domain Eukaryota; kingdom Metazoa; phylum Chordata; class Mammalia; order Artiodactyla; family Bovidae; genus Bison; species Bison bison. Next base: position 4,973,707 of record NW_011494753.1, read on the forward strand.
AGGTAGAATTGCATTACTATAAACTTCCCTCTTAGAACTGCTTTTGCTGCATCCCATAGGTTTTGAGTTGTGTTTTCATTATCATTTGTTTCTAGGTATTTTTTAATTTCCCCTTTGATTTCTTCAGTAACCTGCTGGTTATCTAGAATCATAATGTTTAATCTTGATTCCCATAAGGATAACAGCTGATCTTTCAATAGAAACTCTTCAGGCCCGGAGGGAATGGCAAGACATACTTAAAGTGATGAAAGAAAATAACCTACAGCCCAGATTACTGTACCCAGCAAGGATCTCATTCAAATATGAAGGAGAAATCAAAAGCTTTACAGACAAGCAAAAGCTGAGAGAATTAAGCACCACCAAACCAGCTCTCCAACAAATGCTAAAGGATATTCTCTAGACAGGAAACACAAAAATGGTGTATAAATTCGAACCCAAAACAATAAAGTAAATGGCAACGAGATCATACTTATCAATAATTACCTTAAACGTAAATGGGTTGAATGCCCCAACCAAAAGACAAAGACTGGCTGAATGGATACAAAAACAAGACCCCTACATATGCTGTCTACAAGAGACCCACCTCAAAACAGGGGACACATACAGACTGAAAGTGAAGGGCTGGAAAAAGATATTCCGTGCAAATAGAGATCAAAAGAAAGCAGGAGTAGCAATACTCATATCAGATAAAATAGACTTTAAAACAAAGGCTGTAAAAAGAGACAAAGAAGGACACTACATAATGATCAAAGGGTCAATCCAAGAAGAAGATATAACAATTATAAATATATATGCACCCAACACGGGAGCACCGCAGTATATAAGACAAATGCTAACAAGTATGAAAGGAGACATTAACAATAACACAATAATAGTGGGAGACTTTAATACCCCACTCACACCTATCGATAGATCAACTAAACAGAAAATTAACAAGGAAACACAAACTTTAAATGATACAATAGACCAGTTAGACCTAATTGATATCTATAGGACATTTCACCCAAAAACAATGAATTTCACTTTTTTCTCAAGCACACATGGAACCTTCTCCAGGATAGATCACATCCTGGGCCATAAATCTAGCCTTGGTAAATTCAAAAAAAATTGAAATCATTCCAAGCATTTTTTCTGACCACAATGCAGTAAGATTAGATCTCAATTACAGGAGAAAAAAATATTAAAAATTCCAACATATGGAGGCTGAACAACATGCTGCTGAATAACCAACAAATCACAGAAGAAATCAAAAAAGAAATCAAAATATGCATAGAAACAAATGAAAATGAAAACACAACAACCCCAAACCTATGGGACACTGTAAAAGCAGTGCTAAGGTGAAAGTTCATAGCAATACAGGCATACCTCAAGAAACAAGAAAAAGTTAAATAAATAACCTAACTCTACACCTAAAGCAACTAGAAAAGGAAGAAATGAAGAACCCAAGGGTTAGTAGAAGGAAAGAAATCTTAAAAATTAGGCCAGAAATAAATGCAAAAGAAACAAAAGAGACCATAGCAAAAATCAGCAAAGCCAAAAGCTGGTTCTTTGAAAGGATAAATAAAATTGACAAACCATTAGCCAGACTTATCAAGAAACAAAGGGAGAAAAATCAAATCAATAAAATTAGAAATGAAAATGGAGAGATCACA
>NW_011494753.1:4975634-4977536 GCF_000754665.1 Bison bison bison
ATAAAAGCTATATATGACAAACCCACAGCAAACATTATCCTCAATGGTGAAAAATTGAAAGCATTTCCCCTAAAGTCAGGAACAAGACAAGGGTGCCCACTCTCACCACTACTATTCAACATAGTTTTGGAAGTTTTGGCCACAGAAATCAGAGCAGAAAAGGAAGTAAAAGGAATCCAAATTGGAAAAGAAGAAGTAAAACTCTCACTGTTTGCAGATGACATGATCCTCTACACAGAAAACCCTAAAGACTCCACCAGAAAATTACTAGAGCTAATCAATGAATATAGTAAAGTTGCAGGATATAAAATCAACACACAGAAATCCCTTGCATTCCTATACACTAATAATGAGAAAATAGAGAAATTAAGGAAACAATTCCATTCACCATTGCAATGAAAAGAATAAAATACTTAGGAATATATCTACCTAAAGAAACTAAAGACCTATATATAGAAAACTATAAAACACTGGTGAAAGAAATCAAAGAGGACACTAATAGATGGAGAAATATACCATGTTCATGGATTGGAAGAATCAATATGGTGAAAATGAGTATTCTACCCAAAGCAATCTATAGATTCAGTGCAATCCCTATCAAGCTACCAACAGTATTTTTCAGAGCTAGAACAAATAATTTCACAATTTGTATGGAAATACAAAACACCTCGAATAGCCAAAGCTATCTTGAGAAAGAAGAATGGAACTGGAGGAATCAACCTATCTGACTTCAGGCTCTACTACAAAGCCACAGTCATCAAGACAGTATGGTACTGGCACAAAGACAGAAATATAGATCAATGGAACAAAATAGAAAGCCCAGAGATAAACCCGTGCACCTATGAACACCTTATCTTTGACAAAGGAGGCAAGAATATACAATGGAGAAAAGACAATCTCTTTAACAAGTGGTGCTGGGAAAACTGGTCAACCACCTGTAAAAGAATGAAACTAGAACACTTTCTAACACCATACACAAAAATAAACTCAAAATGGATTAAAGATCTAAACATAAGACCAGGAACTATAAAACTCCTAAAGGAGAATATAGGCAAAACACTCTCCGACATACATCACAGCAGGATCCTCTATGACCCACCTCCCAGAATATTGGAAATAAAAGAAAAAATAAACAAATGGGATCTAATTAAAATTAAAAGCTTCTGCACAACAAAAGAAGCTATCAGATCAGATCAGATCAGATCAGCCGCTCAGTCGTGTTCGACTCTTTACGACCCCATGAATCACAGCACGCCAGGCCTCCCTGTCCATCACCAACTCCCGGAGTTCACTGAGACTCACATCCATCGAGTCAGTGATGCCATCCAGCCATCTCATCCTCTGGCGTCCCCTTCTCCTCCTGCCCCCAATTCCTCCCAGCATCAGAGTCTTTGCCAGTGAGTCAACTCTTCGCATGAGGTGGCCAAAGTACTGGAGTTTCAGCTTTAGCATCATTCCTTCCAAAGAAATCCCAGGGTTGGTCTCCTTCAGAATGGACTGGTTAGATCTCCTTGCAGTCCAAGGGACTCTCAAGAGTCTTCTCCAACACCACAGGTCAAAAGCATCAATTCTTCGGCGCTCAGCCTTCTTCACAGTCCAACTCTCACATCCATACATGACCACAGGAAAAACCATAGCCTTGACTAGATCGACCTTTGTTGGCAAAGTAATGTCTCTGCTTTTGAACATGCTATCTAGTTGGTTGGTCATAACTTTCCTTCCAAGGAGTAAGCGTCTTTTAATTTCATGGCTGCAGTCACCATCTGCAGTGATTTTGGAGCCCCAAAAAATAAAGTCTGACACTGTTTCCACTGTTTCCCCATCTATTTCCCATGAAGTGATGGGACCGGATGCCATGATCTTCGTTTTCTGAACGTTGAGCTTTAAGCCAACTTTTTCACT
>NW_011494753.1:4977636-4985307 GCF_000754665.1 Bison bison bison
TTTTTAGTTCCTCTTCACTTTCTGCCATAAGGGTGGTGTCATCTGCATATCTGAGGTTATTGATATTTCTCCCAGCAATCTTGATTCCAGTTTGTGTTTCTTCCAGTCCAGCGTTTCTCATGATGTATAAGCAAGGTGAAAAGACAGCCTTCAGAATGGGAGAAAAATAATAGCAAATGAAGCAACTGACAAACAACTAATCTCAAAAATATACAAGCAACTCCTGCAGCTCAATTCCAGAAAAATAAACGACCCAATCAATAAATGGGCCAAAGAACTAAATAGACATTTCTCCAAAGAAGACATACAGATGGCTAACAAACCCATGAAAAGATGCTCAACATCACTCATTATCAGAGAAATGCAAATCAAAACCACAATGAGGTACCATTTTACGCCAGTCAGAATGGCTGCGATCCAAAAGTCTACAAGCAATAAATGCTGGAGAGGGTGTGGAGAAAAGGGAACCCTCTTACACTGTTGGTGGGAATGCAAACTAGTGCAGCCACTATGGAGAACAGTGTGGAGGTTCCTTAAAAAACTGGAAATAGAACTGCCATATGACCCAGCAATCCCACTGCTGGGCATACACACTGAGGAAACCAGAATTGAAAGAGACACGTGTACCCCAATGTTCATCACAGCACTGTTTATAATAGCCAGGACATGGAAGCAACCCAGATGTCCATCAGCAGATGAATGGATAAGAAAGCTGTGGTACATATACACAATGGAGTATTACTCAGCCATTAAGAAGAATACATTTGAATCAGTTCTAATGAGGTGGATGAAACTGGAGCCTATTATACAGAGTGAAGTAAGCCAGAAAGAAAAATACCAATACCAGTATACTAACGCATATATATGGAATTTAGAAAGATGGTAACGACAACCCTGTATGCGAGACAGCAAAAGAGACACAGATGTATAGAACAGTCTTTTGGACTGTGTGGGGCAGGGGCATGATTTGGGAGAATGGCATTAAAACATGTATAATATCATACAAGAAATGAATCGCCAGTCCAGGTTCAATGAAGGATACAGGAAGCTTGGGGCTGGTGCACTGCGATGACCCAGAGGGGTGGTATGGGGAGGGAGGTGGGAGGGGGGTTCAGGATGGGGAACACTGTACACCCGTGGCAGATGCATGTTGATGTATGGCAAAACCAATACAATATTGTAAAGTAAAAAAAATAATAATAAAAAAAAATTAAAAAAATAATGTTTAATCTCCATGTGTATGTATTTTTTACAGTTTTTTTATAATTTATATTTAGTCTGATAGTGTTGTGGTCAGAAAAGATGCTTTATAGGATTTCAACTTTCTTAAATTTACCAAGGTTTGATTTGTGACCCAAGATGTGATCTATCCTGGACAATGTTCTGTGTATACTTGGGAAGTATGCTGCTGCTACTGCTGCTAAGTCGCTTCAGTCGTGTCCAACTCTGTGGACCCCATAGACGGCAGCCCACCAGGCTTCCCCGTCCCTGGGATTCTCCAGGCAAGAACACTGGAGTGGGTTGCCATTTCCTTCTCCAGTGCATGAAAGTGAAAAGTGAAAGTGAAGTCGCTCAGTCGTGTCCGACTCTAGCGACCCCATGGACTGCAGCCCACCAGGCTTCTCCGTCCATGGGATTTTCCAAGCAAAAGTACTGGAGTGGGGTGCTTGGGAAGTATATTCTTTGGTATTTGGATGGGATGTCTTGAAGATATCAGTTGGGTTCATCTGGTCTAATGTGTCATTTAAGGCTATGTTTGCTTATAAATTTTCTGTTTTAATGATCTGTGCATTGGTGTAAGTAGAGTGTTAAAGTCCCCTACTATTATTGTGTTACTGTCTATTTCCCCTTTTATGTCTGTTAGTGTTTGCCTTATGTATTGAGGTGCTTCTATGTTGGGTGCATAAATATTAACAATTTTCATGTCTTCTTGAATTGATCCCTTGATCATTATGTAGCATTCTTCTTTATCTCATGTAATATTCTTTAAGGTCTATTTTGTCTAATATGAGAATTGCTGCTCTGGCTTCCTTTTGATTTCCATTTGCATAGAGAATCTTTTCCCATCGTCTTACTTTCAATCTGTATGTGTCTCTAGGTCTGAAGTGGGGCTCTTGTAGACAGCATATATATAGGCTTGTTTTTGTATCCATTCAGCAACTCTGAGTCTTTTGGTTGAAGTGTTTAATCCATTTACATTTAAAGTAATTATTATATATACATTCCTACTGACATTTTCTTAATTGTTCTGCATTTGCTTTTGTAGGTCTTTTCCTTCTCTTGTGTTTCCTGCCTATAGAAATCTGTTTAGCATTTGTTGTAAAGTTGCTTTGGTGGTGCTAAATACTCTTAACTTTTGCTTGTCTGTAAAACTTTTTATTTCTCTATCAATTTTGAATGAGCTCCTTGCTGGGTAATCTTGGTTGTAGATTTTTCCCTTTCATTACTTCAAATATATCCTGCCATTCCTTTCTGGCCTGCAGAGTTTCTGCTGAAAGATCAGCTGTTAACTGTATGGGGTTTCCTTTGTATGTTACATGTTGCTTTTCCCTTGCCTCTTTTAATATTTTTTCTTTGCATTTAATTTTTGTTGGTTGATTAATGTGTCTCAGGGTGTTTCTCCTTGGATGTTTCTCCTATTTCCTTTCCCATGTTAGGGAAAATGTCAACTATAATTTCTTCAAAAATTTTCTCAGACCCTTTCTTTTTCTCTTCTTCTTCTGGGACCTTTACCATTTGAATGTTGGTACATTTAATATTGTCCCAGAGGTCTCTGAGACTATTGTCAATTCTTTTCATTCTTTTTTCTTTATTCTGCTCTTCAACAGTAATTTCTACCATATTATCTTCTAACTCATTTATCTGTTTTGCCTCAGGTATCCTGCCATTGATTTCCTCTAGAATATTTTTAATTTCAATAATTGTATTTTTGTCACTGTTTATTTATTCTTTATTTCTTCTAGATCTTTTTAAATGTGTTAAATGATTCTTGCATTTTCTCCATTCTACTTTTGAGATTTTGGATCATCTTTACTATCATTATTCTGAATTTTTTTCAGGTTTGCCTATTACCTCTTCATTTGTTTAGTCTTAGGGGTTTTTACCTTGTTTCTTTATTTGTACAATAGTTCTCTGTCTTTTCACTTTATCTAACTTACTGTATTTGAGGTTTCCTTTCCCTGGACTATAGGATCATAGTTCCTTTTGCTTTTGGTCTCTGGCCTCGTCAGGTAAGGTTTCTTCAATGTCTTGTGTAGGCTTTGTGTCAGGAGGGATTTGTGCCTGTGTTCTGGTGGGAGAAGGTAAGTATTTCCCTCTGATAGAGCTGTGTGAGGTGGTATGATTTGGGGTGTCTGTGGAATGCCTATCTGCTGATGATTAGGTTTGTGATCTTACCTTGCTTATTGTTTGGGTGAGGCTTCCAGTGCTGGGTGCTGTCAGCAGTTAGGTGATGCCAAGTCTTGAATATAGGCAGAGGCCTTCATGCGAGTTCTCACTAATTAATACTCCCTACGGTCAGGAGTTTTCTGGCAGTCTAGTGCCCTGGACTCAGCATTCCCAACCCAGAGGTTCAGGCCCAATCTCTGGTCAAGAAACCCCTAAAAAGCTGATTGTTATGGCAATAAAGGGGATTTAAACAAACAAAACAAAACAGAAAAAATAGAAAAAAAAATGAACCCCAGATAAATGGTGAATGCAAAATCAGAAATACAGAATATAGAAACATGAACATACACACACAAACACATACACACAAACAACCAAAACCAACACAGTCTGAAGTGAATGACATACCGAGAGAGTGGCCCAGTGAGCAAAGGAAACCAGAATTGTTATCAATCAATTAAAAACAAAACCAAACCAAAACCAAGACCAAAGCAGAGTGTCAACTAAGGAATAAAGCAAAGAAAACAAATCAAACTAACAAACATAGTGGAAAAAAAGAAAGAAAAGAATAGAAAAGTAAAGTTAAATAATGTATATAAATATATATTAAATGATAACTACAACAGGAAAAGAGCAAAACAAAACAAAAACAAACAAACAAAATCACAGAACTGCAGAAAGCCAAAGTAGAAGTAAAGGCAATTAAAAGTGTGATTTTTCAAAAAGTTCTCAAAAGCCTAAACAGAGATAATAATGATAAAAATAACAAACCACAGCTACAGAGAAAAAAAAGAAAAAGAAAAAAATCCTAAACCAACTATAGAAAAATCAAAATATAAGAATAGTAATAAATGTTTTCCTTGAGTCTCAGCTGTCAGCATCTTTTCCCCCTCTGTGAACCATGGCCCACCTCTGCTTCCCTAGGAGACCCTCCAGTACTGGGTGGGGGTGAGGGGCTGGTCTCTCTGGACCTACTGTGGTGACAGCTGAACCTATTCTGGCCCTGCTCCTAAGTGTTCTTGCCTCCAGTTTCACAGCTTCCAGAGCTAGGGCATTTTCTTTTGTGGGAACACTCATTGTCCTTTTATATATTCCTTAGAATCAGAGTCTACCTAATTGATCATGTGGATTTAATCTACAGCGTTTACAGCTGGTGGAAAGGTTTTTGGTCCTCTTCCTTAGCCACTCCGCCCCTGGGGCTCAGTTGTGGTTTTATCCCCACCTCTGCATGTGGGTCATCCATGGGAGTCTGCTCTTGAGGCTGTCCTGGGGGATTTGGGACTGCCCCAGTGAGCAACGGGCATGGAGGTGGTGTGGCTGCTTGAATCACAGAGCCCCTGTCAGTGCCAAATTTGCAGGGAAGCTGATAGCCATGGGTGTGGGAGATATCGCACCATTAGGGATTTTCCCCAGCCTCTGGTAACTCTGCCCCAGTGAGGGCCGAGCATAGAGGTGGCATGGCTGCTTTGATCAGACACCCCAGAGGCACCAGGTGCACCATGAAGCCAGCAGCCACAGGTGTAGAAGATATGGTGCTTTTAGAAAACTAGTCTCTGGTAGCTGGCATTCAAAGGGCCTCCCTGGCTGGTCCTTCTCTGTTGCTTGGTGCAGCAGGCATTCAAAGGGCCACCCTCTCTGTTGGTCTTTCTCTGTTGGTCAGCTGTTGGCGCCAACAAGTGGGAAGAGAAAGCCTGCAGTGATGGCTCTATCCCCTGCACGTGACTCAGCAGTCATGCCCTGCCTGTATAGCTGCCAGGCTTCCCTCCAAAGGCATTCCCCGCCACAGTTTCCTCTCTCCCATCACCTCAGGCCATCACCCCGTAGTCAACAGCAGTCCTCGCCCTGGAATTGCTCTCCATTCCCTACACTCCTGCTGCCAGCAGTGACTTGTGTCACTGTCCAAGGTACGTAGGGCCACGGCATGGATTGTCTGTGTGGTTCTCACTCTATTCAGAGTATCACAGATCAGCTGTTTCACTCTCTGACAGCTTCAAGTGCTTTCCCTCTGTCCCAACTGATTGCCCTGACATGGAGATTTCAGCTCCCTCAGTCCCCAGGTACAGATCCAGCCCTGCTCACTCTCCTCCTCTTTTTCCCTTCCTTCCTTCATCCTACTGAGTTTTGCATGGCTCTATATATTCCTTTCCAGTGGTCAGGGACTCCTGCCAACTCTTAGCTGGTGCTCTGTGAGATCTTCTACATCTGAAGATGTATTCCTGATGCATCCGTAGAGAGAGATGCACTCCACTTCCCATACCATCTTCAAGACCCTCCAAACTTAAGTTTTTGAGGAGCCAATCTGTGGGGTAGGGGTTGGGTGGGCATGGTTAATGGGTATCTTATAGTTAAATTTGTATTCCCTTCATTGTTACTAAGGTTAATTACCTTTCCATATATTGATTTGTCATGTGGGCTTCCTATAAACTTCACATTCATATGGTTTGCCAAATTTTTTCTTGTTCTGTGAATCTTTAATTATTTGGATATGTTCATTTTCTATTCTGAATGTCAGTTCCTTGTTCATTATATATTTTCCGAAATTTTCTCCTGTTCTGTCTAACTTTGAAGTTTTTACAGGATTTGTTTTGTCATTCAGTTTATTTATTGATTTGGCACTTCCGCTGTTATTCATTTCATCAAATTTTTCTATGATGGCTTTTGCTTTTTGTATTTTAAGAAGGCTTTCTGTATGAGTCAAGACAGGCTAAATGCTACAACAATCGTCCCCCAAACTCTGGTGCTTTAACACAGTACAGTTTTACTTTTTGCCATATGTCAGTCAGCGCAGTGTGGGTAGCATGGAGAGCTCTCTCTCCCTTCCTCCCTCCCCCATCTCACCTCTCCTCTCCTCCTCCCCTCTCCTCCTCCTTTTCCCTCTCTCTCCCTTCTTCCTCTGCTTCCTGTTCTTCTTCCTCTCTTCCTCCCCCTCCCCACCCCTTCCTCCTTCTTATTCTCCTCTCTCTTTCTCTCTCAGTCTATTTTATACACACATAAACACACACATTTTCCATCCTCTCCCTGGTCTCTCTGTCTGCCCCTTTCCACACTACTTTAATCACAGTACTTTTATGTTTGATGTGTGGTAGAACAGACTTCTGAATCCACTTTGATCTTTATCAAAAGTGCTTTGGAATTTCTTGCTTCTTTATTCTTCTTTGTTTTAGAAACTGTCATATTCCATAACAGGTCTGTTCTGGTGGTATTGAAGTTATGGTATGAATTAGAATCTTAAAAATAGTCTTCCCATCCTTTTAGTTTTCTTTCTCGCCTTAAATATTATTTTCTGTCCAAACAGAGAGTTTATTTCATGTTTGATGTGTGAACCCTAGTTAAATATAGAAACTTTTAATGAAGTGGATCTTTTGTTTTTTATAAAAATGATTAATTGGCTAATGTTGGTATGTAAAAAAGGTATTGATTTTTTTTATGTTGGTCTTGTTCCAGCCATTTAAAATGTTCTTCTTTGTTCTAAGACTTGGTCATGGGCTTGTTCTAAATTTGGATGGCACTGCTTCTAAAGTTTGTATTATTAGGTAGGATAATTGTTATAAGTTTGGAATACCCTTTAATAAGTAAAGGAAGTTTTCTTCTATTCCTGGTTTATTTTGAGTTGTATAATGAATGATGTGAGCTTTTTGGCATCTTTTGAGATGATCATATGGTTTTTCTTCTGGAAAGTGTTAATATAGCATACTCACATTAGGATCATGTTTGGCTGTTAGTAACAGAGAGAAGAAATAATAGGGAATTTAGTAGGAGGGAAATTTTGCTTCTCTATCATGAGTCTGGGGTAAGCATTTCAGGGATGGCAATTCCACGAATCCCCAGGACTGCCTTCCTGCCTTCTGAATCTCCCTGTACCCGTATCTCCATTATCCTATTGGGGCTAGGGCTCCAGAGTCCTTTGTCTTTCTCTGTCTTTTTCTACAGTTGGATTCACTTACCCATCTTTTAAGGTTTTCATCCATGTTTATAAATGACATTCAGTTCAGTTCAGTTCAGTCGCTCAGTCGTGTCCAACTCTTTGCGACCCCATGAATCGCAGCACCCAGGCCTCCCTGTCCATCACCAACTCCCGGAGTTCACTCAGACTCACGTCCATTGAGTCAGTGATGCCATCCAGCCATCTCATCCTCTGGCGTCCCCTTCTCCTCCTGCCCCCAATCCCTCCCAGCATCAGAGTCTTTTCCAATGAGTCAACTCTTCGCATGAGGTGGCCAAAGTACTGGAGTTTCAGCTTTAGCATCATTCCTTCCAAAGAAATCCCAGGGCTGATCTCCTTCA
>NW_011494753.1:4985490-4985704 GCF_000754665.1 Bison bison bison
ATTTTGGAGCCCAGAAAAATAAAGTCTGACACTGTTTCCACTGTTTCCCCATCTATTTCCCATGAAGTGATGGACCGAATGCCATGATCTTCGTTTTCTGAATGTTGAACTTTAAGCCAACTTTTTCACTTTCCACTTTCACTTTCATCAAGAGGCTTTTTAGTTCCTCTTCACTTTCTGCTGTAAGGGTGGTGTCATCTGCATATCTGAGGTT
>NW_011494753.1:4985869-5012943 GCF_000754665.1 Bison bison bison
AATATACAGCCTTAACGTACTCCTTTTCCTATTTGGAACCAGTCTGTTGTTCCATGTCCAGTTCTAACTGTTGCTTCCTGACCTGCATACAGATTTCTCAAGAGGCAGGTCAGGTGGTCTGGTATTCCCATCTCTTTCAGAATTTTCCACAGTTTATTGTGATAGACACAGTCATTAGCCCATGACCTTTTCTCTTTTCTGTTCTTTCTTTTCTAATTTTGACATCTGAATTATTCTCCCTTTATGTAGCAACTAGGAATCTAAGGTCAGCTATAAATCACAAAGCATTTGACTTACTTGGCTAGAACTGGTAGGTATTTATTAGAGAAGAATGATGGGAAGTCCAGAGGGGTGAAGTCTAGGGCCTGGGCAAAGTTCAGTGTTACCATCAGGATTGGACGTGTTACTCCACCAACCTGCATGTTGGGTCATCCTCTGGCTTTCTCAAAGACCGAAGATGGCAGATATACTTGGAGATGGTATTTCCTTGCCTAAGGCAGAAAGAAGGAAGAAAGCCAGTGGGAAAGGACTATGTCAGTTAAGCCTGACCGCTTCTATCAGGGAAGCAACGGCTTTCCCATAAACTCAACACGGTTGACTCCTGTCTCTATCACATAGACCTGAATCATTCAGTGCAGCTGCATCCGGATTGGTGAATCTGAGTTCAAGGAGGGGAGATTTCAATGACCAACTCTGAACCATTTGGATTCATTACCCAGTACTAGGAATATTGTCAGTCTCTAAAAGTCAAAGGTTCTCCACTGCAACCTGATAAACCAAGACTTTACCAGTGGTAGGTGAGTAGGTATGGAGTAGGCAACATCTAAGAAAATGAATGAGTACTTTCCTATTTCTTTCTACACTCTTGATCTATTTTTCACTGTTACCAAATCTTTGTGTCTTTGTTTGCCTAGCACAGTACATGTCCATTCTCTACTCAGAAACTCCCAGTGGTTTCCTACTGGCCTCATGTTAGAATCTAGCTTCTCACCTTGACAGCCCACAGGTCTGACCCTGACCTTCACCTGTAGTCACCACGCCTATAGCTCTCCTGCTTCTGGTATCTCTGGACCCAGAGACATACAGATGTGTTTTTGCCTTTTGGCCTGTGCTCATAGTGTCCATCCAGCTTGGAATGTCTTCTATTCAGCCTTCCTAAATCCTCAAAAACTCATCCTACATTTGGCCTTTTCATTCTGCCAGGTAGAAGGAACTGACTCTTTCTAGTATCCTAATTTTTTTTATAAATCATATTATAGCATTTATACCAGTCTAAGTTGAATAATGGTTATTTTCATGTACACCCATCAGATGGAGTAGGAACTTGGATTTAGTATTTTTATTTTATTTGTTCACTCAGCAGATTTATTTAACATCTGGTATATTCCAACTTGTGGTGAGGTTAGTGCAAAAAAATAGGAACCCTGACCTTCGGGACAACCCTCACAGAGAGAGACGAGGAGGCACGTAGGTCAGCAGTGGCAGCCCAGGACCCACACACATACTTTAAGTGTTCCTTTCATGTCAGTGAGACCATGGAAGGAGCCTGACCCTTTAGGCTTTTTTTTTTAAGACTCTTTTAACTTGTTAGCAGATATACCTTTTCCCAGAAGACCTGGATAAAATGATTAAAATCAACAGGGGAAGTATAAATCTGATTAATGAGTTGTTTAGATCTTTTTAAACCCTTGTTGATGGCACATTGGTCTGGTTCAGACATACATTTTATGCCTGTGTAACAGCTAGATTTGTGAGCCTGGAGAGTAAAAGCATAAATCCTTTAAAGCAAGGGAATCTTGCAAGCATTCCAATGCTGAAGGCTTGAATTGTGCAGGGAAGCTCTGCTGGAGATTTTCAAGGATGCAAATAATGTTCTGACATCCAAGCGCCCTTAGAAGGTGATCATTCCTGATGTGGGCACCCTCCACAGTTCCACGGACATTACTGTCCTCTAAAAGTGAGAATAAATAATGCCATGTCTTGTGGCCTTAAAACTTTACTTCCATGTTTAAGTATTATCTTCAAAATGAGTGATTATTGTTCCTTGTGGATTCTCTAATCGTCTTCTCTTAATGTGAGTCCAAGGTAGGAAGCAGCATGGAAAGAACAGTCTGTAACTCTTTGGGGTTCATGAGCCTTAGTGTGATGATACCTATACATCTGTTCCCATACTAAGAACTGTTGAAGATTTTTAGAGACTTAACCTATTAATGTGTCATTTCCATGTACACAATAGAAAACCTCAGTAGATCCTACACTTAGTACTATTAGCAAAAATATAAGTTTTAGGAGAGACTTTTTTCCATCTTTCCATCCTAGGAGAAAAATCATTAAAATGTATGACTGAGTGTCTACTAAGGAAATAGTTTACTTCTGATCATACACTGATGCACGTGCTGTGTTTTAAAGGTGCTGGACATTTGGACCTTGGAATGTCTGAAGGCCCCATACCATTATAAAGGGTTGGTGAACAGTGACCTTAGGTCTAAGTGGGTCTTTGTGGGAGTCATAACTCTGCTACTGAGCTCTCTGATCTTCAGTAAGATGGAACAGAGCCACTTGCCTTGTGGAGTTGTTGTCTGAATGAGAGTTAACCCACCTATAAAGTCCTCAGTATACCCCGTGTCATCCTGGGCCCTTGACAAATCGTAGTTATTTTCCTCGTTTAGCTATAGAGAGAATTTACACCCATGGGAAGAATGTTTTTCATTGTCCAGCTCCTTTCAAATAAATTGGAAAGCCAAGATGAAATGGTTAAATCTGTAGTAAAATACAGTCTAACACAATTGAATCCTACAGAAAGTCTAAACAGTAATTTCCACAGGAAAAAATAAATAGGGAAAGTTGTAAAGGGTTTCCTTCAGAAGAAGCATCAGGAATAGATTGATTCACAGGGAATATCTACCTAACATTTAAATGCCAGGTGAGTCCAGTACTACTTAGGCCATAGCAAGAGAATTGAGAAAGAAGATAAGCCTATGGTTTTGCTCTGTGTATAGGATGTTAACCATAAAACTGTCAAATTTACACAAAAGATTGCACATAAAAATAAAAGCCATATATCAAGTTAATACATTAATATGAAAATAGGAGTTTTAAATAAAAACTAGTGAACTGAAGAAAAACGTACATAGGAAATGAAATACCAACAAATGATTAAAGGTTTATTTATTCTAGAAGTATGAATAAAGCTTAATATTAGAAGTTAATTGATAGAATTCATTATATTAATAGATATTAAGAAAAAAAATTATGTGAAAATCAACATCCATCCATAATAAAGCTACTCAATAAGGTATATGGGTACTTGCTAAACGTATGTACGAATATGCGTATAGCCCAAAAGTCAGTAGCCAGCATCTTACTCAGTGTGGCAATTCTACTAAAGTTAGGAGAAAAGCAAAAATGCCCATCCTCTATGAATAGTTAATAGTATATTGAATTAGTTCAGTCAGAGAACTGACTGAACAAGAGAAGAAAGAGAAGTTAGAGCAAGAGAAAGAGAGCAAGAGAAGAAAGAGGGTTAAAACCTGAAAATTCAGAGCAAGATAATCTCTGTTTGCATAAGATGTGATTGTATATCTAGCAAAATGAAAAATAAGGGGGAATAAATAACCAACGGATAAATTTCTATAAACACTAAGTAAGAATTTAGTAAAAGAGCAGGATATAAATTTAACAACCAGAAGTCAATAGTTTTGTTTAGAAATATGATAACCAGTTAACACACATATTGGGAGAAAAGATACCTTTTTTGGATATCTAGGCATAAATATGGGGTTCCCTGGTGGCTCAGTGGTAAAGAACCCACCTACCTATGCAGGAGATACGGGTTCTATCCCTGAGTTGAGAAGATCCCCGGAGAATGTAATGGCAACCCACTCCAGTAACTTGCCTGGGAAATCCCATGAACAGAGGTGCCTGTTGGGCTATAGTCCTTGGGATCACAAAAGAGTTGGACATGACATAGTGACTAAACAATAGCCAAGGCATAATTTAAACAGAAAAATACAGAAATAGACCCAATTGCATATGCAAACATACCATATAGCAATGAAAGCATCTGAGATTAGAAGGGCTTCCCCACTGATGGGTTTTGCTCTTAAGTTGTGTTGAAACAGTTGGATAGACAGGTAAAATGCTAAAATTGAATCCATTCCTCACTTGATACGCCAAGATCAAGTCCAACTGCATCAGTGCTTTCAATATGAAAAATAAAACCCTTTAATAGATAATTTTCAGAGCAGTTTTAAGTATACAGCAAAGCTGAGCAGAAGGTGTGGACTGTTACCATGTAACTCCTGTCCCCACACACATGGCCTCCACCTCTGTCAGCATCCCACACCAAGGCAATACGTGTGTTACAATCGATGAACTGACACTGGCACATCCTTATCACCCAAAGTCCATAATGTCCATTGAGGTTCACTCTTGGTGTTGTGCATTTGTTGGTTCGAAACCTTGGGCGTTCTCAGGGTGAAATCCAAAACTGGCCCACATTCTCGTATGTAATGAAACTAACTTACCCAAGCAAAGGGACAAATGCTTGGAGTGCTTTCTAGGAAGCTGGGCCATCCTTTGTTTTAATTGGTTGTATAAACCTTAGGAACTTATCATTTAAACTTGACATCAACTTGCTGATTTAATTAGAAACGAAAGCCTAATATGTAATAAAATGGGAGGAGAGTGCAGTTTTAGCCATATTTCCCAAAGCATGGAATGAGCCAGGCCCCCAGCCTCCACATGTGACACCCACAGTGCTGTGTGTGTGTGCATGTGCAAGGGAGAGCCTGAGAAATCGGTGTGTCAAGAGGCCCTCTTCTGTGCAGTTGCTTCTGTCTTCTCTGGTTGGGGTTCCTGTGTATGTAGTGTGACAGAGTTTACGCTGTTGCAGGGGTTCAGGCAGCACTGCTGGGGCCGAGCACGGCTAGGGTTGATCGGGGGTCAGCAGGACACTGAGGGGAGCCACACAGGAGACACCCCATATGTGGCAGGCAGTCCAGAGCGCCTGTGGGCATGCAGAACACCCTCTCGGGACTGTGACTGTCGGAGTCAGGGGCCTGGGAGGGAGGGAAGGAGGGAGCCAGGGGTGTGAGGGGCTAGGCCAGGCTGCAGGGACCCAGAGAGAAGGGCAGGGGAAGCACCTCTGTGCTCTGGGCTTCCAAGTGACCCTTGAGAGGCTCCTAGCAGGAGAGCTGTCGGTCCAGTCTGTCTGCCTATGGAGGAGAAGGTCAAGGGCAGGAGACAGCTCTCATCCCAAGGGAAAGACCAGGGTACATCTCAACAGCGCTGCCTAGCTCTCCCTTCTCAAACCTCCATCACCTCACACACAGAGAGGAATCATGCAAATACCTACTCAATAGATAACAAGGATCTACTGTGTAGCACAGGGAACTGTACTCAATATCTTGTAATAACCTATAAAGGAAAAAAATTCTGAAAAAGAATATATGTATATATATCTGAATCACTTTGCTGTATACCTGAAACTAATACAATATTGTAAATCAAATATATACTTCATTAAAAATAAATAAATCATATGTTAAAATGTATAACATTTTTTAAATTAGCGTACCAATTATTTTTTTAAAATACCTATCAAGGATAAAGAGCATGTCCCCCAACATGGTTTAGGAAAATGCCTAGCCAGGGGCCTGGTCCTTGGAACATGGGCAGTGATTGGCCAGAAACAGAATATTCTGGCCAAAGCCCTATATTTTGCAGGGAGAGGACAGAGCCCAGGGATGGGCTTGGATGGTCACCTTGAATCCCCTCCCGGGTTCTCCCCAGGGTCCTACTGTGCATTTTCAGGCCTTTCTGGACTCAGGGACTAAGGTACAGCCAGGAAAGAGGGTGTTGGTCACCCCGCCTGTGTCTGAGAGTGATAGGGGGTGGGAGGGGGGGCACTTGGTGCCTCTGTTGCTCTCGGGAGCAGGCACCTACCTGTCTGGGTGCACGCCTACATGTAATCAGTTAGCAAGCTTTCTGGTATGTCCAGCAGGACTGGCTGAGGGCAGCACACACCCCTTCTGCCATCCAAGCTAGCTCTTCAGTACTTCCAGAGGCAGCAGTTCTGCTCCTCAGTGGAGACTTGGGCAGGCGAGGGTGGTCCTCATCATCACAGGTTGGATAATAGCTCGCACTTACTGAGCATGCCCTGTGGGCCAGTGTGTTTCATGCACTAACTCCTTCAGACTTTAGACCAGTTAAGAGGTACTGTTATGATTCTGATCCACCAATGAGGAAACTGAAACAGTATACCTGAGGCCTCACAGGAGTGGTGATGGAGCTATTTTGGCACTGAGAGAGGCTGATTCCAGGCCCAAGCCCCATCCCTGGACTGCACACTGCCTCTCCCAAGACAAAGCCACAGTTGAAAGAGCTTGACATGCCCCTGTCCCCAGGACAGTAGGCAAGACCCTCAGAGAAGTTCTGTCCAGGGGCAAGATGCAGAGCCTGGACATGGCCTCCCTGGTCCTCACAGGGTTAGGACAGGCCAGGGGTGCCTTGGCCATGAAGGGTGGGTCGTGGGACCCAGCAGTGCTCTCTGGAGGACTGGCATGAGGGGGCAGGGGTGAGGATGGCCAAGATGGCTGGGAGCCCATGTCCCCATTGGCCTGGCTCCTCCTGTGTCATCACAGTGCTTGAATGTGGGGCCTCTGTGTGGTGGGGGCATTAGATTTAAGAAATAAGTCTTGGATTTCCTTGGTGGTCCAGTGGTTAAGAATCTGCCTGCCAATGCAGGGGACATGGGTTCAGTCCTTGGCCCAGGAAGATTCTAAGGCCATGCTGCAACTACTAAAGCCTACTTGCCCTAGAGACCATGCTCTGCAACAAAAGAAGACACCACCAGGAGAAACCTGTGCACCACGACTAGAGAGTAGCCCCCACTCGCCGCAACTAGAGAAAGCCCACAGCCAATAGCAAAGACCCAGCACAGCCAAAAATAAATAATGATAGTTTTTTAATAAAAGAAGGAAGTCTTCAAGGGGACATGCACATTAACCTCTTGCTGCACCAATGTTTATACTTGAATGTGGTGAAAAGTTCTTTTGAGGCCCACCCTTTAATTTCTGTCTGTGCAGAGGACAGGGCACAGAGGAGGAGGTGTGGCGTGAGTCTTCATCACAGCACTGGTGGGAGCCAGTCTCGGTCTCAGCACAGGGCCTGGTGTAAGTGTAGAAATGGTGTAAGCTGAGTCATACACAGCGGCCCAAAGGTGGAACCAACCTAGTGTGCAGCTACAGATGATGGCTCCACAAGGTGTGGTCTGTCCATACAGTGGAATGTTATTCAGCCTTGTTGTGGCCGCATGGTATATCCTCCCCAAATTCATGTCCCAAAGCCCTAACCCCCCAACGTGATGGTATTAGGAGGTGGAACCAGCGGGAGGTAACTGGGTTTAGATGAGATTGTGAGGATGGAGCCCCCATGTTGCTATTTGTGTCCTTGCCACAGGAGGACCCAGGGAGAAGGTGGCATCTGCAGCCAGAATATGGGCTCTCACCAGATGCCAGATCTGCCAGCACCTTGATCTCAGACTTGCCAGCCTCCAGAACTATGAGAAATCCATGTCCCTTGTTTGAGCCATCCAATCTATGGCATTTTGTGACAGCATCCTCAACTAAGATGAGCCTTAAAATGAAAAGAAATCCCAACACTTGCAACAACACACATGCACCTTGGAAGACCCCATGCTGAGCAAAATAAACCAGTCAACAGGGGACAAATGTTACGTGACTTGTGAAGAGGATCCTGGAACTGTCAAACTTAGAAACAACGTAGAGCGATGGTTTCCAGGGGCTGGGGGGACGGAAAGGGAGTTCACGTTTAATGGGGCAGAGTTTCCACTGGAGAACATGAAAAAGTTCCGGAGATGATGGTGGTGATGATGGGTGCATAATAATGTAGAATATATTTAATGTCACTGAAATGCACTCTTAAATAGTTAAAATGGGATTTCATGTTATATATGTGTTATAATAATTAAAAATATGCAAGATTCAATGTATTGATGGAGTACTTACTATTAAGGTTGAAAACAGGTCTGTGATGGGAAAAGGATACTCTCTGAAATATAAGTACTGGTTACAAAGAGGAAATTTGAGATACTACCTGCCTTGCAAAAGCCCCCATGTTTGGGAGGTGATGGCCGCCTGGTAGGCAGGTGCTCAAGGAGAAAACAGACTTGATTCAGACAGTCGGCCGAGCCCCAGGTGCACCTCCTATGACACGAAGCAAAGCCTCAGCCTCTGTCTGACTGTCAGGAGAGTAACATGCTCTTATCTTCTGCTTTGTCCTCCAGGTGGAAGTGACCAAAGAAGTGGCTCTCCTGGCCGAGGCCCTGGTACATGGAGAGAAGGAAGACAGCAATCTCCTAATTGGAACCATATACATTAGGTCAAATCATTTTCTTATTGTCAAGCCATACCAACCCAAAAATCACACCCCAGTCAGAGCCATGTGCAAGCTGGTGTAGGGACAGTGAGTGTCTGACATCACAGACGCCACTGTCTTAATCCTCCATCTTCAGGGCCTGGCACCTTCTATGAGCTTACTTCCCCAAGTCTTACAGATGCTCAGGTGGACTCAGAGAGGTAACACAGCATGTCACCTCTTATCAGAGGGGCTGAGCTGGGGTTGGGATTAGGCCTGCAGTTCTGGCTCTAAAGCAGCAGCAGTCGGCACAGACCTAGCGCTCGAGCAGAGCCCATCCAAGTGAAAAAGAAATGGGGGATTCTCATCAGTGGCATGGGATTTAAACTCACCCCCATTACTTGCAAAATTAATTAGATGCTCACCAAGATAATATTTTCCATTATTTATACTTAGCAAACTTTCTGTGAAGGTCCAGATAGTAAACATGCTTGGTTCCGTGGATCTTACAGGTTCTATTTTAACTGCTTGACTCAGCCACATGCAAAAATGACC
The DNA here is from genome assembly GCF_000754665.1 of Bison bison bison. Classification (NCBI taxonomy): domain Eukaryota; kingdom Metazoa; phylum Chordata; class Mammalia; order Artiodactyla; family Bovidae; genus Bison; species Bison bison. Next base: position 4,994,804 of record NW_011494753.1, read on the forward strand.
ACAGATTGTACAACAGGGAGTGGACAGGGCTGGTTCCAATAAAACATTATTCACAAAGTAGTGGACTGTAATTCGCCAACCCCTTCTTGTTGGAGACAGAGGTGCATTTTTTTTTTATCAGGCATGACCGCGTCACCAGTTTACTGGTGGGAGTCACCCTCACATGCCAGGTACTGTTTGTTTCTCCCTAGCAACTGCCTGGTGCAGTTAGCCTGTGATCAAGCTACAGGGTGACATTTTATTCCTCTAACTGGGATTATTCTGCTAGGAAATCTGAGAGCTTTATGAATTTTATTGATTGTTCTTGTGAGTATGACAACTCTTGGGAAAATGGCAAATGATTTATCCTCTTTAGCAAGCATAGTATTTCTGTTGACTCTGGATTGGTGTGGAATATTTCCTAAGAGCCAAGTAAGGACTGAGGTAGGCATGGGGATGGGTCACTGTTTAAGATGTAGGTAGGATATAGCAGCAACACAATTACATTCGTGGAAGTGTTAGCAGCTCTAAATGAATCTCTCTAAGATTCATTAAGTGTTTAATTATTTTAGAACAACCAAGTCTATCTTCTTTTCAATTGGTTGTCACTGGAATTGACATAATCTAAGATGGGAAGTGGGCTTTCCCAATGGCTCAGAGATAAAGAATCTGCCTGTCAATGCAGGAGATGTGGGTTTGACCCCTGAGTTGAGAGGATTCCCCTGGAGTAGGAAATGGCAACCCAATTGAGTATTCTTGCCTGGAAAACCCCATGGACAGAGGAGCCTGGTGGGCCACAGTCCATGGGGTGTCAAAGAATTGGACATGACTGAGCAGCTAAACACGCACTCAGGGTAGGAAGACTGAATTGGGAATGCCCTCTCTCTCCTATGGCACCTACAAAGGGAATGACATTTGAGTCTGACCTTTATTATTTACTGTTGCACACAAATAATCAGGCATTGTCCCACACTGGCTCAGATATGTGTCACACCAAGTGGAACTGGTTTCTTCTTTCCATCACGTTTGCCTCTCTGTTCTCTCCTGCAGATGGATGGTTTCTAGCCTGCTTCCAAACCCCACCTCGGCTGAGTGTTGGGCAGCCCTCCTACACGATCCTATGACTCTTGATATGGACGCAGTCCTGTCAGACTTTGTTCGGTCCACGGGGGCAGAACCTGGTCTGGCCAGAGACCTGCTGGAAGGTAGGCCTCCTCCAGGTCCCCCAAACCACCCTCTTGGCCATAACTGCCCCCAACGCAGTGACAAAAGATAAGTTTTCTCTTACTGACAAGGGTGGTACTTGGACTCCTTAAAAAGTCAAAGAGGGTGTGGATGAGGTGTGATGTGGTTTGTTACTCTTGACTTTCTTTAGGGAATTGAATAGATCACCCAACTCTCTATAGGAAAAGAACAGAAGGCATTCACTTGGTTTTGCTTTGCATTAAAGCTTGTAGATATTGAGTCAAAGTCTATCAATAACAGTCTATCAGGCTGTTTTTTTAAAGAAAATAGATTCAGTAAAGCAGAAATTAGAAACCATTAAAAAGAAACACTTTATTGAAGACCTGAGCTGTTTATCTGTGTCTTAGCTGAGACAAAAATATTTCAGGCCAAGGTTTTTGGTGAAAAAAACACCTAATAGCCAACAAAATAGTTGAAAATAATTCACAAGCAAGAAGGCAAATTCATCCTCAGGCTTTTAGAGTGGGTATCATTCACTTCATGAAAAATGTGCTTAGTCTATATTTAGAATGTTTTGAGATAGTTATTCAGCTATAACGAAATAAAAGTAATATTTAGTTTCAGTCTCTAAAATTGACTTATTTTGCATATTTTTACAGTTTCTTTTCTTTTCTTTTTTTTTTTTTTTGTGGTGGAGTAGAAAGAAGTGGGAAGAACTGATTACAGCTTCTCAGGAGAGTCATGTGTGTGAAAGAGGAGTTATAAACAATTACTCTTTGCTCCAAATATATAAATTCCTCCTTGCAAAATTAGCAAATACTTGGTCAAATAGTGTAAGTCACAATGATTCCTTCATTCCCTTAAGGAAAAATATGACTCACTGTACATTTGCATGGTTGGAGGTAATACTCTATCCTATTGAAAATTAAGACTTCCCTATTGGAGGATTCTGATAAAATGGGAGTCATTTGTAAATTTCCCTGAACCTCCCAGAATTTCAAACATTCTTGGAGTTTAGAATGAAATATGCTTAGAGAATATATGTGATGTATGTGAATCAAAGTGCTATTCTAATGTTTCCCTGATAGCTTTTCACTGCTTTTCTTAGTTTTAGTGAGCAGTCATGTAGGGAAGTAGGTTTACAATGAGATTGGCAACAAGGACTGGGATAAGTCCAGACTTGACAATTTACTGGCTAAAAGATGTAGGGAAGATTATTTTATTTCCCTTAAGCCTTAGTTTTTGTCTATACATTGAACCTAACCCACCTTCTAGGGTGATCGTGAACATTAGAAGTTGCGATGTAAATGCTTGGTGGGTGGCATGACCAGCATTTAGAGATGCTCAAACAGTAGCAGGTGAAGGCCTTGTCTGCTGCTGCCCTCTTTGCAGGTAGTACTGACTTTGCCATTGATATGTGGTTAGTCTTCAACTGAAAGCAAGAGCTTTCAGCTTTTTTTTCTTTAATTTTATTTTTTAAGGGAAAATGCAAGAAAATAACTTTTTGTGTAGAGTTCTAAGAATTTGAACACGTGTGTATATTTGTGTCATTACTACCTCTCTCAGAGCACAGAACCATCTTATCAGCCCCAAGAACTCCTCCTGCTCTCTTACACCCATGCCTTCCCCAGCCCTGGCCACTGGCAATGCCCATTCCATTTCTTTTATCACTTTGGTATTGTCTCTTTCGAGAACGTCATATACATGGAGTCACAAAGAACCTAACCTTTTCAAATGGGCTTATTTTCACTCAGCATAATTATTTTGAGATTCATCTGAGCTGATGTGCTTGTCTATAGTTTGTTCCTTTGTTTTGCTGAGTGATACACCCATTGTAGAGGTGGACCATGGACTGTTTAGCCACTCAACTGTGGGAGGCATTCAGTTGTCTCCAGTTTTTTGCAGTTATAACTAGAACTATGATACATTTGCGGAGAAGGCAATGGCACCCCACTCCAGTACTCTTGCCTGGAAAATCCCATGGACAGAGGAGCCTGGTAGGCTGCAGTCCATGGGGTCGCTAAGAGTCGGACACGACTGAGTGACTTCACTTTCACTTTTCACTTTCATGCATTGGAGAAGGACATGGCAACCCACTCCAGTGTTCTTACCTGGAGAATCCCAGGGACGGTGGAGCCTGGTGGGCTGCCATCTATGGGGTCACACAGAGTCGGACACGACTGAAGTGACTTAGCATAGCATAGCATAGCATAGCATAGCATGATACATTTGAGGACAGGGGTTTTGTGAACACAGTTTTAATTTTTCTAGGGTAAACACAGCAGAGGGATTGCTATTTCAAATGGTAAGTATACATCTAAAAGAAATTGCCAAACTGTTTTCCAGAGTGCAGTACCATTTAGTATTTCTATCAGAAACATGTGGGAGTTCTAGCTACTCCACACCCTCACCACAATTGGCTTTTTAAAAAAAATTTAGCCATTGTAGGTTTAGAATGTCATTTCCTCATCATTTTATTTTTCATTTCCCCAGTGACTAATGATGCTCAATTGTTTTCATTATTTTCCATTGGTGTATTCTCCCTGGTGAAATGTCTGTTCAAGCTTTTTTCCAATTTCTCAGAAAAATTAGGTTGCTGTTTTTTTACACTTGAGTTTTGAAAGTTCATTATATATTCTGAGTATAAATCCTTTGTCAGATACGTGATTTGTAAATATTTTCTCCCAGTCTGTGCTTGACTTTTCACTCTCTTAGCAGTGCTCTTGGCAGAGCAGAAGTTTTTAATTTTGCTGGAATCCAATTTATCATTTTTTTCTTTTATGGATTATGCTTTGGGTGACACATCTAAGAACCTTTGCATAACCAGGTCATGAAGATTTTCTCCTGTGTGAACTCAAAAGTTGTGATGTCTGACTCATTTGGGGCTGATTTTTGTGTAACACGTGAGATTTAGAGCAAGCTTCATTTTTATGCATATAGATGACCAGTTCAAACCATTTTTTGAAGATTATCCTTCCTCTGTTGAATTGCATTTACATAGTTGTCACAAACAAACTATGTGTGTCTATAGGAAACTATTGATGTCAATTCAGTTTTATTGATCAGTATGTCCATTCTTTTGCCAATGCTATACTGTCTTGATTAGCTTTGTGGCAAATCTTAAAATCAGCACGATTCTTTCAGCTTTGTTCTTTTTCAAAAGTGTTTCAAGTAGCCTGTATTTTTGCCTTTCCCTATAAACTTGAGGATTAGGTTATCTCTATCCATAAAATTTCCTGCTGAAATTTTTATTGGAATTATGGTAACTCTATAAATCATTGCCAACTATGTTATGTCTTTGAATCCATGAAGACGTTGTAGCCATATTTTCCATTTATTTAGGGCTTGTTTGAGTTATTTCATTAACAGTTTATAGTTTTTAGCATATTAGATCCTATACATATTTTGTAAGATACATCTTTGGGGAGGGATTGAACTTCTATATATGGTTTAAGTTCATTTTCTAATTGTTCATTGCTAGTATGTAAAAATATAATTGATTTTTGCATGCTGTTCTTATATCCTACAATTATACTACACTCAGTTATTTGTTCAAGTGTGTGAGTATGTCTGTTCCTTAAAAGTTTCTATTTCTGCACTTATGTTGTTTCCTTTCCAATGTATGCCTTTTATTTATTTTTCTTGACTTATTCTTCACTTATTCCTATTTATTGCACTAGCTAAAACCTCCAGTAAAATGTGGAATAAGAGTGGTGAAAGGGAACCTCCTTGCCTTGTTCTTGATCTTAGGGGGAAAGCTTTCCATCTTTCACCATTATGCAGAGTGGGTTTGGTTGATGTTCTTTGTCAGGTGAAGAAAATACCTTTCTGTTCCTAGTTTGCTGAGAGTTTTATAATGAACAGTTGTTTTTTTTTCCAAATGCCTCTTCTACATCAGTTGATATGATTGAGTTCTTTCTCTTCTTTAAACTGCTAATATAATGTATTGCATTGATTGCCTTCTAATAGTAAACGAGCCTTTCAGCTATTATTTCTTCAAAGATTTTCTACTGTACATTTTTCTCATCTCCTAATGGGACTTCGATGATATAAAGGTTAAACCTTTTGTTACTGTCCTACATATCCCTACAGTTCTAATCATTTTCTTTTCTGATATTTTCTCTGTCAATTATTCACTTCTGTTGATCTCCTTATAAAATTACTGAATCCTCTGCCATCTCCATTCTGTTACTGAGCCCATCCAATGATTTTTTATTTTAGTTGTTGAATTTTTTCATTTCTAACATTTCCACTTGATTCCTCTTTATGCCTTCTGTTTCTTTGCTGAGGCTTTCTGTATTTTTCAAGAGTGTTTGTTCTGTCTTATTTGTTGGAAAATATAATAACTACTTTAAAGTCTTGGTGGAATAATTCCAATATCTGTGGCATCCCAGCATTGCTGTTGATATTTCCTTGGTTTTTTGTTATGGTGAGTAAATTTGGATTGTATCCTAGACATTTTGAATATTATGTTTTAAGACTTAGGTTGTTTTTTTAACCTTATAACAGATATTGTTTGAATCTTATAGCAGATTTTGTTTTAGGAGGTAATTAACCCCGTAGGGTTCAAATCACAAGTCCTCAGTTCCCCGAGACTTCTGTAGATTGTGGTTTCAATGTTGAGTCTTTGAGAAGTGCTATTGGATCTGTCTGGTGTACACCTAGTGGCAAATCTAGGACTTAGGCAATTGTTTGCCCCATATTTTGCTGCTCCAGGTCCCTGGAATCTACTTAGGGTCAGATCCATATACATGCAGCTCAAGAATTCATAAACAACTTTAAGGGTTTGCTTTCCTAAGCCCCTGCCATATCATAATTGCCTTGATAGTTCTGGGTCCCTGGGACTCTGCTCTCCGGCCCTACAGCTAGCACCCTAAAGCTCTGTTTGCCCCCACACTCTTCCACATTTGATTTGGCTGTACCCATCTCAGAGCTGAGCAGAAGCCAGAGGGAGAGCAATAGCAGTGGGGCCCACCACACCCACTGGAATCCACAGCTCTTCTGATTGGAGAAGAAGGTTCCCTGCCTTCCTATTCTGATTTCTTGCCATCTCTCATTGCTCCACAGGATTGCTTGAGGTCTAGGGCACAAGAGAAATGAAAAAAAAATTGTTAAAAAAAAAGATAAATAAGAGGTTTCTACACTCTCTAAACATTGGATACCCCTTCTTATTTTTTGAGTCAGAGTAGAGGTCTTCCCTTGGAGCTAATGCCCACTTCTGGGTTCTGGGCTACATGAGTTCACATCAGAGAGACTAGAAGTAAAAAGCGATATTACCACATGTTCTATGGTTTTCTTCCTCAGTCTGCCTGCTTACATTTACTTCTTTGGATGCTCACTAGCTGCTCCAGGCATGGTGTCCAGGCAAATAGCTGATTTCAGTAGGAGAGACACATGTGGTATCCTTCCATCATATACCCTGCAAACTATCTTCTGTTTTTACAAGTGGGAAGCCCAAGGTTCCCTGTACATAGCAGGTTCTTTAAGTTGTCAGTTATTTGGGTCAATTACTTTCTAAAAGTCAGTGTTTCAAAGGACAAACTATTTTCATTGTGAGGTCTCAGACCTAACGGTAAAAAATTTTCAGTGATGGCAGAAGCTGGGTGAAAGGTACATGGGCCTTCTCTGTAGTACTTTTTAAACTATTTGTATGTTTTTATGGAAACGACTTTAAGCAACTTGGGCTTCCCTGATAGCTCAGCTGGTAAAGAATCCGCCTGTAATACAGGAGACCCTGGTTTGATTTCTTGGATTGGGAAGATCCCCTGGAGAGGGAAAAGGCTACCCACTCAAGTATTCCTGGGCTTCCCTGATGGCTCAGACGGTAAAGAATCTGCCTGCAATGCAAGAGACCTGGTTCAATCCCTGGGTTGGAAGATCCCCTAGAGGAGGGCATGGCAACCCACTCCAGTATTCTTGCTTAGAGAATCCCCATGCGCCGAGGAACCTGGTTGGCTACAGTCCATGGGGTTGCAAAGAGTTGGACAAGACTGAGTGACTAAGTACACACAGCACATGGAAACGACTTAAATGTCCATCAACAGATGAATGAATAAAGAAGGCATGGTGTATATATACAATAGAATATTAGTCAAATTTTCATGTAAAAAAAATGAAATAATGTCATTTGCAACAACATAAATGGACCTAGAGATTATCATACTGAGTGAAATAGCCAGACAGAGAAAGACAAATATCATATGATACCACTTTTATGTGGAATCTTAAAAAAGTGCTACAAATTAACTTATTTAGAAAACAGAAACAGACCCACAGACAGAAAACAAACTTATGATTACCAAAGGGGAAAGTCAGAGAAGGATCATTTAGAAGTTTTGTATTAACAGATACATACTACTATGCATTAATATAAAATAGATAACCAACAAGGACCTACTGTATCGCAGAGGGAACTGTACTCAGTATTTTATAATAACCTATAAGGGGAAAGAATTTGAAAAAGAATGTATATATAGATACACATTATGTATGTATGTATAGCTCAATCACTTTGCTGTACACCTGAAACTCAAACAACATTGTAAATCAACTATACTTCAATTTTTAAAAAAGAGTAAGTGAAAGAAAACCAACTATTTGTGTGTTTTTAATTAATTAATTAATTTCAAAATAAAAAGTTCATGGAATATTACTCAAATATAAAAAAGAACACGTTTGAACACAGTTCTAATGAGATGGGTAAACCAAGAGCCTGTTATACAGAGTGAAGTTAAGTCAGAAAGAAAAGACAAATATTGTATATTAATGCATATATATGGAATCTAGAAAGATGGTATTGATGATCTTATTTGCAGGGCAACGAAGAAGACACAGACGTAAAGAACAGACTTTTGGTCACCACGGGGGAGGGAGAGGGTAGGAAGACTCAAGAGAGTAGCATTGAGACATATACATTACCATATATAAAATAGATAGCCACGGATATTTGCTGTATGATGCAGGGAATCCAAAGCTGATGTTCTGTGACAATCTAGAGGGGTGGGATGGGGAGGGAGGTAGGAGGGAGGTTTAAGAGGAGGGGACATGTGTATGTTTGTGGCTGATTCATGTTGATGTAACAGAAACCATCACAATATTGTAATTATCCTCCAATTAAAAATAAAATACAATTTTTTAAGAAAAGTTAAAAACATACAAGAGTGGGAATCACAGAATGACGGAAACAGTAGCAGTTCAGTTCACTTCAGTCACTCAGTCGCGTCCGACTCTTTGAGACCCCCACGGACTGTAGCACGCCATGCTTCCTGGTCCGTTACCAACTCCCGGGGCTTGCTCAAATTCATGTCCATCGAGTCAGTGATGCCATCCGACCATCTCATCCTCTGTTGTTCCCTTCTGCTCCTGCCTTTGATCTTTCTAGGCATCAGGATCTTTTCCAATGAGTCAGTTCTTCGCATCAGGTGGCCAAAGTATTGGAGCTTCAGCTTCAGCATCAGTCCTTCCAATGAATATTCAGGGCTGATTTCCTTTAGGATGGACTGGTTGGATCTCTGTGCCGTTCAAGGGACTCTCAAATGTGTCTCCAACGTCACAGTTCTAAAGCATCAATTCTTCCATGCTCAGCTTTCTTTATGGTCCATCTCTCACATCCATACATGACTACTGGGAAGACCATAGCTATGACTATATGGAACTTCATCAGCAAAGTAATGTCTCTGCTTTTTAATATGCTGTCTGGGTTGGTCATAGCTTTTCTTCCAAGGAGCAAGCATCTTTTAATTACATGGCTGCAGTCACCATCTGCAGTGATTTTGAAGCCCCAAAATATAGTCTGTCACTGTCTCCATGTTTTCCCCATCTATTTGCCATGAAGTGATGGAACCGGATGCCATGATCTTTGTTTTTTTGAATGTTGAGTTCTAAGTCAGTTTTTTCACTCTCCTCTTTCACTTTTATTAAGAGGCCCTTCAGTTCCTCTTCACTTTCTGCCATAAGGGTGGTGTCATCTGCATGTCTGAGATTATTGATATTTCTCATGGCAATCTTGATTTCAGCTTGTGCTTGATCCAGCTCAGCATTTCACATAATGTACTCTGTGTATAAGTTAAATAAGCAGGGTGACAATATACAGCCTTGATATACTCCTTTCCCAATTTGGAACCAGTCTGTTGTTCCATATCCAGTTAAAACTGTTGCTTCTTGACCTGCATACATATTTCTCTGGATTTTTTACAGGAAGCAGGTAAGATGGTCTGGTATTCCCATCTCTTTAAGAATTTTCCACAGTTTGTTGTGATCCACATAGTCAAAGGTTTTAGTGTAGTCAATGAAGCAGAAGTAGATATTTTTCTGGAATTCTCTTGCTTTTTCTGTGATCCAGAGGATGTTGGCAATTTGATCTATTGTTCCTCTGCCTTTTCTAAATCCAGCTTGAACATGTGGAAGTTCTTGGTTCATGTACTGTTGAAGCCTGGCTTGGAGAATTTTGAGCATTACTTTGCTAGTATGTGAGACGAGTGCAATTGTGCGGTAGTTTGAACATTCCTTGGCATTGCCTTTCTTTGAGATTGGAATGAAAACTGACCTTTTCCAGTCCTGTGTCCACTGCTGAGTTTTACAGATTTGCTGGCGTATTGAGCACAGCACATTCACAGCGTCATCTTTTAAGATTTGAAATAGCTCAGCTGGATTTCTATCACCTCCACTAGCTTTGTTCATAGTGATGCTTTCTAAGGCTCACTTGACCTCGCACTCCAGGATGTCTGGCTCTAGGTGAGTGATCACACCATCGTGGTTATCTGGGTCATGAATATCTTTTTTGTGTAGTTCTTCTGTGTATTCTTTGGAGAAGGCAATGGCACCCCACTCCACCTCTTCTTAATATCTTCTGCTTCTGTTAGGTCCATACTGTTTCTGTCTTTTTTTGTGCCCATCTTTGCATGAATGTTCCCTTGGTATCTCTAATTTTCTTGGAGAGCTCTCTAGTCTTTCCCATTCAATTGTTTTCCTCTATTTCTTTGCATTGATCACTTAGGAAGGCTTTTCTTACCTCTCCTTGCTCTTCTTGGAACTCTGCATTCAGATGGGAATCACTGTACAACAGAAGGAAAGAGCAGCAGAGGCTGATAGAAATCTGGCAGAGACCAAGGACAAGAAGTTGACACCAATCAACCTCCAGGTCAAAGGGTGTGTCCTTACCTGGCTGCTAGCTTCCCTCAGGTCTGCCCTTTGCTTGTTGGTCAAGTGATCCCCTCTGAAACAAAGGTCAGGGCGTATGACTGTTCACCAGATTCCTCTGATGTCCCTTCTGCCTGCAGAATAAACTTCTCCACAGGGCACTGAAGTCCCTTCAGCATCTGGTCCTGCTCCATCCCTTCTACCTTATCTCCCACTGCATCCCTTCACCATCCTTATCCCCAGACACCATCCACATCTGTGCTTTTGTTTAAACTCATGTCTCATGCTGCGCACTACTCCCCACACACTCATCTCATTCTTGATTCTACTTCTCTTCCAAGTTAGACCACAAGCTGCATGATAGGAGAGACCACTCCAGGTTTTGCCCACTGTGTTCCCCCACCACCAGGCACATGCTGGCCCCTTGATAGTGTTTTCTGGCTGCTGCGGATCCAGGAACCAACAACCAGATGGAAATCCTCAGGCACATGGAGACAGACAATGAACAGCATAAATGAGTTAGATGGCATTTTAGTCATTAGTGCTACTGAGAAACCTGTATTAAAGGGAGCAGTAGGGGATGCAGGTATGGGTACAATGTTAAGTTAGTGTTGTCAGAGAAGGCCCAACTTTTAAAAAAATGAAATTTGAGCAAAGATTTGAGGTATGAGAGAGTGGATTCCTGGGAAAGAAGTTTCTAGGAAGTTGGGATGAATTGGCTATTCCTTGCCATTTCTCAGAACTTTATAGACTTCTATTATAACAAATATTTGGTTGTGTCTTCTTTGACAATTGATTACATACTTTTTTTCCTCATTAAATTAGAAGTTCTCTGGAAAAGAATCTGAAAAAGAAAATTATACATAATACATATATGTGTGTGTGTGTGTGTATAACTGAATCACTTTGCTGTACACTTGAAATTAACACAACATTGTAAGTTACATTTCAATTTTTTAAGGTAATAATAGAATCATTCTAAAGGGAGTTTTCCTGATTAAATTAAAACAGAGATATAAATTTTAAAAGAAAAGGAGTTCTTAAAACAGGGGCAGTAGCATAACAGCAATGGTTAACTTTTTTTGGTGCGTTGTTTTATGTCAGGCACTAGGTGCTTTAAATGTGATGTCTCATTAATATGTGCAACACATTAACAAAGTCTTAGCTTTCCCATTGTATATGGAAGAAAACTGAGGTAAGGAAAAGTGCTTGAAGTTGCACAGTCAGGACATAGCAGAACCACATGTGAATCCACTGTGACACTAAGTACCAGATTTTTTCCTGCAAAACTGGATCATCTACCATTTATTCCTCTGTCCTTGTAGAGAGTAGTAGCATTTTGTATGCTGTGTCTACTCAGTAGACTAGTCACTGGAGGAATGTTTGAGTAACCTATTTTATGATGTAACTAATTAGCATTTCAAATAAAATACCACTTCAAGAGACCACAAAAACTATTCAAAAAATAGAACTAATAGCTAACATTCATGTGCCAGACACTGTCTGGTCACTGGACATATATTAAAAGTTGGTTTAAAAAATTTTCAAGTCGGAGGCCAAACACATGAGTTGTTTTTAAAGTGTCAATTCCCTGCTTAAAGCAACTCACACTTTCACAATAGCTGTGAGTTTCAGGCCTTGCAGCTTTACCAAGATGTTCATTCAGTGTTTCCATCCCTCACTTACATTGCTATCCATGGGGAAAGTATCCTTGAATAAAGAAGCCAGATTACATTTAGAACAAACATTAACTTGAAATTAACATTTCACATGTCCCTAGTCTAATTTTTCATAATCTTTTTGGAATTTGCAAAATTAAGGAAAACGGTAACAAGTGATTTAAATCGTATTCTGAAAATTACATATACACATAGGGAAGCTATGCACATATTTTAAGATGCATGTATGTTTACCAGTTGACTTGGTAATTTGATTAGCAAAGTTTATGGAGTTGTTTATGAGAAAATATACCCTTTTCTAATCCTGAGTCCCTTGGGTTTAAAGTATATTTTGTTGGGAAATTCACAGATGGTGGTCCAGCTACTATGGAGAGGCTTCTCCCAATCACTTGCCAGTCATATTGACAGATAATTTCATTAACCTGTACATTTGACCTTTGAAAATATTCCTGCGATTTAGGGACAGCAGCTGCTTACTTGGATAAACACAGTAATGCTCAAAAAATATACACCCAAGAAATGGGGGAGGAGATGGAAGCAACTCAGGGGAGCATGTGTTTAGTAGAAGTCTCTCCTTAGCCTAACAGATGGTCATGGGATCTACCCACAGGGAACCCACAAGACTGCAGGTGGAGTATTTCAAAGTGGGAGGAGCCCAAAAGCCCTCTGCCTGGAGCCCCACCAGTTGCTGTGGCTAGCCCAGGATACTGTGGCTCCAAGAACCACCCTAACTTACTAAACACCAAGGAAACTGAAGTAGGCTCCAGAATGGTCACTCTTTTCAATTACAGTGAGAAATAAAAGAAATAAAAGGCTGGACTCACCACACCAGAACATCTCTTCTCTTCAATCAAGCTAGATCTGAAGCCCAATCTTAAACACACATCACCTAATTTACCAGGAAAATTCACTGCTCTAGTTTTTTTCAAATTTGTGTGATTAGAGAGTTAATGTGAGCAAGACCCACATCCCTGAGGGGGAGCAAAAAAACAGTCTGGTAACTGTGAATCTGAGAGGGAATTAGAAGAGAAGGCCTGATCGCCTCTGGCCAGAGCCAGGATTACCTGTGAGTGTAAAAATACTGAAATGAAACCAGTTTCCTCTGACTACTGTCCTGTCCCCAGAGGGGTGCAGCTCTGCCATTAGATTAGACATATTTGAAATAAAATAACCAAAAAATCCTGTCCAGGATCAAACTTCCAAGACACGTCCTCTGGCCTGGTCCCATTTGAGAGGAAACATTTTCTCTTTAGATGGGTGATTATATTTAAATACATGTGAAAATAAACAAGCCAGTAGGGCGTCTGTAGTGAGTTCTGTTTTGGCATGCTAATCAGTTAAGTACATTCGTCATTTCCTTTCCCTTAAGGAAGATTGTAACCCCAGGTACCATCACTGGCTGCTTAAAATTAAATGCTTCCTCTCTGGAAAGCCAGCCATATCCATTGCAGTCTTTCTGGAGGATATCTCCACCTGGGCTACCCAACCTTTTTGTGTTCTACCTTCCTCTTCTGATAGACACATTACTCCAGGGCTCCCAGCCCCATGTATTCATTAACATGGACTAAATGGAATTGCTTTGAAGAGGCATCCCCCACAGCTTGTGGATGGACTTCTTAAGGGAGTATGTGATGTAGTTAATAATGCAATGGTGAGATTAGAAATGAAGCAAGATTAGCTCAGTTGATTATTTATTAAAACTGGGTGATGCAGTGTTCATTGCAGCACTGTTTACAATAGCCTGGACATGGAAATAACTTAGATGTCCACTGGCCAATGAATGGATAAAGAAGTTGTGGTACATACACACAATGGAATATTACTCCACTATAAAAAGGAACACATTTGACTCAGTTCTAATGAGGTGGATGAATCTGGAGCCTATTATACAGAGCGAAGTAAGTCGGAAAGAGAAAGACAAATATTGCATATTAGTGCATATATATGGAATCTAGAAAGATGGTACTGACAATCCTACATGCAGGGTGGCAAAGGAGACACAGACATAAAGAACAGACTTTTGGACTCAGTAGAAGGAAACAGTAGGATGATTTGAGGAAAAAAGCACTGAAACATATGTTACCATATGTAAAATAGATAGCCAGTGGAAGTTTGATGTATGATGCAGGGAACCCAAAGCCAGTGCTCTGTGCTGACCTGGAGGAGCAGGTTGGGGAGGGAGGTGGGGGCAGTTTGGGAGAAAGGGGATACAGGTATGTCTATGGCTGATTCATGTTGATGTATGGCTAAAACCCTTGCAATATTGTAAAGTAATTATCCTCCAATTAAAATTTAAAAAATTTTTAACTGGGTGATAGACACAAATAAATTCATTATAATCTTCTTTGTATTCCTAGATGCTTATACAACTTTCCATAACAATAATTTAAAAGCAGCATTGGTAAACTTCTGCTTCCAGCCAAGATGGGTTAGGAAATGGGTTTACCCTCATGCTTGAGAAAAAGGGAAAGAGCAGTGTATAAGAAATAAGGGCCTAAACTGTAGACATGAAGGTCAGTGATCCCTGAAAGATGGAAAACGTACAAGGTACTACTACCTGTGACAGCTGATCTGTCAACCTTGAGAGTTTCCAGGATGTGGTGTGAAGAGGGATCCAAGATGGAGGCCGGCCAACTCCGCATCATGGGGAGTCAGAGCTGGGAGTCAGGGAAGTGAAGGAGATTGGAATACAGAGAGGAGATGAACAGGGAGAAGATAACAATGAACCAAGGGTTTGCCTCTGCTACTCAGCATTTGTGTGAGGAAGTTACATGCAGCTGGGGAAAGAGCCAACTAAGATTAGAGGGAAGAGTGCCCACCGCCAACACAGAGCCATGAACAGTGTCTGTACCAACAGATCAAACAGGAAAAGTACTGAATGTGATTTCTAGAAGGATCTTGCCTCAGTAATGGCAAATAATTAACTGTGGAGTAAAAACTGCCCTGGTCACACCTAATAAACCAGAGAAAAAAGTGAAAATTTTAGTCACTCAGTCGTGTCTGAATCTTTGTGACCCCATGGACTATAGCTGTTTGTGGAATTCTCCAGGCAAGAATACTGGAGTGGGTAGCCATTCTCTTCTCCAGAGGATCTTCCTGAACCAGGAATTCTCATGCACTGCAGGCATTTTTTTTTTTTTTTTTACCATGTGAGCCACCAGGGAAGCTCCAACAGACCATGTTAAGTGAGACCCAAAAGGATCAAATTATTTCCAAGAAATGTAACTACATTCCAGAACAAAGCTGAGTTATAGTTGTTAGAATATAAATGCATTCAGCACCAAACTAAAATTCACATTGTCTATCATCCAATCAAAAGTTAGCAGAGGGGACTTCCCTAGTGTCCCAGCAGCTGAGAATTTGCCTTCCAACGCAGGGGTTGCCATTGGATGTGGGTTTGATCCCTGTTCAGAAAACTAAGGTCCCACACGCCACAGAGCAACTAAGCTTATGCACCACAACTCGAGAGCCCACATACCACAATGAAGAGCCAGCGTAGCCAAAAAAAAAAAAAGAGCAGAAATGCAAAGATGTGGGAAAGCATGACCCATAATGAGAAATTTTATTCATTCAAAACCAACTCAGATCTAACATAGAAGTTAGGATAATCAGACAGGACGTTAAGAGTTATTAAAAGTTGTAAAAACAGCAGAGATGGATAAATTGTATTCTGTATGTTCAAAAATTTAAGTAAAGGTGTAGAAATATTTTTAAAGACCTAAGTCAAACTTTCAAATATGAAAACTACATAAGATTAGAAATTAACTCAATGGGATTAAGAGCAGATTGAATATTATGGAAAAACAAAGATTAATAAGCATAGAGACATGATAGAAGCTATACAAAATGAAGCAGAAAAAGTAGAATCAAAAAAATTTAAAATGTGTCAGTGAGCTGTGGAAGAAATGTTGTCAGCCTAAAATATGTGTAATTGGAAGAGGAGCGTGAGGGATGAAAAAATAAGTGAAGAAGCTAGCAGTACTTAGGGGAAACTTCATCACTAATCTTGTTAGAAAAGAAACACGGTCTCAAATCAGTGACCTCAGTTTCCACCTTAAAAACTAGCAAAAGAAGAGCAAATTAAACCCAAAGCAAGCTGAAGCAATGAAACAATAAAGATCAGAATAGAAATAATGAATAAAAACAGTAGAGAACTCAATGAACTCAAGAGTAAATTCATTGAGATCAATAAAACTGGTAAACCTCCAGCCAGATATCAGGGAAAGTGAAGATAAATTCACACATAAAGAATGAGATTGCCTCAGTACAGATTGTATAGACACTAAAACTTTTATAAGGGAATATTATGGACAAGTTTAAACCAACAACTTATGTGAAATTGACAAATTCCATAAAAGATACAAACAACCAGAGCTGATGCAAGAAAAAGTAAATAATTTGGATGTATCTGTATCTCTTAAGGTGATTTAAGTTGGAGTTAAAAGCCTTCACACGAAGAGAACAGCAGGCACAGATACTTCCCTGATAAATTCTACCACACATAGAAGAAATGATAGCAATTTTATACAAACTCTGCCAGAAAATCAAAGAAGAACTATACTTAGCATTTCATGCTACAAGACCAACATTACCCTGATACAAAACCAAACAGCCCAGAGCAGATCGT
This sequence comes from Bison bison bison, assembly GCF_000754665.1. NCBI lineage: Eukaryota > Metazoa > Chordata > Mammalia > Artiodactyla > Bovidae > Bison > Bison bison. The sequence goes on from NW_011494753.1 coordinate 5,011,412, forward strand.
CTTCATGAAGATCAATGTGAAAACTCTAAACAAAATTTTGGCATATTGAATTCAGTAATATATAAAAAGTATAATACATCATGACCAAGTAGACTTTATTCCAAGAATGCAAAACTAATTTAACATTCAAAATAAATTTGATTTACCATATTGACAAACCAAAACATAGAAAACTATATGATCATCTCAGTAGGTATGTAGAGTCTTTGACAGAATCCAACATTCATTCCTGACTTAAAAAAAAAACAAAACACTCTCAGAAAACTAGGTATAGAGGATACTTTCTCAATATAATGTAGAGTATTTACAAACCAAACAAGGAAACAAAAAGCCCTACAGCTACCAAGATATTTGTGAAAGAAAGAATGCTTTGCACCTAAGACCAGGAACAAGACCAGAACGCCAACTCTCACCACTATATTCAACATTTCCCTGGAAATTTTAGCCAGTGTAGTCAAGCAAAATATAGTTTAAAAAAACATCCAGATTGGAAAGGAAGAGTAAGCTATCTCTAGTCACAGAAGGCATAGAGACCTATGTATAAAATCCAGTGGAATTACAAAAATTATTGCAACTATTAAGTGAGTTCAGCAGTGTTGCAGGATATAAGATTAATATACAGATATAAATTCCATTTCTATATATTTGCAATGAATAATTGGAAACTGAAATTTTTTAAAATAACTTTTTCAGTAGCGTCAAAAGATATAAAATACTAAGGATAAACCTGACAATGATGTGTAAGACTTACACACTGAAACTATAACACATTGCTTAGAGAAATTAAAGACCTAAATGGAGAAATGTTGCACATCCATGGCATCGCAATATTGTTCATTCTCCCCTAATTGATCTTAAACTCAGTACAATCCCACTCAAAATCTTAGCAGAAAACTTAACACACCTATGGGCACTTTATCTTTGACAAAAGACAGGAATCTACAGTGGACAAAAGACAGCTGCTTCAGTAAGTGGTGCTGGGAAAACTGGACAGGTACATGCAAACGAATGAAACTAGAATACTTGCTAACACCATACACAAAAATAAACTCAAAATGGATTAAAGACTTAAGTGTAAGGTCAGAAACTACAAAGCTCTTAGAGGAAAACATGGGTAGTATACTCCTTGACATAAATCACAGCAAGATCCTCCATGATCTACCTCCTATAATAATGGAAATAAAAACAAAAATAAATGGGACCTAATTAAACTGAAAAGCTTTTGCATGGAAAAGAAAACAATAAACAGATTAAAAGACAACCCTCAGAATGGGAGAAAATAGTTGCGAATGAAACAACTGACAAAAGATTAATATATAGAAAAATATAAGCAGCTTATACAGCTCAATATTAGGAAAACAAACAGCCCAGTCAAAAAATATTGAATACCTAAATGGGCATTTCTCCAAAGAAGACATATAGATGGCCAATAGACACATGAAAAGATTCTCAACATCACATTATTCAGTTCAGTTCAGTTCAGTTCAGTCGCTCAGTCGTGTCCGACTCTTTGCGACCCCATGAATCGCAGC
>NW_011494753.1:5013043-5013291 GCF_000754665.1 Bison bison bison
GCAGCACGCCAGGCCTCCCTGTCCATCACCAACTCCCGGAGTTCACTCAGACTCAGTCCATCGAGTCAGTGATGCCATCCAGCCATCTCATCCTCTGGCGTCCCCTTCTCCTCCTGCCCCCAATCCCTCCCAGCATCAGAGTCTTTTCCAATGAGTCAACTCTTCGCATGAGGTAGCCAAAGGAGTTTCAGCTTTAGCATCATTCCTTCCAAAGAACACCCAGGGCTGATCTCCTTCAGAATGGACTG
>NW_011494753.1:5013604-5015055 GCF_000754665.1 Bison bison bison
TCCTCTTTCACTTTCATCAAGAGGCTTTTTAGTTCCCCTTCACTTTCTGCCATAAGGGTGGTGTCATCTGCATATCTGAGGTTATTGATATTTCTCCCGGCAATCTTGATTCCAGCTTGAGAAATGCAAATCAAAACTACAGTGAGGTGTCACCTTATACCAATCAGAATGGCCATCATCAAAAAATCTACAGAGAATAAGTGCTGAAGAAGATGTGGGGAAAGGGAACCCTCCTACACTGTTGGTTTCAAAGTAAACTGATACAGCAATTACGGAGAACAGTATGGAGACTCCTTAAAAACTAGAAATAAATCTATCATGTGACCCAGCAACCCCACTACCTAAAGAAAACCATAATTGAAAAAGACACTTGTATCCCAGTGTTGATAGCAGCACTGTTTACAATAGCCAGGACATGGACGCAACCTAGACATCCATCTATAGATGAATGGATAAAGAAGCTGTGGTACATATGTACAAGGGAATATTAGTCAGCCATAGAAAAGAATGAATTTAAGTCAGTTCTAGTGAGGTGCATGAACCTAGAGCTTGTTATACAGAGTGAAGTAAGTCAGAAAGAGAAAAACAAATATAGTGTATTAACACATGTATATGGAATCAAGAAAATGATATTGATGAACATATTTGCAGGGAAGGAGTGGAGACGCAAATGTAGAGAATGGACTTGTAGACACAGGGAGGGAGGAGGACAGTGGGACAAATGGAAAGTAGCATCAGCATATATGTACAGTATCAGGGGTAAGATGGATGGCTGGTGAGAAGTTGCTGTGTAGCACAGGGAGCCCAGTGTGCTGCTCTGTGATGACCTGGAGAGATGGGATGGGGGAGGGGAGGGAGGCTAGGGAGGAAGGGGATGTATGTATAATTACGGTTGATTTGTCGTGTTGTATTCCATAGTTCATCAGGCACTCTATCTATCAGATCTAGGCCCTTAAATCTATTCCTCACTTCCACTGTATAATCATAAGGGATTTGATTTAGGTCATACCTGAATGGTCTAGTGGTTTTCCCTACTTTCTTCAATTTCAGTCTGAATTTGGCAATAAGGAGTTCATGGTCTGAGCCACAGTCAGCTCCTGGTCTTGTTTTTGCTGACTGTATAGAGCTTCTCCATCTTTGGCTGCAAAGAATATAATCAATCTGATTTCAGTGTTGACCATCTGGTGATGTCCATGTGTAGAGTCTTCTCTTGTGTTGTTGGAAGAGGGTGTTTGTTATGACCAGTGCATTTTCTTGGCAAAACTCTATTAGTCTTTGCCCTGCTTCATTCCATACTCCAAGGCCAAATTTGCCTGTTACTCCAGGTGTTTCTTGACTTCCTACTTTTGCATTCCAGTCCCCTATAATGAAAAGGACATCTTTTTTGGGTGTTAGTTCTAAAAGGTCTTGTAGGTCTTCATAGAACCATTCAACTTTAGCTTCTTCAGTGT
>NW_011494753.1:5015155-5016018 GCF_000754665.1 Bison bison bison
CCGCAGTAGTAGATATAATGGTCATCTGAGTTAAATTCACCCATTCCAGTCCCTTTCAGTTTGCTGATTCCTAGAATGTCGACATTCACTCTTGCCATCTCTTGTTTGACCACTTCCAATTTGCCTTGATTCATGGACCTGACATTCCAGGTTCCTATGCAATATTGCTCTTTACATCATCGGACCTTGCTTCTATCACCAGTCACATCCACAGCTGGGTATTGTTTTTGCTTTGGCTCCATCCCTTCATTCTTTCTAGAGTTATTTCTCCACTGATCTCCAGTAGCATATTGGGCACCTACTGACCTGGGGAGTTTCTCTTTTAGTATCCTATCATTTTGCCTTTTCATACTGTTCATGGCGGTTCTCAAGGCCAGAATACTGAAGTGGTTTGCCATTCCCTTCTCCAGTGGACCACATTCTGCCTGATAGATAGAGTGCCTGATGAACTATAGAATGAGGTTCGTGACATTGTACAGGAGACAGGGATCAAGACCATCCCCATGGAAAAGAAATGCAAAAAAGCAAAATGGCTGTCTGGACAGGCCTTACAAATAGCTGTGAAAAGAAGAGAAGTGAAAAGCAAAGGAGAAAAGGAAAGATATAAACATCTGAATGCAGAGTTCCAAAGAATAGCAAGGAGAGATAAGAAAGCCTTCTTCAGCAATCAATGCAAAGAAATAGAGGAAAACAACAGAATGGGAAAGACTAGGGATCTCTTCAAGAAAATCAGAGATACCAAAGGAACATTTCATGCAAAGATGGGCTCGATAAAGGACAGAAATGGTATGGACCTAACAGAAGCAGAAGATATTAAGAAGAGATGGCAAGAATACACAGAAGAACTGTACAAAAAAGATCTT
>NW_011494753.1:5016405-5016624 GCF_000754665.1 Bison bison bison
AGGCCTTAGAAAGCATCACTACGAACAAAGCTTGTGGAGGTGATGGAATTCCAGTTGAGCTATTCCAAATCCTGAAAGATGATGCTGTGAAAGTGATGCTGCACTCAATATGCCAGCAAATTGGGAAAACTCAAGCAGTGGCCACAGGACTGGAAAAGGTCAGTTTTCATTCCAATCCCAAAGAAAGGCAATGCCAAAGAATGTTCAAACTACCGCACA
>NW_011494753.1:5017196-5023361 GCF_000754665.1 Bison bison bison
TCAGAAAACAAAGATCATGGCATCCGGTCCCATCACTTCATAGGAAATAGATGGGGAAACAGTGGAAACAGTGTCAGACTTTATCTTTTTGGGCTCCAAAATCACTGCAGATGGTGACTGCAGCCAAGAAATTAAAAGTCTCTGTGTATCCTTAAAGCCAAAGTGAATCTCTTATAGGCAACATATAGTTAGGTATTATTTTTTCATTCATTCAGCCACTCTTTGGATTCAAAAATTTAGTCCTTTTACACTCCAAGTAATTATTGACAGATACAGACTTATTATTGCCATTTTGTTTGTTGTTCTCTGATGTCTTTTTTTAAAAATTCCTTTGTTCCTTTTCCCTCTTCTGCTGTCTTCCATTGTGATTTGATTATTTTCTATAATGGTATTCTTTTATTTTTACTTTTTATTTCACATATCTATATATAGGCTTTTGCTTTGTGGTTATCATGAGGCTTACATAAAACATCATATTTGTGATAGTCTATTTTAAGCTCATACAACTCAACTTTGAACACATGCAAAAGCTCTACATTTTTACACTCCTCGATATGTCATATTTTTATGTCAGGTTTTCTTTGTACATTCTAAATTTGTTAACAAATTTATTGTGATTATTTTTAATACTTTTGTCTGAATCTTGATGGTAGGATTATATGTGATTCACCTACCACCATGACAACATTAGAGTATTTAAAATTTTAGCTATATATTTACCTCTATTAGTGAGTTTAATGCTTCATATGTTTTATGTTACCAATTAGCATTCTTTTGTTTCATCTTGAAGAACTTCTTTTAACATTCCTTTTAAAGCTGATCTAATGGTAACAAAAGCATTCAGCTTTTGTCTGGAAAACTCTTTATCTCTCTGTTAATTCCAAAGGACAACTTTGCTGGGTAGAGTATTTTTGGTTGGCAGTTTTTGCCTCTCAGCACTTTGAATACCATCCCACCATTTTCTAGCCTGCAAAGTTTTGCTGAAAAATTTGCTGATAGTCTTATGGAAATTCCCTGGTACATAACATGTTACTTTTATCTTGCTGCTTTAAAGATTCTCTTCTTGTGCTTAACTTTTAAGTTTCATTACATTGTGTCTCAGTGTGGGTCTATTTGGATTGAGCTTGTTTGGAATTTTCTGGGCTTCCTGGATCTGGATGTTCCTTTCCCTACATTAGGGAAGTTTTCAGCCATTATATCTTTGAATAGACTTTCTGCCCCCTTCTCTCTCTTATTTTCAAATCCCTGTAATGTGTAATTGATCATCTTTATTATGTCTCTTAAAAGCTCTCTTCACTCTTTTTCATTCTTTTTTTCTTTTTGCTCCCCTGATTGGATGAATACCATGCTCTGTCTTCTGGTTCATTGATCCTTTCTTCTATTTCATCTGATCTAATGTTGAACCTCTATTGAATTTTTAAGTTCAGTTATTGTATTCTTTAGCTCTGTGATTTCTCCTTAGTGCTTTGTTATATTTGCTATTTACTGAAATTCTAACTTTGTTCAGGTGTTACTCTCCTGATGTCAGTGAGCAGCTTTATGGCCATTATTTGGAATTCTCTATCGTGTAAATCACTTATATCCATTTCACTAAGATCTATTTTTAGAGGTTTATCTTGTTCTTCTGTTTGAAACATATTCTTCTATTTCTTCATCTTCCTCAACTCTGTATGTACTAAATAAAACAGCCACCTTCTTCTCCCAAGTCTTGACAGGGTGATGTTGTGTAGTTAAATGAGTCTTATCATTTAGCCCAGCCCAAGCTTTTAATTGTCTCTCAAAACTTTGTGGTTTTCCAAGCTACTTTTTTTGCACTTGGTGGCTCCCAGTAGTTGAGAATGTGCCAAGACTGTCAGTGTTCCAAGGGAAGGATCATAGTTAGCACCTAGATGCAGGCCAGTTGGAAGATTAACCCATAGGCACCACCTGGGAAAGAGTATAGTTAAGGCCCTTCCATGGACAGACTTAGAGATGGGCAATTTTTTCCTGCTCCCTCTGTGCCAAGCCTGGGTGTATAGCTCTGGGGTGTGTATTTTGGGGCAGAGGATAGGGAATTCTCCTATACCCACTAGGAACTGCTTCTTCATTTGCTTCAGTCCCATGGGACTTACGAATGCAAATCCTATTGGCTGTCAGAATGAAGAGGTCCTAGGTTCCATTCCTCAATCAGCAGTCTCAAAATATAGGGTTCTAGACATGTGTTCCTTCCAGGGAGATACTGATTTCTTGTTGTTGGATCAGGCTGGAGGAAGAAGATGAAGAAGGTGTCCATTGGTATCACCAGGCTCTGGGGAAGATTATTTCCATTCCCTAGATGCCTTCTCAATTAAAAGCCTCTCCCTCAGGTATCAGGTTTTAAAATATGCAGGTAAACCCCTTTCAGGGAAAGACAGAGAGAGCAACATTTTAGCTTGAGCAGAACATTATATACTTTTCAACTGGCTGCTAAGAATAGATGAAAAGAATATCTCAATGTTGTAAAATTTCCACCAGACCCTTTCCCAAAGCATACAGCTTAAGATAACTTCAGTACAAGATTATCCAGAAAGAATGAGTTCCTGTTAAGGAGGAAAGCATGCCTTTAAGCAAGATATATTGTTGCTATATAATCATTAACACAGTGCCTACCTGACTGCTCAGACATAGAATGTGTACCTCCTCCCTAAGGGGCCTTGAACTGCTTATCAACCTGCCTGAAGTTAACTATATCAATCTCACTGAGCATGATTTTGAGATTCATTTGTGTGTGTATCAGTAGCTTATTTCATTGCTGAGTGATATTCCAGTTATGTGTATATACCTCAGTTAATTTATTTGTTCACTATTGGGCATCTGAGTGGTTTCCAGATCTGGCTGTTACAAATAAGACTGCTAAAGGCATTCTTATGTGTCTTTTTTTAAAAAAATAAATATATTTATTTTAATTGGAGGCTAATTAAATTACAATACTGTGGTGGTTTTTGCCATACATTGACATGAATCAGCCACGGGTGTACATGTGTCCAAACCCATCTAAACCCCCTCCCACCTCCCTCCCCATCCCATCACTCTAGATTCTCCCAGTGCACTGGGTTTGAGTGCCCTGTTTTATGCATCAAACTTGGACTGGGCATCTATTTCACATATGGTATTATACATATTTCAATGCTGTTCTCTCAAATCATCCCACCCTCGCCTTCTCCCACAGAGGCCAAAAGACTGTTCTTTATATCTGTCTCTTTTGCTGTCTTGCATATAGGGTCATCATTACAATCTTTCTAAATTCCATATGTATGCCTTAATGTACTATATTGGTGTTTTTCTTTCTGACTTACTTCACTCTGTATAATAGGCTCCAGTTTCATCCACCTCATTAGAACTGATTCAAATGTGTTCTTATTAAAAACTGAGTAATATTCCATTGTGTATATGTACCAAAGCTTTCTTATCCATTCATCTGCCAGTGGATATCCAGGTTGTTTCCATGTCCTAGCTATTGTAAACAGTGCTGCGATAAACACTGGGGTACACGGACATGTGTCTTTCAATTCTGGTTTCTTCAATGTGTATGCCCAGCAGTGGAATTGCTGGGTTGTATGGCTTTCTCCTTGGAAGGAAAGTTATGACCAACCTAGATAGCGTATTGAAGAGCAGAGACATTACTTTGCTAACAAAGGTCCGTCTAGTCAAGGCTATGGTTTTTCCAAGTGGTCATGTATGGATGTGAGAGTTGGACTGTGAAGAAAGCTGAGCGCCAAAGAATTGATGCTTTTGAACTGTGGTGTTGGAGAAGACTCTTGAGAGTCCCTTGGACTACAATGAGATCCAACCAGTCCATTCTAAAGGAGATCAGCCCTGGGTGTTCTTTGGAAGGAATGATGCTGAAGCTGAAACTCCAGTACTTTGGCCACCTCATGCGAAAAGTTGACTCATTGAAAAAGACTCTGATGCTGGGAGGGATTGGGGGCAGGAGGAAAAGGGGACGACAGAGGATGAGAAGGCTGGATGTCATCACCGACTCGATGGATATAAGTTTGAGTGAACTCCGGGAGTTGGTGATGGACAGGGAGGCCTGGTGTGCTGCGATTCATGGGGTCGCAAAGAGTCGGACAGGACTGAGCAACTCAACTGAACTGAACTGAACTGATGGCAGTCCTATTTCCAGTTTTTTAAGAAATCTCCACACTGTTCTCCATAGTGGCTGTACTAGTTTGCATTCCCACCAACAGTGTAAGAGGGTTCCTTTTTCTCCACACCCTCTCCAGGACTTGTTTGTAGACTTTTTGATAACAGCCATTCTGACTGGTGTGAGATGGTACCTCATGTGGTTTTGATTTGCATTTCTCTGATAATGAATGATGTTGAGCATCTTTTCATGTGTTTGTTAGCCATCTGTATGTCTTCTTTGGAAAAATGTCTGCTTAATTCTTTAGCCCATTTTTTGATTGGGTCGTTTATTTTTCTGGTATTGAGCTGCATGAACTGCTTATATATTTTTGAGATTAATTCTTTGTCAGTTGCTTCATTTGCTGTAATTTTCTCCCATTATGAAGGCTGTCTTTTCACCTTGCTTATAATTTCCTTAGTTGTGCAAAAGCTTTTAAGCTTACTTAGGTCCCATTTGTTTATTTTTGCTTTAATTTCCATTACTCTGGGAGGTGGGTCATAGAGGATCTTGCTGTGATGTATGTCAGAGAGTGTTTTGCCTATGTTTTCCACTAGGAGTTTTACAGTTTCTGGTCTTACATTTAGATCTTTAATCTATTTTGAATTTATTTTTGTGTATGGTGTTAGAAAGTGTTCTAGTTTCATTCTTTTTTTTTTATTTTATTTTATTTTTAAACTTCATTCTTTTACAGGTGGTTGACCAGTTTTCCCAGCACCACTTGTTAAAGAGATTGTCTTTTCTCTACTGTATATTTTTGCTTCCTTTGTCAAAGATAAGGTGTCCATAGGTGTGTGGATTTATCTCTGGGCTTTCTATTTTGTTCCATTGGTCTATATTTCTGTCTTTGTGCCAGTATCATACTGTCTTGATGACTGTAGCTTTGTAGTAGAGTCTGAAGTCAGGTAGGTTGATTCCTCTAGTTCCATTCTTCTTTCTCAAAATTGCTTTGGCTATTTGAGGTTTTTTGTATTTCCATACAAATTGTGAGATTATTTGTTCAAGTTCTCTTAAAAATACCATTGGTAGCTTGATAGGGATTGCATTGAATCTATAGATTACTTTGGGTAGTATACTCGTTTTCACTATATTGATTCTTCTGATCCATGAACATGGTATATTTCTCCATCTATTTGTGTCATCTCTGATTTCTTTCATCAGTATTTTATAGTTTTCTATATATAGATCTTTTGTTTCTTTAGGTAGATTCCTTAGTATTTTGTTCTTTTCATCACAATAGTGAATGGGATTGTTTTCTTAATTTCTCTTTCCATTTTCTCACTGTTAGTGTATAGGAATGCAAGGGATTTATGTGTATAATTTTATATCCTGCAACTTTACTATATTCATTAATTAGTTCTAGTAGATTTCTGTTGGTGTCTTTAGGGTTTTCTGTGTAGAGGATCATGTCATCTGCAAACAGTTTTACTTCTTCTTTTCCAATCTGAATTCCTTTTATTTCTTTTTCTTTTCTGATTGCTGTGGCTAAAGCTTCCAAAACTCTGTTGACTAATAGTAGTGAGAGTGGGCACCCTTGTCTTGTTCCTGACTTTAGGGGAAATGCTTTCAAATTTTCACCATTAGGGATAATGTTTGCTATGGGTTTATTATATTTGGCTTTTATTATGAAAGTGAAAGTGGAGAGTGAAAAAGTTGGCTTAAAGCTCAACATTCAGAAAACGAAGATCATGGCATCCGGCCCCACCACTTCATGGGAAATAGATGGGGAAAGAGTGGAAACGGTGTCAGACTTTATTTTTCTGGGCTCCAAAATCACTGCAGATGGTGACTGCAGCCATGAAATTAAAAGACGCTTACTCCTTGGAAGGAAAGTTATGACCAACCTAGATAGCATATTGAAAAGCAGAGACATTACTTTGCCAACAAAGGTTCATCTAGTCAAAGCTATGGTTTTTCCTGTGGTTATGTATGGATGTGAGAGTTGGACTGTGAAGAAGGCTGAGCACCGAAGAATTGATGCTTTTGAACTGTGGTGTTGGAGAAGACTCTTGAAAGTCTGT
>NW_011494753.1:5023586-5085607 GCF_000754665.1 Bison bison bison
CGACAGAGGATGAGATGGCTGGATGGCATCACTGACTCGATGGACGTGAGTCTGAGTGAATTCTGGGAGTTGGTGATGGACAGGGAGGCCTGGCGTGCTGCGATTCATGGGGTCGCAAAGAGTTGGACATGACTGAGCGACTGATCTGATCTGATCTGATCTGATCTGATGTTGAGGTATGTCCCTTCTGTGCATGCTTTCTGGAGAGTTTTTATCATAAGTGGGTGATGAATTTTGTCAAAGGCTTTCTCTGCATCTATTGAGATAATCATATGGTTTTTATCTTTCAATTCGTTAATGTGGTTATCACATTGATTGACTTATGAATATTGAAGAATCCTTGCATCCCTGGGATAAAGCCCACTTAGTCATGATATATAATCTTTTTAATATGTTGTTGGATTCTGTTTGCTAGAATTTTTTTGAGAATTTTTACATCTATATTCATCAGTGATATTGGCCTGAAGTTTTCTTTTTTTGTGGCATCTTTGGTTTCAGTTTTAGGGTGATGGTAGTCTCATAGAATGAGTTTGGGAGTTTACCTTCCTCTGAAATTTTCTGGAAGAATTTGAGTAGGATAGGTGTTAGCTCTTCTCTAAATTTTTGGTAGAATTCACCTGTGAAGCCATCTGGTCCTGGGTTTTTGTTTGTTGGAAGATTTTTGATTATAGTTTCAATTTCTGTGCTTGTGATGGATCTGTTAAGATTTTATATTTCTTCCTGGTTCAGTTTTGGAAGGTTATACGTTTTTTTATGGATATATGGTTTCACTTTTCTTAGATAAATACATAAGAGTAGATATCTAGGATCATAGTTAAATATAACTGGATCATTGGTGGTATGCGTTCAGTTTTAGAGAAACTGCAGGACCTTTTCATATAGTGTTTGTATTGTTTTATACTTCCACTATAACAGTGTATAACAGTTCCAGTTGCTCCATAATCTTAATGAACAATCTTTGGTGTTGTCATCTTCTTTACTTCAGCCATTCTGGTGCACAGGTAGTGATATCTTGCAGCACTTCTTGTATTACTTAAAATCAGGAATGTTTACGTCATCAAAGTCTGGTGTCATGGTGAATTTTTTTTTTTGTATTGCTACTGAATCACCCCAGAATTTAGCAGCTTAAACCACCTCTTGTATACCTTCACATACCATTTCAGAGGACTGAGAACCCAGAAGTGACTTAGCTGTGTGGTTCTGGTTCCATCTTTCATGAGATTATAGTCAAGTTTGAGCTGCATCATCTGAAGCTTGACTGAGATTGAGGGATCTGTTCCGGGATCCTTACATGGTAGCCAGCGGGTCTCCACTCTTCATTGGCGCTTGGCCGGGGACTTCAGTGTCTCACTACATGCCTGATATCCTCATAAGATATGAGTTGATTGAGAGACAGAGGGAAAGGGATGGAGGGAAAGAGGGAATTGAGACAGAACCCGCAGTATTTCACAATGTGATCTTGGATGGGACATCCTATCACTTCTGCCATATCTGGGCACACACAAACCAACTCTGGTAGAATGTGGAGGAGATGAAACAAAGGTGTAAGTAACAGTAGGTGGGACCTCTGGGGGCTGTTTTGAAGTCTGGCTACCACATGTGGAAGAAGATAGAAGCAGCTACTGACAAGGGAGGGAAATTGTTGTCTGGGCTGATTGGAATATCAATCAGCTGAAGTGTTTCTGTGAAGCTTGCTGAAGCTGGCCATCCTGTGTCCAAGTTCTAGTCTACCACTTCCTAGCCTGCTGGAATCGTCGGACCAAGGGGTTTAAATCTGAGCCTCAGTTTCTGCAGATATAGAATGGTGGTGTGATTAAATGAAATCATACATGTACAGCACTAAGTACATAAGGGCCCAGGTAGAGGGTGGTTACCAGTGCTTCATACAAATTGCAGTTTTATGCCCTTCACCCGATGTAATTTTATCTCATTTCAGTGTCAAGGACTAGATGTGCCAAAGCCCATCTGGGAAGATCCTGATGGACTACTGATAAACCCTTGGAAAAGACCAGCTTCAGATTCATTTTCTGTTTGTTTCCTGATATTTGGGAAGTTTTATTCTATCACTGTGTGTCATTTGCCCTATTAATCATGGCTCTTCGTCTAATGGTTTGTTGTGAAATGTTAATGCTTATTCCATGATCTAGGAACTGTTAGCATACTTCCCTCTTGCCTGAATTATTTTGGTGATATAATCAGGCTCATAAGAATAAGTAACACTGCTTTTAATTTGGTATTAACTTTGGACTAACAGTGAGTCATAATAGACTAATTTAAAAGGGACAAGTGTATAAAACTATGTGCTTATTTATATTTTTATATCTGTATTTATAAGTATTCTATTTACATTTTGTTATATATTAATAACTTTTCCCCACTTTTTAATAGTTCATTTCTTTTTAATAAACATACACACATTACAACCCCAGTAGGGACAAAACAGTGTTCAGTTAAAAGCCTTTCTATCTCCTCTTCATCTAGTTTCCATCCCCGGATGCTTTTAAAACCAGATGTATTCTGAGTAACAACCTAACATATGACATTGTACAAAACCTGGTAAAAAGTCAACTGCAAAGTATTTACAATTTAAAACCAAAAAACACAAAGTTTTAAATTTTCTTATTGAAGTATTGTATGCACATAGAAATTACAAAAAGTATAAGTTTAGAGCCTAATGAATTCTCATAATTCATCACTGATAATCATCATTGACAGAAATTAAAAACTATGACATTACCAGATGCCCAGAAGTCCCTTTCCTCCCTGCTCCTTTTACTAACCTTCCTTCTCTCCAAAGGCAACCACAACTGTAGTTTCTAACATCTTAGATTTGTTTTTTTTCCATTCTTGAACTTTGTATACATGTAATCATATAGTATATATTCTTGTATGTCTGACTTCTTTTGCATATAGATAGAGACAGAGAGAAAGACTGAAAAAGAGATAGAGACTGAGACAGAGACAGATATAGAGATAGATATGGAGACAGAGATAGATCCAGCTTTCCAGGGTTATTAAGTCTTTCCAAAGAACAACCTTTTGGCTTTATTAATTCTTTCTGTTGTTATTTGTCTATTTCACGAAGCTCTGATCTTACCTTTATAAATGCTTACTATATTTGATTCTAGATCTATCATCTCACTGATTTTTCTTTAACTGTTCTTTGTCCTTTTTTTTCCCCTTCTTATCTTTTGGTTAAAATTGCTATTCTTTTTAACCGGTTAATATGTGTACTTGAATCGGGGTGGGCAAACCTTTCTGCAAAAAGACAGATACTCTAGGAGAAGGCAGTGGCACCCCACTCCAGTACTCTTGCCTGGAAAATCCCATGGACGGAGGAGCCTGGTAGGCTGCAGTCCATGGGGTCGCGAAGAGTCAGACACGACTGAGCGACTTCACTTTCACTTTTCACTTTCCTGCATTGGAGAAGGAAATGCCAACCCACTCCAGTGTTCTTGCCTGGAGAATCCCAGGGATAGGGGAGCCTAGTGGTCTGCTGTCTGTGGGGTCGCACAGAGTCGGACACGACTGAAGCGACTTAGCAGCAGCAGTAAACACATTAGGCTTTGCAAGCCGTGTGCAGTCTCTGTTACATATTCTTTTTTAAACTATTTAAAAATGTAAAAGCTGTTCTTATCCTGTGCACTGCACAAAAACGGGCAGGCTGGAATTGGCCTGCAGGCTATAATTTGCCAACACCCAAGTTAGATTATTGATGTTCAGTTCAGCCTTTTCAAATATTTATATTGAAGGCTAGACATTTCTGCTAAACTGACAAGCTTTTAAGGATTTTTCTGTTTATCTTTTTGTCACTAATTTCTAACACACAACACAAAACAAGGCAAGGGCAAGCACTAATTCAGCTAGTAAAGATACACAAACCACCTTTGGATTCAGTATATATAGACAGTGAAAAGAAGAGTAGCCAGAGGTGCCAGGCCCTAGGTCCTCATCCCTCACACCAAAAAGGTGGACACTGAAACACTGGAGCCACATGTCTGCAGTGTGAGCCATGGAATCCCCATGGCTGAGGAGTCAGCTCTAGGGTGCACTTAAATCTATACTATTTTCATCTGCTGGTTCTATCAGTTACTGAAAGCACCTGTTCAAACCTCCAACTGTGATTATGGATGTGTATGTTTCTCCTTTATTTTCTTTTGGCTTTTGCTTTATATACTTTGAGGTTAAGTACATTTAGTCTTGTCACATCTTCCTGTTGGACTGTGATTCCATTACCATAATCAACACTTTTTCTTCTAACTTTATTAAAATTTTATTTTCTTTAAAGTCTGCTTTCCCAAAATGAGTGTTTCTATATTCATTTGGTTAGTGTTCGTACTATGTGTTTTTCTTTTTACTTTCAACCTTCCTGACACCTTGTATGTAAGATGTAGCTCTTCTAAGCAATATATAATCAGGGTTTTTTTATTCAGGCTGATAATCTATCTATAACATGGAGTATTTAGTTTACCCACGTTGAATGTGATAACTGATATATTTGGTTATAGACCTAATATCGCACTTTTTTTTTAAATTTTTATTGTTAATTGGAGGATAATTGCTTTACACTGTTGTGTTGGTCCATCACACTGTTTTTCCTATCTGCTCTTTGTTCCATTTTTTCATCCTTCTTGACTTATTTTGTGTAAATCAAGATATTTATTATTTATTTTTCACTTTCTGATTTCTTAGCCATGAATCCCTTAGTATTTTTTAGCAGTAACTATAGAGATTATAACATGCACACTTGAAAACAGAGTTCCCCCTTAAATTAGTGCCTCTGCCACACTTCAGATAGGTCATGGAACTCAGAATTTAACTCCATTTACCCCCTCCTGACTTTTGTGCTAATTCTGTCCCATAATTTGATTCCATTTTAAACCCCATAAAGCGAGCATCATTCTCTATGAAATTAGTACTTACTTAGACATTTTAGAAACTTTCCACTGCTTTTTTATTCTTTCATGGACCTCTGGGCTCCAATCTGGGATTATTTCCTTCTGTCTAAAGAACCCCCTTAAGTATTTTCCTTAGTGTGGTACACTGGCAATAAATGCTGTCAGACTTTACCTGGATTTTTTTTAAATTTTGCTTTTACCTTGGAGGAGAATTTTTACAAGATACAGGGATCTAGACTGTCATTTCTTTCAGCTCTTTGAATATGTCATTCCATCTTCTTTTGGCATTCATTATTCCATTAAGTAGTCAATTGTGTATCTCCTTATTGCTCATTTGAAGGTAATATGTCTTTTTTTTCCTCTTCCTGGCTCTAAAATTCTGTTCTTCCTTATAGATTTCCTGCATTTCTTTGGGGTTCACATGTGTTTTAGTCACTTATTTGTGTCCGACTCTGTGACCTTATGGACTGTAGCCCACCAGGCTCCTCTGTCCATGGAATTTGCCAGGCAAGAATACTGGAGTGGGCAACCATTCCCTTTTCCAGGGGATCTTTCCAACCCAGGGATTGAACCTGGGTCTCCCACATTGTAGACAGATGTCATTTCTGAATCTGTGACTTGATCTCTTTCATTAATTTTAGAAAATTCTCTCAATATATTTTTTAAAATATTTTTTCTTTCTGGGACTCAGTTATATGTATTTTGGATACGATGCGCCTTGCCTGTGCTTATGCTTATAGATTTACACTTATTTTCTTATTCACCACCCTCCTTCCCCTGCTCTGTTTGTGTGTGTGTGTGTGTGTTCGCGTGCACACACATGAGCTTCAGACGGGAGTTTTCCTTCTGACCTGTCTTCCAGTTTATCAGTTTTCTTTATGTGAGTACCAAGTCAACTCTCAAACCTACCCATTGAGTTTTTAGTTATTCTGTTTTTCACTTCTAGAGTTTCCAGTTGGCTTATTTTACATTTCCCGGTTCTCTACCAAAATTCTTTAACTTCAACGTATTTGTTATAATTAAAGTGTATGTTTGTTGAGATCTGTTTTTCTGTTCCTACTGTTTGGTTTTCTGTTATTTCTCTGTCTGTCTTAATTTCTCATCTTCCTGATCATTTTAATAAATGCTGGATATAGGATTATATATTAAAATTTTAAGGTACAAATTTAGGCTCTGGATGAGTTTATCATTTTCCAGAGAGGATTCAATTTGCTTATTTCAGGCAGTTTGGATTGGGGTACTAACAATGCAAGACTACTTTAATAAAATAATCAGAGATTTAAATGATCTGAAGTTGGACTTATTTCCATAGTATGACTGCTCTACTTCTAATTCACTCTGACTCTTGAGATGTCATCCTTTCAGGTCCCAACTAAGAGCTCAGGTTGTTGACCAAGGTCTGTTCTTCTCCATGAACTTTGAACTCAGTTTTTGTCTTCCAAGATCAAGATTTGTTGAAAGATCTGCCCACTTTTCAGCCTCTCAGCCACTGTTCTCATCATTGGTGATACTCCCAGTAGGGAAAGTGACTCTCAGTGCAAGTCTCACCTCCCCTGTCATCGATCTCCTCCCAGATCTTAGCCTTAAAATTCTGCACTGCCCTTGTGTTCTCAGATGTTATCAAAGAGGCTTCTTTCTTATACCTTGCCATGTTTTCTAGTTATTCCAATGTGTGTTAGTCTGAAACAACCTAGTCTTCCATTGCCAGAAACAAATCTCCCAAGTATGATTTGAATTTGTTTACTGTGATATCAGTAATCAATGCTTCAGTATTAAAATAAGTATACAGTAGTTTTATGTATGGTATTTTTAATTAAAAAATCCCAAATTGGCTGATGTCAGCATTTAGCTTTTCTTAAAATAGTATTACTTAACTCACGTGTGGGAAAAATGTGGTTGTAAATATTGCCTATTTAATTCCCAGGTTGATTACTTCCTTCAAAAACAGAAGTTGTACATTAGACAGTTAATGTGACAGATATCAACATCAGCTATGTCGCTTTGCAGTGTTGTTTATTCAGATGAATTGTGTACAGGATGTATGTTCCATTGCTATTAGATGTCATACATTTTGGCAGCAAAGGGAACTTTTCAAAACTATGAACACTGATTGTCTGCCATGGTTTACATTTTACAAGTCATGTTAGAAAATTCAGTTAATTTTGTTAACCATCTAAATCCTGACTGATTTATTTTAAACAGCTCCATGTGACAGCAGTATTAAGAATGACTTCCCATGTTGAGAGGCATGTGACATGTTTCCAGGTCTACTTTTTTGCAATGTTAAAAGCATTTATTGAACAAGTGCTATGGTAAATAAAGTGAAAGTGAAGTCGCTCAGTCAAGTCCAACTCTCTGCAATACCACGGACTGTAGCCTATCAGGCTTCTCTGTCCATGGCATTTTCCAGGCAAGAGTACTGGAGTGGGTTGCCATTTCCTTCAAAAACGAATATAAATCAACTCCTTCCCTAAGAGGAATTATAGTCTAGTAGGCATGACAAAATGAACATTACCCACCTTCCTCTTTTGTCCTCTTGCTGCTTACAATCCTCCTTTGCTGTCTCTTGTAACAGGATATCTTTGTCTTCTGTTCCTTATATTCTCTTGGTCCAGCTCCTTGTGTTTCTGTGTGTGTTTATAACTGGAGGCCTCTAAAAGCCTGCCCCAGGTCTGCAGCCCCTTGTATCTCCCTGAGGCTAAAATCAACTTGCCAGGGCTTTGCAAGTGAAGATTGGAAAACAGTAGAGCAAAGTTTCAGAATAACCCTGTCAATCTAGCCAGAGATGCTGGAATGAAATCTAGGTTATTCTGTCTTTGCTTGCCAAACATTGCAAGCCAAAACCAGTGATGACTGGAATATTAGGAGGTATGCAGATCACTGGATTCAAACTGGTGATTTTGGTGGAGGGTCATCTAGATGGTTAACTTAGGCTGAGATAAATGAGCTGTGTTCATAATAACGTCCTCCTGTAATGGAGACTGACTCCATGAATATCCAGAAAGGCCCATTGATATCAATACCAGCACTGCTTCCACAGTGTGGTTCCCCACGTCCTCCACAGAGATAGCTCAGTGCTCGGGGTGTGAACCTCATCCTTCATCACTTCCTGCCCATGTGCAGCCAGCACAGTCTCGCTTGTGACTAGAGAAAGGCAGAGGGATGGGAGGAGGGCCCTGCTCCAGAGCCACAACCTTAGACCCTTCATGCAGTGCTGCGGCAGCCACTTGGGAATGTAGAGATCGGAGTTCCTATTTAATTAATAGATGTTTGGCCTCAGGCATAGATTAAACCATTTCAGAAAATGTCTGAAAAACTCGTTCATTGTTCTGCACTTTCAACAGTTGGTTCCATAATTTCAGACCTCAGTTCCCAGTGGATGGGTGATGGTGGGGGGTGGGGGCGGTGAGCATGAAGGTGCCTCGGTGGCTTTCTCCCCAGGAAACTCCTGGCCATGCCATGCTTGCAGATTCTACACTGCTCGTGCACCTGCATGTTGGGAACTGCCCACGGCCCTGCCCTGTCAGGATATAGGCCCAAGGGGCAGCTGTCGTCTGCTCACCTGAGCCTGGGTTGGTGCTCAGAAAAGGGCAGCTGGGGTTTCAGACGCAAGCAGCCCTGCAAAACTGAATGCGTGCACGACCGCGGTCCCCAGTGCACCCCTGTGTGTCCGTGTGTCCCCCACACCCTTCACCATGCAGGCACCCTTCTGCGTCCGTGCCTGCCCTGGAGGGAGACAGAGTAATAGCTGCCCTCCGGAGCCTAAGTGTGCACATACGACAGTGCACACACACACTCACACACTGCACAGTTGCCATCCATACCCACCACACACACCACATAGCATATTCACCCTGCACACCCACCATTCAACCCCTGCCAGACAGCACACACGCTCATCACTTCATATACATCACACACACACACATGTGCACACATCTCACATGCACACCCACTTTACATGCATTCACGTGCCCCCTTGTGCACACACCTCATATCTCACCACATATAATGTGCACATAGGACATACAACATACACGTCACACACCAATCACATACACCACACGTGCCATGCAACCTAGCACGTAATACACCCCACACACCATACAAGGCACATATACTACACATGCAAAAGACCCCTCACCCCACCACAAATGCATGGAAAGTCTGCAGACCATGTCAGACCTTGTCTGACATATGCCACACAAGGCACCAGAAATGCTCATTACACATACACATACCATAGACAGAACCCTATACCCACTCCACCCCCTTCCTGTATATAAGGCACACACGCACATTATAGCCCATGCACGTAGCACACACACAACACACGAGCTCACTCCACACCACAGGTCTGTCAGCACCTGCCCCTGCCTCTGCCTTTGATGCTGTATCCCGGCTCTTCCCTGTCCCTTCTGGCCACTTCCCGGTCACCCTTGTGAATGAGGGCAGGGTAAGGGCCTCATCTGGACAGAAAGAGGAAAGGAATAGGAATGAGGAAAGGAATGCAAATGTTTCAGTTAGGATTGAAAATATGTATGTATCTTATATAAGGCGATGGCACCCCCCTCCAGTACTCTTGCCTGGAAAATCCCACGGATGGAGGAGCCTGCTAGGCTACAGTCCATGGGGCCGTGAAGAGTTGGACACAACTGAGCGACTTCACTTTCACTTTTCACTTTCATGCATTGGAGAAGGAAATGCCAACCCACTCCAGTGTTCTTGCCTGAAGAATCCCAGGGACAGGGGAGCCTGGTGGGCTTCTGTCTGTGGGGTCGCACAGAGTCGGACACAACTGACACGACTTAGCAGTAGCAGCATATACATACAAATATTTTAAAATGATACACACACATAACTTTTATGTTTAGGTATAATTTGCTATTTCTGAAACAAAAATTCAATTTGTGTCTCCAGCATCAGTTCAGTTCAGTCTCTCAGCTGTGTCTGACTCTGCGACCCCATGGATTGCAGCACGCCAGGCTTCCCTGTCCATCACCAATTCCCAGAGCTTGCTCAAACTCATGACCATTGAGTAGGTGATGCCATCCAACCATCTCATCCTCTTTCCTCCCCTTCTCCTGCCTTCAATCTTTCCCAGCATTAGGGTCTTTTCCAATAATTCAGTTCTTTGCATCAGGTGGCCAAAGTATTGGAGTTTCAGCGTCAGCATCAGTCCTTCCAATGAATATTCAGGACTGATTTATTTTAGGATAGACCGGTTGGATCTCCTTGCTGTCCAAGGGACTCCCAAGAGTCTTCTCCAACACCACAATTCAAAAGCATCAATTCTTTCGTTCTCGGCTTTCTTTATAGTCCAACTCTCACATCCATACATGACTACTGGAAAAATCATACCTTTGACTATACACACCTTTGTCAATAATGTCTCTGCTTTTTACTATGCTGTCTAGGTTTGTCATAGCTTTTCTTCCAAGGAGCAAGCGTCTTTTAATTTCATGGCTGTAGTCACAGTCCACAGTGATTCTGGAGCCCAAGAAAGTGAAGTCTGTCACTGTTTCCACTGTTTCCCCATCTGTTTGCCATGACGTGATGGGACCAGATGCCATGATCTTAGTTTTATGAATGTTGAGTTTTAAGTCAGCTTTTTCACTCTCCTCTTTCACTTTCATCAAGAATCTCTTTAGTTCCTCTTTGCTTTCTGTCATAAGGGTGGTATCATCTGAATATCTGAGGTTATTCATATTTCTCCCGGCAATCTTGATTACAACTTGTGCTTCAACCAGTCCAGCATTTCACATGATGTACTCTGCATGTAAGTTAAATAAGTAGGGTGACAATATACAGCCTTAACATATTCCTTGTCCTATTTGGAACCAGTGTGTTGTTCCATGTCCGGTTCTAACTGTTGCTTCTCGACCTGTATACAGATTTCTCAGAAGGCAGGTAAAATGGTGTGGTATTCCCATTTCTTTAAGAATTTTCCAGTTTGTTGTCATCCACACAGTCAAAGGATTTAGCCTAGTCAATGAAGCAGATATTTTTCTGGACTCTCTTGCTTTTTCTATGATCTAACAGATGTTGGCAATTTGATCTCTGGTTCATCTACCTTTTCTAAATCCCAACTTGAACATCTGGAAGTTCACAGTTCACGTACTGTTGAAGCCTAGCTTGGAGAATTTTGAGTATTCCTTTGCTAGTGTTGTGAGATGAGTGCAGTTGTGTGATAATTTGAACATTCTTTGGCATTGCCTTTCTTTGGGATTGGAATAAAAACTGACATTTTCCAGTCCTGTGGCCACTGCTGCGTTTTCCAACTTTGCTGGCATATTGAGTGCAGCACTTTCACAGCATCATCTTTTAGGATTTGAAATAGCTCAACTGAAATTCCATCACCTCCACTAGCTTTGTTCATATTGATGTTTCCTAAGGCCCACTTGACTTTGCACTCCAGGATGTCTGGCTCTAGGTGAGTGATCACACCATCGTAATTATGTGGGTCATTAAGATCTTTTTGTGTATTTCTTTTGTATATTCTTGCCATCTCTTCTTATTGTCTTCTGCTTCTGTTGGATCCATAACGTTTCTGTCCTTTATTGTGCCCATGAAATGTTCCCTCGGTATCTCTAATTTTCTTGAAGAGATCTCTAGTCTTTCCCATTCTATTGTTTTTCTCTATTTTTTTGCATTGATCACTTAGGAAGGCCTTCTTATCTCTCCTTGCTGTTCTTTGGAACTCTGCATTCAGATGGATATATCTTTCCTTTTCTCCTTTGCCTTTAACTTTTCTTCTTTTCTCAGCTATTTGTAAGGCCTCCTCAGACAACCATTTTGCCTTTTTGCAGTTCTTTCTCTTGGGGATGGTTTTGATCACTGCCTTCTGTACAGTGTTACAAATCTCCATCCATAGTTCTTCAGGCACTCTATCAGATCTAATCCCTTGAATCTTTTTGTCACTTCTACTGTATACCTGAGTGGTCTAGTGGTTTTCCTACTTTATTCAATTTAAGTCTGAATTTTGCAATAAGGAGTTCATGATCTGAGCCATGGTCAGCTCCTGGTCTTGTTTTCCTGATGGTATAGGGCTTCTTCATCTTCAGCTGCAAAGAAAATAATCAATCTGATTTCAGTATTGACCATCTTGTGTTGTCCATGTGTAGAGCCATCTCTTGTATTGTTGGAAGAAAGTGTTTGCTATGACTCTTGGAAAAACTCTGTTAGGCTCTGCCCTACTTTATTTTGTACTCCAAGGCCAAGCTTGCCTGTTACTCCAGGTATCTCTTGACTTCCTACCTTTGCTTTCCAGTCCCCTTTGATGAAAATGTCATCTTTTTTGGTGTTAGTTCTAGGAAATCTTGTAGGTCTTCATAGAATCATTCAACTTCAGCTTCTTTGGCATTAGTGGTTGGGGCATACACTTGGATTACTGTGGTGTTAAATGTTTGCCTTGGAAACAAACAGATCATGCTGTCATTTTTGAGACTGCACCCAAGCACTGCATTTCAGACTCTTCTGTTGACTATGAAGGCTGCTCTATTTCTTCTAAAGGCATTCTTGCCCAGAGTAGTAAATATAATGGTCATCTGAATTAAATTTGCCCGTTCTGATCCATTTTAGTTGACTGACTCCTAAAATGTTGATGTTCACTCTTGCCATCTCCTGTTTGATTACTTCCAATTTAGCTTGATTCATGGACCTAACATTCCAGGTTCCTGTGCAATTTTGTTCTTTACATCATCAGACTATAATTTCATCACCAGTCACATCCACATCTGATCATTGTTTTTGCTTTGACTCAGCCTCTTCATTCCTTCTGAAGCTATTTCTTTGCTCTTCTCTGTAGCATATTGGGCACCTGCTGACCTGGGGAGTTCATCTTCCAGTGTCATATCTTTTTGCCTTTTAATACTGTTCCTGGGGTTCTCAAAGCAAGAATACTGAAGTGGTTTGCTATTCTCTTCTCCAGTGGACCATGTTTTGTCAGAACTCTCCACCATGACCCGTCCTTCTTGTGTGGCCCTACATGGCATGGCTCATCGTTTTATTGAGTTAGACAAGGCTGTAATCCATGTGATCAGTTTGGTTAGTTTTATGTAATTGTGGTTTCCATTCTGTCTTCCCTCTGATGGATAAGGATAATAGGCTTCCTGATGGGAGGGACTGGCTATGGGGGAATCTGGGTCTTGCTCTGATGGGTGGAGCCATGTTCAGTAAATCTTTAATCCAATTTTCTGTAGATGAGTGGGGCTGTGTCCCTCCCTGTAGTTTGGCCTCAGGTAGGGGTACTATGGTAGGGGTAATGGCATTAATGGCAACCTCCTTCAAAAGGACTTATGCCAGCACACTGCAGCTCCCAGGACTGTTGAATTCAGTGCCCCAGCCTCACGGAAGGCCACTATCGACCCACACCTTTGCCAGAGACTCCTGGACACTCACCGGCAAATCTGAGTTAGTCTCTTGTGGGATCACTCTGCCTTTCTCCTGGGTCCTGGTGCACACAAGGTTTTGTTTGTGTGCTCCAGGAGTCTGTTTCCCCAGTTCTGTGGAAGTTCTATAATGAAATCCCACTGGCCTTCAAAGTCAAATGCCCTGGGGGTTCTCAGTCCCTTTGCCATATCTCCCAGTTGGGAAATCTGTGGTGGGCCCTAGAGCTTTTGCAACAGTGTGA
This sequence comes from Bison bison bison, assembly GCF_000754665.1. Lineage (NCBI taxonomy): Eukaryota > Metazoa > Chordata > Mammalia > Artiodactyla > Bovidae > Bison > Bison bison. Next base: position 5,037,117 of record NW_011494753.1, read on the forward strand.
GAACATCTTTGGTATAATTGCCCTCCAGTTTGTGGATCTACTACTTGGCGGCTTTGTGGTGGGGCTGATGGCGACTCCTCCAAGAGGACCTAGGGCACGTGCTGTGCCTCCCAGGTCTGCTGCAGCCAGAGCACCTGTCCCCACGGCAGGCCACTGCTGACCCATGCCTCTGCAGGAGACACTCACACACTCAAAGGCAGGTCTGGCTCAGTCTCTTGTAGGGCCTCTGGGTCCTGGTGCACACAAGGTTTTGTTTGAGCCCTGCAAGCATCTCTGGTGGATATGGGGTTTGAGTCTAAACATGATTTTGCTCTTCCTACCATCTGGTTGGGGCTTCTCCTTTGCCCTTGGACGTGGAGTATCTTTTTTTTGGTGGGAGCCCACATTCTCCTGTCAATGATCGTTCAGCGGTTTTTGCAATTTTGGAGTTCTAGAAGGAGAAGACGAGTGCATGTCCTTCTGTTCCACTATCTGGTGACTTGTGGGACACTGTTGTTTCTCTGTTTTGTACATAGTAGTTTGTATCTGCTAATCCCCAACTCCTAATTTATCCCTCCCTAACCACCTTCCCCCTTGGGTAACCATAAGTTTGTTTGTTGTGTCTGTCAATCTATTTTTGTTTTGATATAAATTCATTTGTATCATATTTTCGATTCCACACGTAAGCGATATCATATTATATCTGTCTTTGTCTGACTTCACTTCGTATGACAATCTCTAAATCCATCCATGTTGCTGCAAATGGCATTATTTCATTCTTTTTATGGCTGAGTATTGTATATATACACCACATACTTTGTATCTATTCATCTGTTGATGGACATTTAGGTTGTTTCCATGCCTTGGCTATTGTAAATAGTACTGCAGTGAACATTGGGGTGTGTATATCTTTTCAAATTAGTTTTGTCTGGATATATGCCCAGGAGTAGGATTGCTAAATCACATGGTAACTCTACTTACAGTATTTTTAAGGAATCTCCATACATACTGTTCCATGCTGTACCAATATACATTCCCACCAACTGTGTAGAAGGTTCCCTTTTCTCCACACCCTCTCCAGTGTTTATTATTTGTAGAGCTTTTGATAATGGCCATTCTGACTGGTGCAAGGTGATATCTCATTGTAGTTTTGATTTGCATTTCTCTAATAATTAGCAATGTGGAGCATCTTTTCATTTGCCTATTGGCCATCTGTAGGTTTTCTTTGGAGAAATGTCTATTTAGGTCTTCTGCTCATTTTTTTGATTGAGTTGTTTGAGTTTTTATTATTGAGTTGTATGAGCTATTTGTATATTTTGGAAATTAAGCCCTTGTTGGTCACATCATTGCAAGCTTTTTTCTGAATGTAGCTTTCAAAAAAAATCTTAGGGAATGCCCACAGGTCAAATGAATGGGGCTGTTCTGACTGCCACCATGGCCAGGAGCCTGAGCCTCCCTTAGGAACAGCATCACTGCTGTAGAACCACAAGGCTCACTGGGTCCCCTGACAACCATATCCCAGACAAGCCCAGCCCAGCTCCCTGGAAACCTCCAGGGTTCACCCAGATCATATGATGTCAGGCCATGGCTGGGCAGGAAATTGCCCTACTTTCCTGAAAGTCTCGGAGCCTTTTCCTGATCCTCCACCATCCATCCATCCATTGGGAAATACTGCTGACTTTCCTTCAAGAAGCCCCAGCCCTTCTACTAGGAATACAGTCCAAGTCCTGTGAGCCTCTATGTCCTCTGCTGTACTCTTCAAGGTAAAATGTAAAACATGAATCATTTTTATAAAAATTTTAGATTCAGCTTTTCAGGTTCTCAAAAAATGGCTGGAATGGCAGTGAGTCTGTGAAGATGTGGGGTAGGACAGCCCTGCAGCAGAAAAAAGAGCTGGAGGACTTTGAGTACCTGCCTTTCGGCTGCAAGGATGGACCTGTGAGGAGAGACGAGCGTGTATCACAGGACAGGATAGAGTCTGGAAATGGACCCAAGACACGTCAACTGATGCATTTTTAGCAAAGTCACAATGGGAAAGGAAAATCTTTTCGACCATAAATGATGCAGGAACACCTGTAAAATACTATGTTTAAAAGTAAAAAAAAAAAGAACCTTTACCATCAGCCTCATCCCATATACATACATTACTTCAAAGTAGGCTGTAGACTAAACATGCAACAAAAACTGTGAAGCTTCTAGACAAAGGCGTGGGGGAAATCTTTTTGACCCTGGAGTTAGCAAACATGTTTCAGAGAGGCCAAAAAAGGGACTAATTGTAAAGGAGAAAACAAATGATACATTGAATTTCATCAAAATAAAAATCTGTTCATCAGAAGTCACTGTTAAATGGGTAAATCACAAAGTAAGAAATTATATTCATGAAACACTTATCTGATAAAGCACTTGTATATATATGGACTTCAATTAATAATAATGTATAAATATATTAAATAACATGTAATTTAAAATAATATTTAAATGACTGAAGATTAATTATAAAAATAGCCCAAGAAAAAGTGAGCAAAAGACTTAAAAAGGAAGATACGTGTATGAGCAGTAAACATATGACAACAGTTTTCAAATAAGTCATCAGGGAAATAGAAATCAAAACCATAGTGAGATGTCACTACACACCCACCAAAATGGCTAACATTAAGAAGACTGAGAATACCAAGTAGTAGGAGGATATGGAATCAAAGAACTGTCCTATGTTGCTGATGGGAATACAAAGTAACAAACCACTTTGGGAAACAAGCTTGGTGATTTCTTATAAAATTAAGAGTACACTTTCTTCTTGATCCAGCAGTCCTACTCTTGGGTATTTACTGTAGAAAAAAATAATAATAAAATTATTATTTTTATTATAAAAATAATAGATTCCACTTGAATCTGCACTTGAATGTTCATAGCAGCTTTATTCATAATCACCTAAATCTAGAAACCACTAAATGCTCCTTCAGAAGTGAGTGGATAGAGCAAGTGTTGTATATCTATACAAAGAAATACTGCTCAGAAATTAATAAAGAAAACTGTTGGTACTACAAGGTGAATGAATTCCAGAGACCTTAATCTGAGCGATGAGTCCAGACACCTAAGAGTACAGACTGCAGGGTTCCATTTAGATGAAGTTCAAAGCAGCAGCTATGTGATAGACAAAGTTCTAAAGATGCCCCCTTGATTCCCGTTCCCTGCTCTGCAGTCAGACACTGATCCAGGTGCTACTGGGAATGGACTTCACAAGTCAAACTCAGGCTGCTCATCAGCTGACTTTCACATAGGGAGGTTTTCCTGGATTTTCTGGGCAGACACAGGGTTATCTCAAGGCCACTTGAGAGTAGAATTGGGAGGCAGAGGAGTTTGATGAGGGAGGAACGGTCAGAGAGATCTGAATTGTGAAGAGGACTCCACTCACCATTACTGACTTGAAGGAGGAGGAGCCCAGAGCCAGGGAACAGGGGAGCCTCTGGGAACTGACAGTGACCTCCTGTCAAGACTCCATGCAGCTTCCGAGCAGAACTGAATCCCGCCACAACCAAGGGGGGTCTGGAAGCAGATACAGCCCTGCTCACACGTTGACTGTGAGATCATCAGTAGATGATGTACAAGCTGTGTGATCGTTTGTTACAAAGCGATAGGAAGCTACCATAGAGGGACTGGGAAAGGACGTGACTCCTTCCTGGAGTGATGACCATGGTCTAGGCCTGACTGTGGCATGGTTTCACATGTGGGCACTTAGCAAAACGATGGAACTCAACATGAATCTGGGCATTCATTCCACAGTGTGTACATGATGGCACGGAAGTGTTAAAGACTCAAGAAGGTCAGAACATTTTTTATGCAGCTGCCAATCGGCTGATGGTCGTGTTGCTCCCAAAACAAAATCCCATGACTCTGCAGCACTAACTCTATGCACAGGCTGCCTTGCTCCTCAGTAGACACGTGGACACACAGGCCCACAACAGGGGCTGACCTCGCTGTTCTAATGCCCAACAATGCTGTCCTCCAAAGGGCCTCAGGACTCCTTCCTTATTTCTTTGGATCTCTCACTTTATTAGGGAACTGTTTGGTACCAGAATGCTAAAGTAGCACAGAGTAGGCACCTCTTGAATCCTGTGGAGTGAATGCACAGGCCTCCTGGGTGGGTGCAGTATCCTATCCTAGCCTTCAGGCCTTACACAGACTGTGGGTCTCCAGCCTACATCCAACTCTGCCATCACCCTCACCTACTTCTTTCTCCTGGACACCTTGCCTTCTGCACCGCAGAACCTGGGAAGGTGCAGGAACTGCTCTCAGCTGTTTAAATGTGTTCTAGGCTCAGTGGCTCACTCTGCGAAGCTAGTCCTCCTCCAGGGCCCTTGCTCCCCAGGAAAGAACCTGGCTGCAGTGTGATGCCTGGACCCTGGTGACTGAGACAGACCCCATTTCCAGCCTTGGACTATGCATACACTATGGGAGGGAGCTGGTAGACCTCCTGGTAGGATTGGATGGAAAGAACTAGAAGGCTTTCTCAGAAACCACAAATTAAGACTTCTCCCTGAGGCTAGGTTGGCAAACATCCAAGAGGCATAAAGTGATTTATTTCTTAGCTCTCCAGGATTCAGTTTGATTTTAGTTTTTAAAAGCTACCTTGGGAAATTTTAACAGAAACAATTAAACGGAAAGAAGTAAATTTCTTTTTTAACGACTATGCAGCTCCAGGGCAAAGAACACAGAGCCAGGGCCACTCAGGGTGGACAGTCACCGACATTAGAAAGTCAGCAAAGCAGACTTGAATTTTCAAGACTGAATCTTTCCTTTGGACAGTTGACTGTCTTTGATTTTATGAAAAGCAGTATCAAGATTCTTTTTAAAATATGATTTCAAGCTCAAAGGCTAGAAACAACAAGAGTCTATTGTATAGTGCAGGAAACTATATTCAGTATCCTGTAATAACCTGTAATGGAAAAGAATCTGAAAAAGGATACATGTATTTGTATAACTGAATCACTTTGCTGTACAGCAGAAATTAACACAACGTCGTGTATCAAGTATACTTTAATAAAATAAACTTATATTAAAAATGATCAAAGGCCAGGAGATCTTACTTTAGTTGATGAAGCTGCTGCGACTGATGATGATTTCAGTAAGAAGCATGAGTCTGACTGCAGACAAGATGAGAAGATTGAGTCTCAAGGATGCTGTCTGCAATGTCAAGTTTTATCTGGACAGGTCTTCATCTTTGGTGAAGCAGTAGTAGGGACAGTATGGCTTAGACACCAGGCAGAGTGGCAGGCAGAGTGTGTGACTGGGTACAAGACGACCACTAAATTTGTCTGTCTTTCAAATCAAGTGATCTTTAAAAAAAAAAAAAAAAGTCCATCTGAGACTGAAATCAAATTATGCATTTTTTTCAATCCCACCCGAGTTTTTGGTCCTCTCTGGTCATAACCTGCAGCCAGCCCCCCGACCCCTGTTGTATTAGTGAGCTGAGGACGTCCTCTGTAGAGGCTCTGAGGTTGGTTGGTTCTTCACTGCAGGCAAAGACCTGGGAGCCTCAAAGTCTGCCCACCAAGACTCACATTTTTACACATCCAGTTGTTTTAAAGATACCCTGAGTGAGCAAGCCGTTAGCCATTGAGAGCCTGCCTGCTTTGCATTCCTTGCAGAAGATCCCCCAGCATCTGCTGGCCGTTGATAAAGATGGAGCCTATGGCTGTAAGACCCCAAGCTGCTGCTGCCCTTCAGACCTCCCTGACTCCAAGACTACCCATGCTGCTGAGCAACGTCACCTAACACAGAAGCCTCCACTCTATCCCCGTCTCCCCCTCCCCAGTAGTCCCCTCCTCTTCTGAGCTGAGACAACCCGATAGCCTCTGGACAGCCTCCTGCCAGGAGATGCATTGCCCCGTGAAGCTGGTCTGTGCCCCTGCACTTCCTGCTTATATCTTTTTCCTTCAATCAGCCTCACGTCTCTGAGGCCCCCACACCTCTGCACAATTCAGTGGTAGTGGGTGATTCTACAAGCCTCTGAGCTTTCACATATGCTGTTCCTCTTCTAGCCTGCACTCCCTACTCTTGATTAATGGGGGTGTCAGCCCCTGTGCAGAACCCCGCCCCCAGCTCTCTGTCCACACCTCTTAATCATCCCAGTCCACAGCATCAGCTCACATGGCTGTCTTACCTCTGCACTGTCGGCCTCTTAAAAGCACACATAGGTCCTTACATTTCTATCATCAGCGCCTGGGATGTGTTGGGAACTGGGGGTCTGCTGAAGACTCCCCGTAGTGCAGTGTCAGGGCAGGCCCTGTCCTGAACTTCTGGCTGCTCATTTTAGAGGTCACTTCAGCTGCTCTGAGGGCATTTCATCATGCACTCACATCCTTGTTTAGATTAGTCGCGTTCTGAGCATAGAGAGCCCAAGCACCTGGACATACTAGAAAGTTACACTTTGTTTATAAGCTCTGGAGTGTGTGAGACCCCAAAATAGAACTTCTCAGGCTATAAGTTCTTAGTCGTTTATATATATTCATACAACACTATAATAATTAATAATAGTAATTCAACAAATAAAATTAAAAGACACTTAACTCCTTGGAAGGAAAGTTATGACTAACCTAGACAGCATATTAAAAAGCAGAGACATTACTTTGCCAACAAAGGTCCATCTAGTCAAGGCTATGGTTTTTCCAGTAGTCATGTATGGATGTGAGAGTTGGACTATAAAGAAAGCTGAGTGCCGAAGAATTGATGCTTTTAAACTGTGGTGTTGGAGAAGACTCTTGAGAGTCCCTTGCAAGGAGATCCAACCAGTCCATCCTAAAGGAGATCAGTCCTGGGTGTTTATTGGAAGGACTGATGTAGAAGCTGAAACTCCAATACTTTGGCCACCTCATGCGAAGAGCTGACTCATTTGAAAAGAGTAAGCTGGGAAAGATTGGGGGCAGAAGGAGAAGGGGACAACAGAGGATGAGATGGTTGGATGGCATCATTGATTCAATGGAAATGGGTTTGGGTAGACTCCAGGAGTTGGTGATGGACAGGGAGGCCTGGCGTGCTGTGGTTCATGGGGTCGCAAAGAGTCAGATATGACTGAGTGACTGAACTGAACTGAATTCAACAAATGAATTATTATCTGCTCTATATATAGAAATAATTTTCTTTCATTCAGTCCCTGTATATACATGACCAAATTGAAAGTTGTCTTTTCAGCATTATTTTATTATTATATTTAAAAATTTACTAACTAGGTGATATTTCACATCATTACGACACTGGGAGTTTCAATATTTACTTCACCGGCTAACACAAAATACTATCACTCAATGCTAAAATTAAATGTTTCACTTGCTTTTCTATATTATTTAACCAATTGTCCAAAGTGGTTCAGTTCAAAATTCATTTTAGTTTCTGAATATGTGCATATTTGTTCAAAACAAAACCAAAGGGAGCTAATTAGTTACCTAGACATACAAATCATGTTTACCCAGCTTTCAGGTAAACCGAGACCTGCATTTTAATGCTAATTAAATTAATTCAGATGTTAGTATGAATTCATCAAAGAAAATTAAGAGATTACAACAAAATAATGAAATAAAAGCCACTTATGTTCCTACCCTTTAAATCACCGTTCCTTGACCTTTTTGGCACCAGGAACCAATTTCATGGAAGACAATTTTTCCACAGAAGGGACGTGTGTGGAGGGATGGTTTCAGAATGATGCAAGTGCATTACATTTATTGTGTAATTTTTGCTTCTGTTGTTATTACATTGTGATACATAGTGAAATCATTACATAATTCATCATAATGCAGAATTGGTGGGAGCCCTAGAGCTTGTTTTCCTGCAACTAGAAGGTCCCATCTAGGGGTGATGGGAGACAGTGACACCCAAAGTGTGTTGCTTATGTCCAGTCTATTCCGTAATCTTGTTTTGGTGGCTGTCATTGCAGGAAACCCTGCTTCACAAAGTAGGATGTGGAAATGGAAGCAGGCTTTTCAGTGATTTTGTGGCAATCTCAGGATATTTCACTTTGACTTTAATGAAGAACATATGGAGATTTGAAGTTGTCTCAAACACACTTTTATGGCTGCTGTCATTTGCGATCTCAAGCAGTTTATCCTCTTCTAGCATGGACAAAGTCAGTTCACCTGACTTACTCACAAATGGGTCCTAGATATATTCCTTCCCATTCTTTTGTGATTGGGAAGTAATGCTCAAACTCTTTTGAAAGCTGAGATAGGTGATCATGCACCAGCTGGGAGAAGGAAGGTCCTGGCTCAGTCTCTTTCAAAATCTCTGCTAAGGTTTGAAACATGTCAAAATCCCTGTGGTAACTCATTGACCCTATAATTCTGGTTTGGCTTTGAATGCAACCACTTTATCTGCTGACCTGAATTGAACACAGTTGTCATTCTCCCTGCAGTGACAGATTGAGTTTGTTGAGCAGGCTGAATATGTCACACAAGTAAGCAAGTTTTGTGACCAATTCTGTGTCACTGAAATGTTTTACCAGTGCTGACTGTTTTTCAAAAAGAAATCTCTGGAGCAGCTCTCATAACTCAAAAGCCCTGGCCAATAATCTACTTTTAGAAAGCCATCTCACTTCTGTTTATAAGAGAAGATGTGTGTGCTCTGTGTCCATATCTTCACAGAGCTGCATGAACAGACATGAGTTAAGGGCATGTACTTTAATGTGGTTGATAATTTTAATCACATCCTGAAAAATGCTGTTAAATTCAGGTGACATTTTTCGGGTAGTCAGCATTTTTCTATGGATGACACAGTGCATAGACTCACATTCAGAAACAACCTCTTTGACCTGATTAGTGAAACCAGAAGGCCTTCAAGTCTTGGCAGCCACTCCATCTGTGCATATACCAGCACAAAATGATCAATTCCATTTTCCTGATGTGATCATTCAAAGACTTGAATAGTTGTGCAGCCATGACATTGGTTGGCAACAAAAGTGCACATAACATACCCTCAGGCACATCCCCTAGAAAAATATAAGCACAAAAACAAGCATTGTTGCCTTATTGTTAACACTGGTAGACTCGTCAACCTGGATTGTGTACGACAGTGACTCATTAATCCCCTCTAACAACTGTGCCTCATATCGTTTGTTAGTTCCTCAACTTGTCTATTTCATCAGTGGTGCTGAAAGAGGAACACATACCACTTTTTGAACTGAAGACACTCGTAAAAGTTCACAAAAAATGTCCTTAGCAGTAGGCAGATCAACTCTTTGCCAATTGTGAAGGACTTCTTAGAATGATATTCTTAGTGCAACACATTTGATGAAGTGGTGGCCTTCAGTAATTTCTTCTATTCTTCATGTTGTTGTTGTTGTTGTCGTTTTGCTTTTGAAAAACTCTAAAGGATTGTCTTTTAATCCAGGGTGCTTGGTTGCCATGTGGCAAAGCAGTTTTGAAGGTTTCATGGCTTCATTGGATAGCCGGTAGCCACATATTACACAAAGTGGGCTTGGAGAATGTGAATCAGCTGTTACAATAAACCCATAATTTAAGTAGGCATGTGTACATGCTAAGTCTCTTCAGTCGTGTCCCATTCTTTGCAACCCTACAGACCATAGCCCGCCAGGCTCCTCTGTCCATGGGATTGTCCAGGCAAGAATACTGGAATGGTTTCCATGGCCTCCTCTAGGGGATCTTCCTGACTCAGGGATTGAGTCTGTGGCTCTTAAGTCTCCTGCGCTGGCACTAGGTTCTTCCACTAGCACCACCTGGGAAGCCCAGTTTAAGCAGGACTCTTGTATTTTCTTTTAAATGCAGCTTTCTTTTTGTCGGCAGCCTTAGAGTTTCCTATTGTCTCATCACTGGGTCTTCCCTCATTTTCATAAAAGCTCTCCAGCATATTTGTTTTTTAGTCATTTTGGCTGGGGTTAGCTTGTGGGCTTACCAAAAATGTAACTGAGACAAGTACACAGTACAGATAAGAGGCACAGACGAAAGTGATAAATAAAACAATAGGCAGGCCAATTACAGACTAAAGTAAGTGTCGGATTCTGACTTAAACCTGCCATCAGAAGCAGCTTAATTGTCATTTGCCACTCACTGATAGAGTTTGGACATGGGTCTGCAAGTACTTGATTTATCATGGCCTCTGTGCAGTCAGACCTCTCTGTTAATGATAATCTGTATTTGCAGCCACTCCCCAGCACTAGCATCCCTGCCTCAGCTCCACCTCAGATCACCAGGCATTAGGTTCTCAGAAGGAGCACACAGCCTAGATCGCTGGCATGCGTAGTTCATGGTAGGAACTGTAAAAATCTAATGTTGCCGCTGATCTGGCCAGAGGCGGACCTCAGGCGGTAAAATGAGCGACGGATGGGGAATGGCTGTAAATACAGAGGAAGCTTTGTTTGCTTGCCTGCTGCTCACCTCCTACTGTCAGGCCCACCCAGTTCCTAACTGTCCATGGCAGGTGGGGTGGGGTGTTCAGGATCCCTGCCTTAGAGAGAATCCCAATAATGTTTTGCCATAGCCTCTTTTAGTTTTTCTTATACGTATGTACACATACACATATATGCAGATGTAATATGTGTATATGTGTGTATGCACACGTACACATGCCCAGGATTTGTAGATATAGATATATTTTTCTCCATGTAGGACAGTGGGGACATCTAGCAGTTTACCAAATCCACCCTCTTCTCCCTGAGAGGGACTTCACTGCCCAGGCCTCCTGCCCTTGGAGGGGTCACGTGATTGGCTCCCGCCACGGAAGGGTCATGAGAGTGACAGTCACAGCCAGCACAGCCCGTCTGAGGGTATGAGGCCTGAGGGTGACCGTGGTGGAGCAGGGGATCCATGTGTGGATTTCTGGGCTCTTCCCCTCTGGCTGAGGGGCCAGGGTCCGCACGGTAGCCTTGGGGGACATGTGTTACAGGCGGCCCCTGGGTATCTGGGGACCATATGGAGTCTGTGTGTGAAGGGAACACACCTCTCTCTGTGAGCTACTGAACTGAGCAGGAGCCAGGGATGGGGTCCTGCCAATTACCATAGCTTAACCTACACTAATTACTGCATTATTTTTATTAAATACTGAGACAGTACAAAATCACGGTTGTCAGAGTCAATTATAAGAATAATGCACTTTTGAAGCACCCAGCTTTCAAACAGGGGAGTGGACTTTGTCGTGAACTTGGAAGCCCCCGTTGGGGTTCTCCCTGACCTCGTCTCATTGTCCCTCCCGCCAGGGTCCCCACCACCCAGGCTGTGGGTTCTCTTGCATCCCTTATGCACCTTCAGGGTGGTACCTCCTGCATCTGTATCCCCAGTCAAATGCTGCTTCACGTTGCATGTTTTGAACTTGACATAAATAGACTGAGATGATATGAATCTTTAGGGACTTGCTTATATCCTGCAACAGTATGCCCTGAGATCCCTGTGGGCTCTTGTATGAAGTGTAAATGATTTTTTCATCACTGCATGGCACTCCATTGTTTGAAGAGATAAAAATGTGTTGGTTCAAAAAAAAAAAAATGTGTTGGTTCAGTCTCCTTTCGGTAGGCATTTAGGCTGTTTCTTGTTCCTACTGTTATGACCCAGGCTGCCATGCGTGCTTTTCACCAGCTCCTTGGGCATGTGGTGGGTGAAGAGGCATCTCTTTAGGGTATATTCCTCAATATAGGAATTCCTAGATATGGGATTGCTGGGACTGAGGGTCCATGGCATTTTAGACAGAATGGCCGGGAACAGCCTCTCTGATGCAGGGCACGCTGGAGCAGTGGGAGCCGGGACCCTCTTGCAATCATCCAGGCAAGAGGTGCGGCCAACCTAGGGTGGGAAGGGTGGAGGTTTTGAGAGAGGATTAGATGGAGAGACTATATTTTCAAGTAAAGCCTAAAGGATTGGCTGATGTGGAGTGTGAGAGCAAGAACGGACTAGAAGCTGACACTAGATTTTCATGTCCAAGTCGAGCTCTGTGAGGCCAGAGAGCAGAGGAAGCTCAAGCCCTGGACTTGGGCCACGTCACGCCTGGGATGCCCTTGGATGCCTGGATTCATTTGCCTCAGCTGCTGTCACTGAGGACCAGAGACTGGATGGCTTAAACAGCAGACATTTCTTCCCATAGTTCTGGAGGCCAGGAGGTCCCAGGCCAGGGCACAGGCTGATGTGGCTGCTGGTGAAGGCTCTCATCCCAGCTGGCATCCTCACACGGCCTTTCCTCTGTGCTCTCATGGTGTGAAGAGGGTGAGATCTCTGAGGCTACTTTCTCTTCTTATAAGGACACCAGCCCTGTTAGATCAGGGTCCCAATCTTTATGATCTAGTATAACTTCCATTTCCTTCCTGTCTCCAAATGCAGTCACCTTGGGGATTAGGGCTTCAATGTATGAATTTTGAAGGGGCACAGTTTGGTGCACAGCAGTCCCCAAGGTGAAATGCTGAAGTAGGAGCTGACCCAGGGACGGAAATCCAGGGGAGGTCAGTACTCAGAGGGTGTTTACTGGGAGGAGCCAATGTAACACCCAGAGAGTCGGCGTGGATGCGGAAGAGAAGTGGCCCCAGGGCTGGAGGCGTGTCAGCAAGCAGAGGCCAAGAGGCCTAGAAGGATCCAGAGAGGGAGACCCAAGAGGGCCATGAGTGGCAAGGAAGCCGACCAGAGCCAGAGCGTGATGTCCTGTCACCGTGCCCCACGCAGGATGTGGTCAAAGCAGAGAGTGGTTGCCTCTGCGTTCCTGTGGGAGCCATGGGTGCAGATGACAAGGGTAGTGTGGGCGAGAGGCGGGAGCGCCATGGAGCATGGTGGCTGCTCCTCTTGCAGCCTTGCAAACCTTGCACGAGTGCTTCTCATTTAGGAACCTGGAGCCTGTCAGGAAAGCAGTCTCGAAGTGCTGTTGCATGCTTCTTCCCCATTTCTGGAGGAGAATGAAGGAAGAGAAGGGCGCAGGGGAGGCAGCCGCTGCTCTCCGGCAATTTCTGCTGCTTTGTCCAGTCCCCATCCACGCGCATCCTTTGATGCACATCGAAATGAGCAGGCAACTCCACACCATCCAGCATGTGGCTGAAGACGCTTCACTTCTCACAAACTGCAGAGACACCAACTCCATGAGGCGCAAGCCCCATCTGGAACTTCGCTCATCCCTCACCTGGTTGGCTTGTGACCATCTTTGATGAACTGTGACTTGAGGACTGAATTAAGAGCTTATTCACACTTAGCCTTCTGTATGTTCTATGACAAGGAAAGGAGAAGAGTACTCTTTGGTTCATCTTACCGTAGATAAATAACAAAGCAAAGGAGAAAATCTGCAAATCATCGTGGCCTTGAACCTGGCCCCTGGCAGACACTCTGTTTTGAGTGTTTGTAACACCTGCCCTGTTCCACTTCCCACTCACCCAGCACCCAGACCTTCACATTCAGAGTCTGTGCCATTAACTCAGTATCGTTTTCTGCCATTCACATGCTGGGCAATTGCTGGTTTAACAGTTGTGAAATTTACTCTGCACTTCCTTCAAATTTCTGCTGGCAAAAATCTTGTAGTTCTTTTGATGTGTGTGGGACCTCGTCCCAGGCCATCTTCCTAGTTACAAATCTGAAAACTAAAAAGAGCCGGGCACACCTGCACACTTAAAAAGAAGGTCACTGCTGGGTCTTCAGAAAATAGGGTACTAGCCTCAGTCATGGAGAAGGCAGTGGTACCCCACTCCAGTACTCTTGCCTGGAAAATCCCATGGACAGAGGAGCCTGGTAGGCTGCAGTCCATGGGGTCACAAAGAGTCGGACACAACTGAGTGACTTCACTTTCACTTTTCACTTTCATGCATTGGAGAAGGAAATGGCAACCCCCACACCAGTGTTCTTGCCTGGAGAATCCCAGGGACAGCGGAGCCTGGTGGGCTGCCGTCTATGGAGTCTCACAGAGTCGGACACAACTGAAGTGACTTAGCAGCAGCAGCAGCAGCCTCAGTCAAGGGAGGAGGGGCCGCTTCTGCTGGCTCAGGAGACTCAAGGCCCCCACATTCATCAGAACCTATCTCAGTGTTCTCAGGATCTCATGCAGCTGTCAAGCCCTCATTCTTTCTGCTCACTGTCCGACCCCATTCATGGGAATCCTGGCAAAACTTTAAGCTTGCACAAATCAGCCACTCACAGCATCAAAAAGGTCTGAATTTGGAATCAAATTCATATAGCATAGCTATATGAACTCAGAGGTTCCTAAAGGGTGCTCTGACTCCACAGCTGTACCTGGAGCTGAGGCCCTCATCCCTTGTTACCCAGTGTGGTTGCCTGGTGCAGCAGGAAGGAGAGCCCCTCACAGTCCTGTTGGTTCTCCCACAGCAGCCAAGAACCAGTTTCATCTCTGTGCTTCTGCATTCCTGGCACCGTGCCCAGTACCACCTGTACCCATTAGCATTGGGTGAAGAAGATGGGTGAAGAAGATGGAAGTCACTCCAGCATTCCCAGAAGGGGTGGAAGCTAGAGGTTTAGGAAGTTGCAGAAATGGTGCCCTGGCAGGAGCTGTGCTCGGTGGGGAGAGGAGTCACCAGCACTCACTGGGCATCCTCCTTGCAGTCTCAGGAGTCTAGGATCACCTCCACCACCAACTACCCAGTGGCCAGATCACCCCAGCAGGTATGTCTCAGGGGGCTGCCCCAAACCTCCAGCCAGCCTCACGCCTGCAGGCTGCTCAGACATCTGCTCACAGTGCTCCAGAGAAAACTGGCCTGAGCTGCTCCTCCAAATCTTATATGAACACCTCTTACTGGAGACCATCCCAGATCAGTGACCAGGACAGGGCTTCCAGGATCAGCTCCGTGGGTTCCTCTCCTGTGTTACAGGCAGGGTGTGCGACGGCATCAGGCAAAAAGGCATGTGGATGCTGGGTGTGGACCAGGCAGGGCTGGTCCTTCTGTTGCCAGCGGTGATTGTACCGAACACACCTTTCATTGCTGTGCTTTTCTCAGTAAACAGTCCTTCGGTGAAACCCCCTCACATCAGTTTTGTGTGCATATCCATTCTCTTTAGTGGCTGAGTCATTTCCAGACATGGATTGCCATAACTCAGCCAGCCATTTGATGAGTCAGCTTGGTCCTGAATGCCTCCCTCCCACCTCCCTCCCTGAAGATCAAACACTGGGAGCACTCCCAGCTCTCCATTCTCTGTCACTCGTGGGGGAGGGCATCTCATCTCTCACCTGTATTGCTGCAGTCACCCCCTAACGTTCCTTCTGCCTTCAACTTGGCCCAGTTCCAATGGTCTCTACTATTTCACCGGAGTAATTGTTCTTAAATGCAAACACTTAATTTTTCTACAATAGAAATCCCACCCTTTTAGATTGTCACAGAACCCCTGTTTGAGTTTCCTGAGACATACAGCAGATAACCATTGACTATTTTACATATGGTAATGTAAGTTTCCATGTTACTCTTTCCATGCATCTCACCCTCTCCTCCCCTCTCCCTATGTCCATATGTTCTTTATGTCTGTTTCTCCATTGCTGCCCTGCAAATAAATTCTTTGGTACCATCTTTCTAGATTCCATATATACGCATTAGTGTTTTCCTGTGGTCGTGTATGGATGTGAGAGTTGGACTGTGAAGAAGGCTGAGCGCTGAAGAATTGATGCTTTTGAACCGTGGTGTTGGAGAAGACTCTTGAGAGTCCCTTGGACTACAAGGAGATCCAACCAGTCCATTCTGAAGGAGATCAGCCCTGGGATTTCTTTGGAAAGAATGATGCTAAAGCTGAAACTCCAGTATTTTGGCCACCTCATGCGAAGAGTTGACTCATTGGAAAAGACTCTGATGCTGGGAGGGATTGGGGGCAGGAGGAGAAGGGGACAACAGAAGATGAGATGGCTGGATGGCATCACTAACTCGATGGATGTGAGTCTGAGTGAACTCCGGGAGTTGGTGATGGACAGGGAGGCCTGGTGTGCTGCGATTCATGGGGTCGCAAAGAGTTGGACACAGCTGAGCAACTGAACTGAACTGAACTGATACACTATTTATCTTTCTCTTTCTGACTTACTTCACTCCATATAATAGGCTCTAGATTCATTCACCTCATTAGAACTGACTCAAACACATTCCTTTTTATGGCTGAGTAATATTCCATTGTGTATATGTACCACAACATCTTTATCCATTTATCTGTTGATGAACATCTAGGTTGCTTCTATGTTCTAGCTATTGTAAATAGTGCTGCAATGAACAATGGGATGCATGTGTCTTTTTTCAATTTTGGTTTCCTCAGGGTATATGCCTAGGAGTGGGATTGCTGGGTCATATGATGATTTTATTCCTAGTTTTTTAAGGAATCTCCATGCTATCTTCCATAGTGGCATAGATATTTTTCTACAATAAAAATCTGATCCAGCCCTACTCCTATTGAAAATGCTTCAGTGACTGGTCTTTGCCCCTGGGATAAAGTCCAGACTTCATGGCACACTTCACAAGACCCTTCAAGGGATGCTCTCTCTCAACATTTCCCTCTCCCTGAATCCTTCAGCTTCCCTAACAAGGCCTCTCCTGACTCCTCCTCTCTGGGCTTTACTCACATGTAACTGCCGTCAGTGCTCAAATGTGCCGGATAGTGATACTTCCAGGTTTATTCAAGTGTTGTCCTCTCCCTGCTCACCTCCTCCTGACTCTGCCAAAATAGCTTTACTCTGCTCTGAGGTCTCAGCCTAAGTGAGACATCCTCCAGAAAGCGCCTCTGGTCATCCTCCCAGCCTGAGTTAGAGCCTCGCCTAGGTCCCTTGTCAGACCCTGATTCATGCACAACACTTAGGTCTCATTGTTGTCCTCTGACCTCCTGTCTCTCTTCTCTGCATTAGTTAGCTGGTTGCTGGCAGTGATCTATCCAAACACTTACTCAGGCTCTTTATTTCCCCCTCACTCAGCCTTCTTAGCCCTTGGCCTTTCCATGTTCATGCTTGTTACCTCATGTTTGCAGCCCCAGGTATCACGTCTGCGTTGTCGTCAGTAAGAGTGGGGAACAACAGCACAAGGCGGCTCACCTCTTACGTCTATATAAAAATTCTTTTCAGACACCTCCCAGTAGAGTTTGGCCCAGATCTGAGCACTGAGGAATGACATCTAGAGATTTAGTGAAGGAGGAAGAGGTGCTATTTAGAGGAAAAGAAGAGAGCAGCATTGGAGTAAGAGAATACAGTGCCTTTGAAGAAGTGAGAGTGGCAGACACCATGCTGTGCGTTAGCTACTGCTTCTCCCACCACCCGAAAAGAAGAGGGAATCAGGAAGGATGGAGAGGTCAGCTCTGTGAATGGGTACAGAGCAGTGACCTTGGATTTATCTGCATCAGGGTTGTCGGTCATCTTGAAAACAGCTGCTTTGTAGAGCAGTACTCACAAAAGCCATCTTGCGGCAAGTCAGAGAGTGAAAGTTCACAAACGTAACATCTCTTGTCCTCCAACCTCTGTTTAAATTGTCTGCACGTACTATAGTTGGTAACAGAATACAAAATAGTGCTAGTAAGTTTTTTATTAATATATCCAAAATATCAGTCATATAAAATTTTTATATTATGAAATTTTTATATTATGAGTTGTTATATTTGGACAAACTTCTGGTGAGCTATAATCTCTTGGAAGATTAGTTGAGGCAGCCTTTGGACTGATTTCCTTCTACATATTTCTGTAAAAATAAACTAACTAAAACTAACTGTATAATTACCAGTTCACTTAAAGGACTGGGTATTTCCATTGGTTCTTTCGGTTTCTGTTTGCATTTAATAGCCAGGAAATTCAATATTGTTGCCTGCAAAACGTAAATGAGATCTTCAGCTTATGGCAATATGGCAGACAAAACATTATAGGAAAGTTTTCACTCTAAAACACTTAAAATATGGGTAATTTACCTTAAATCCTTTTGAAATTTTATTTACTGTTTGTTTTAGATAACTAATGTATTCGAACAGTTCAAAACTTAAAAGAACTTAAAGCATTGAACCCCCTTCTGGGCTGTCTACCCAAGTCCTCCCTGACCTGTTAGTTTCTTATTTACCCTTCCAACCTTTGTGTAAACAGATGAAAGTAAACATTTATATATATTTTTTTTCTGTCCTTACTGAAAATGTGGCATTATGAATATTTCCCACCTGGCTTATTTCACTCCTAGGGTATGCTGGAGACCTTCCCGTGGCCCCTTCGTTATTCCTTCGTGCACATCAGAACATTATGTCGGGGGGAGTGGACTGTAGTTTATTTAAATATTCTCTTATAGGTGGGCATTTAGCTCATTTCATTATTTTACTGTTATAAACAGTGCTACAATGACCATCTTGTACCTACTGCATATTTATTATTCTTTAATCGCTAAGTTGTGTCCAAGTCTTTTATGACCCCATGGACTGCAGCACGTCAGGTTTCCCTGTCTTTCGCCATCTCCTGAAGCTTGCTCAAACTCATGTCCATTGAGTTGGTGATGCCATCCAACCATCTCATCCTCTGTCGCCCCCTTCTCCTCCTGCCTCTAGTCTTTCCTAGCATCAGGGTCTTTTCCAATGAATCAGCTCTTCACATCAGGTGGCCAAAGTATTGAAGCTTCAGCATCAGTCCTTCCAATAAACACCCAGGACTCATCTCCTTTGGATGGACTGGTTGGATCTCCTTGCAGTCCAAGGGACTCTCAAAAGTCTTCTCCAGAACCACAGTTCAAAAGCATCAATTCCTTGGTGCTCAGCTTTCTTTATGGTCCAGCTCTCACATCCATACATGACTACTGGAAAAACCATAGCTTTGACTATAAAGACCTTTGTTGGCAAAGTAATGTCTCTGCTTTTTAATATACTGTCTGGGTTTGTCATGTTTATAGGTATTTCTGTAAGATAAATTCCCAGAAGTGGGGTGGCTGAGTCACAGGATGAGGGTGTTATAATTTTGGTGAATCCTGGAAAATTGCTTTGCTTGCTTGCTTGGGGAATATATCATTCCATACTTTCTCCAGCCAGCAGCTAAGCAAGACTATTCACCCCCTAACTTGGTAACCAGGTGGTTGCCAACTTTTGTATTTTGACCCTCTGATATGTGTAAAATGGTTTCGCAGATTTTTTTTTCTAATATATTTGTAAATTGCATTTCTTTTGTGAATAAAATCAAGCATCTTTTCATACGTTTCTTATGTTTCATGGACGTTTATAATTCTTTTTTTGTGAGCTCTCTGTTCGTGTCCTTTGCCTATGTGTCTTTTGAATAGTTAGTCTTTTTTTCCTTATTGGTTCCGGGCAAAAAACACACACACTGCACACTCACACACATGCACCACACATGCACCACGCAGGAGAACACAGAGACATGCACCTCTCGTATCTGCTCTGTGTGCCCAGTTGGGGGCCATGGCTGCTTGTGGCTCACAGCTAAGGCCTCCACAGGTGTCATCCCAACCAGAGGATGTCACCTCACCCAAGACTCTACCCTCCTGGGGGGGGACTCCCATCCAGTGCCTTCTTTATGTCCGAGTGTAACAGCTCAACCCCTTCCTGATACCCACCAGGGTTCTTAGCCTTCCCCAATCAAAAAAAGTTGACTAGAGACCAGACAAGAAATGCAGGCAAGGTTTTATTGGAATCCCTGCTGCTGCAGGTGGGAGCAAGAATAAGCAACGGGTTCCCGTGCTCACTGGCTTGCTAAGTGAGGGGTAAGCATGTTCCTTATATGAGGTGAGGGTAGGGGTATATGTGTGTGCAGGGGGCATGTGCAGTACCCTGCTTTGGCTCTCTTTAGAAGTGGCACTTTGGTTTTTCTGTCTTTTGTATCTTTTTGTCCAGAATTTGCCCTAACTGCAGGAAGTAGCAGTTTGGTTTTCTGTCTTTTGTATCTTTTTGTCCAGAATTTGCCCTGACTACACCTGCATGGGGTTGTTTTTAGTCCCACACAGTTTCTTTGTATGTTCTTGCTTGAGGAGAGAGGTCCAGGTACAAGTATTGCAGCACTGAAGCTAAGGGTCCCAGATCCCCGCCTATCCCATTACCACAGAGTGGACATCTCTGAAGGGCCACCCTCACTCCCATGCCACTTGCCAGTTCAGCCGAGGCTCTATTGCACCTTCACCCCCCCACAGCGTGCCTCCCCTCATATTTTCTCATTAACAGACCTACCTCAAAGATGATGCCTCTTATGTGACAGAAGTTGCAAACATCTTCCCAGTGACATTTGCCTTTTGATATTTTGTATAAATAGAAGTCTCCCTGGGATTTCCCCTTACATTGCATGGTTTTGTCTGATTGTTCATGTATCAGTTATTGAGGTGGTGGGGTGGGTTGGAGGCCTGGAAGTGCCCCTCCCCACTAGCTGCTGTTATGTTTCAGAGCCCCCTGGTTATTCTTAGTTCACCAAATGAACGTTAAACTCTACATGTCTGACTCCAAGAAGGAAAAAAAAATGCTTATATTTATGAGGTCAGATTAAATTTACAAATTAGCTATGAAGAAATGGTGATATTGAGTCTTCCAAACTAAGAACATAGTGCATGCAGTTCTACTCTTGTGCCTTTTGGGGATATCATAGTTATTCCACATATGTGTTTTACATATCTCTTTTAAGTTCATTTCTCAGTATTTTTCTTTTAGTTTTCACTATGAATGGAATATTATCTTCCATTATGTCTTCTAACTTATTTTTGTTTATATTTGAAGGCTATTTTTCATGTATGTCAATTCTGTATCCTTTGTATTGGTGCTATTCACAGACTATGTCCGGCTCTCTGCCTCCCTCTAGTGGGAACATGGATGCATTACTCCTCCTGGCCCCTGTGGCTGGATGGGCCCTTTGACTAGTTTTTGCCATGGGGTTGTGAAAAGACTGTGGTGCTCAGAGGGATTGGGGGCAGGAGGAGAAAGGGATAACAGAAGATGAGATGGCTGGATGGCATCACCGACTCTATGGACATGAGTTTGAGTGAACTCCGGGAGTTGGTGATGGACAGGGAGGCCTGGCGTGCTGCTATTCATGGGATCGCAAAGAGTCAGACACGACTGAGCAACTGAACTGAACTGTGAACCCAAATGAGGTGACACTTCTGAGTCAGTGTTTAATCCTTAGTTGGAGATGCTCCAGGACTTTCTGTCCCTCTGACACATTGAAGGGCAGTTTTTAAGAGTAGCTGCAGAGCTGGAGCTGACCCACAGCAGATTTTTGGGCTGAGCAGAAAAACAAACCTTTGTTGTGGTGGTCTCCCAGGTTTGGAGGCTGTTGCCATAAAATAGCAGGCATTCTGTGAATAGCCCATGTCAGTGTGCTTATCTTAGTGTCTCAGAGTAATTTCTGGTGTAGAGTTTTTACTTTTTATCTAATATGCATATATTCATCTTTCTTATGTCTTGTTGTAATATGTGCCTGGGATTTGTTTTAACCGGGTCTAGTAAGAGACACACACACACAGAAATGACTGTCATGAAGCAAGAAAGTTTCCCTCACAGTTCTGTAGAGGCGGGAGTCCTAGCACACAGGGCCACCCGGGGAAGCATCAGGGTCAGAAAGCAGAGGGAGAGAGGGGAGCACGTGGACACAAGGTATGTTCTTGTTACTGCAAGAAGGAGTGGGCAAGGCAGGGTAGCTGGTTTAGGAGTGACTGATTGAGTCACTTCAGCAGGCTGCAGCGTGCAGAGGCTGCCCCTGAGCCATCTCTGGCCCTGCATGATTGCCCAGAGCAGGAGGGCCTGACAGAGGAGATGCTTGGGGCTGTGGGCTCTGGATTGGCTTGCTTTCCTTACTGAAAGGCACACTTGCTGGGGAGTCACTTGTCGTTACTAAAAACTGAGAGTTCTGGGAAGAGTGAGCTCTCACAGGTCAACAAGACCTCAAAAATATAGAAATTAAACTGTATGATTAATCCATCTCCACTATGAACAGAACTCCTTAGCATTATAAAGTGGCCTTCTTCATCTTCCGTAATGCCTTTTGGCCTAAATTCAGCTTTATTTGATGTAAGATTATGACCACCTATATTGCCTTTTGTTGTTGTTATGATTATTATTGTTGTTTTATCTCTGCCTGGTAAACCTGATAAACCATGGTTCCTCCCCTTTAGTTATAACCTTTCTGAATCACTTCACTCTGAATATAGCTCCCATATACAGCACAAGTTGGTCCTTGCTTTTTAAAGTAATATGAAAAATCCTTTTCTTTAACTAGCTGCATTAAACCTATTTAAATTTATTGCTATGACAGATATGGTTGGTCTTAATTCTGTCATATTATATTTTCTATTTATATATAAATATTTAAATGATTTTCACTATATTTTATTAGCTTTTTATTTTAAAATGTTTTTTCTGCTGTTTAGACCACTTACATTTTTTATCTAGTGTTTACTTCTTAAAATTCTACTTTTATGTACTGCTATCCTCTTTCCCTTTTTCCTTTGTTTAATGTAATTATTTTTTATTGAAGTATAATTAATTTACAATATTATGTTAGTTTCAAGTGTACAGCAAAGTGATTCAGTTATACATATATATGTATTATTTTTTGAGATTCTTTCCATCATATGTTATTAGCAGATATTAAGTATAATTCCCTGTGCTATACACATTTTATATATATATACATATACATACCTATTTTATATATAGTAGTGTGTATATATTAATTCCAGACTTGCAGTTTATCTTCCCCCCCATCCCATTGTCTCCTTTGGTAACCGTAAGTTTGTTTTCTTTGTCTGTGAATCTGTTTCTGTTTTGTAAATAAGTTCAGCTGTATCTTCTTTTTTACAGTCCGCATACAAGTGGTGTAATGTGGTATTTGTCTTTCTCTGACTGACTTAGTCTGAGGATCTCTAGGTCCATCCATGTTGCTGCAGACAGCATTATTTCATTCTTTTTGTGGCTAAGTAATATTCCATTGTGGGGCTTCCCCGGTGGCTCAGTGGTAAAGAATCGCCTGCCACTGCAGGAGACACAGGTTCAATCCCTGGGTGGAGACGATCCTCTGGAGAAGGAAATGGCACCCCACTCCAGTATTCTTGCCTGGGAAATCTCACAGACAGAGGAGCCTGGCAGTCTACAGTCAGTGAAGTTGCCAAGAGTCAGATATGACTGAGCAACTAAACAACAAAATACATACCACATCTTCTCTACCCATGTCAGTGGACATTTAGGTTGCTGCTCTGTCTTGGTTATTGAAAAGAGTGGGGCTATAAACATTGGGGTGCATGTATCTTTTCAAATTAGAGTTTTCTTCAGATATGCCCAGAATGGGATTGCAGGATCATATGGTAAGTCTATTTTTAGTTTTTTTAAGGAACCTCCATACTGTTATCCACAGTGGCTGTACCAATTTATATTCCCACCAACAGTGTAGGAGGGTTCTCTTTTCTCCACACCCTCTCCATCATTTATTGTTTGTAGATTTTTTGATGATGGCCATTCTGATCAGTATAAATTGATACCTCATTGTAGTTTTGATTTGATTTGCATTTCTCTAATAATTAGTGATGTTGAGTATTTTTCCATGTGTTGGTTGGCCATCTATATATCTTCTTTGGAGAAATATCTATGTAGATCTTCCATCCATTTTTTGATTGGATTGTTTGTTTTTTTGATATTGAGCTGCATAACCTACTTGTATATTTTGGATATTAATCCTTTGTCAGTTGTTTCATTTGTAAATATTTTCTCCCATTCTGTCTTGTTTATGGTTTCCTTTGCTGTGCAAAGGCTTTTAAGTTTAATTAGGTCCCCCTTGTTGATTTTTGTTTTTATTTCCATTACTCTAGGGGGTGG
This sequence comes from Bison bison bison, assembly GCF_000754665.1. Taxonomy (NCBI): domain Eukaryota; kingdom Metazoa; phylum Chordata; class Mammalia; order Artiodactyla; family Bovidae; genus Bison; species Bison bison. Next base: position 5,060,786 of record NW_011494753.1, read on the forward strand.
ATCAAAGAAAATATTACTGTGATTTATGTCAAAGAGTGTTCTGCCTATATTTACCTCTAGGAGTTTTATAGAATCTGGTCTTACATTTAGATCTTTAATCTATTTTGAGTTTACTTTGTTGATGCTGTTAGAGAATGTTCTAATTTCATTATTTTACATGTAGCTGTCCAGTTTTTTGAGCATTGCTTATTGAAGAAACTGTCTTTTCTTCCTTGTATATTCTTGCCTCCTTTGTTGTGGATAAATTGACCATATGAGCGTGGGTGTATTTCTGGGCTTTGGAATTCCTAGCCACAGCAATCAGAAAAGGAAAAGAAATAAAAGGAATCCAAATTGGAAAAGAAGTAAAACTGTTAAACTGTTTGCAGATGATGATGCTGTACATAGAAAAAGATGCTACCAGAAAGCTACTAGAGCTCATCAATGAATTCAGTAAATTGCTGGGTACAAAATTAATACACAGAAATTTTGCATTTCTATACACTAGTAACAAAAGATCAAAAAGGGAAATTAATACCACATGATAAATATAATTAATACTGCTATATGTTATATATGAAAGTTGTTAAGAGAATAAATCCTGATGCTGCTGCTAAGTCACTTCAGTCGTGTCCGACTCTGTGCAACCCCATAGATGGCAGCCTACCAGGCTCCCCCGTCCCTGAGATTCTCCAGGCAAGAACACTGGAGTGGGTTGCCATCTCCTTCTCCAATGCATGAAAGTGAAAAGTGAAAGTGAAGTTGCTCAGTCGTATCTGACTCTTAGCGACCCCATGGACTGCAGCAGCTCCTCAGTCCATGGGATTTTCCAGGCAAGTATGTAGTACTATATGTCATTTATATCTCAACAAAACTGGAAGAGAAACAAAAAGAAAAAAAAAGAGAATTTAAGAAATTACCATCGCATCAAAAAGAATAGAATGCCTAGGAATGAACCTACCTAAGGAGACATAGGAATGGTGCTAAAGCTGAAACTCCAATACTTTGGCCACCTCATGTGAAGGTGACATTGGAAGAGACTCTGGTGCTGGGAGGGATTGGGGGCAGGAGGAGAAGGGGACGACAGAGGATGAGATGGCTAGATGGCATCACTGACTCAATGGACATGAGTTTGAGTGAACTCCAGGAGTTGTTGATGGACAGGGAGGCCTGGCATGCTGTGATTCATGGGGTCGAAAAGAGTCAGACATGACTGAGCGACTCAACTGAACTGAAGGAGACATAAGACCTGTACTATGAAAAATATAAGTCCCTGATGAAAAAAATAAAAGCTGACACAAACAGATTGAAATACATACCTTGTTCTTGGAGAAGAAGAATCAATATTGTTAAAATGACCATATAACCCAAGGCAGCCTACAGATGCAGTGCAATTCCTGTCAAATTAAAATGGCATTTTTGGCAGAACTAAAACAAAAAAAAAATTTAATTTGTATGGAAACACAGAAGACCCCAAATATCCAAACAGTCTTAAGAAAAAAGAACATAATTGGAGATATCATGCTCCCTGACTTCAGACCATATTACAAAGCTGCAGTCATCAAAATAGCATGGTACTGGCACAAGAAGACATATAGATCAATGGAACTGGTTAGTTTTGTGATTTAAAATATCTTTCTGATATTTAGAAGTTATGTTTTTATCTGGTGATTATTTAAAAATTTCTACCTTGATGTATTATTCTTTCCCTTTTTCTTATAGTTGGTGTCAGTGATCTGCCTCAATAAAACTAATTTTATCTTCTTCCTCTTCCCACTCTCTTCTACCATCCAATTTAGTTAGTATTATATCATTCACATGTTTCTAGTGTTTTCCTTAGTCCTGTTACATATGTTCACCCTCCACTCTTGGGCGATGGATCAGCCCCAGGGCAGCCAGTAGCAGCAGTCAGGCTAGGGAGCCCTCTGCTGCTGAGTGTCCTCCAACATCGGTTCCAGTCTTCCCCAGACCCCCTTCCCAGCCACTCCAGTGGGACCTCTGCCTCAACCCCCGGCAGCACTTTGACCAACATCCAACAGCCAGTGAAGGTTTACACACTAAACGAGGACCAGCAGTGGGACAACCAGGGCACCGAGTGTCACCCAGCTCCATGGAGCAGCTGAAGGGCATGTCTCTGCTAGTCAGAGCCTGAAAAACTTGGTCCACTGGAGAAGAATGCAAACCACTTCAGGATTCCTGCCTTGAGAACCCCACGAACAGCATGAAAGGAAAAATATGTGACACTGAAAGAGGAACTCCCCAGTGTGGTAGGTGTCCAATATACTACTGTGGAAAAGCAGGGAAATAGCTCCAGAAAGAATGAAGAGGCTGAGCCAAAGTGGAAGCAACACCCAGCTGTGGATGTGTCTGGTGGTGAAAGTAAAGTCCAATGCTGTAAGGAACAGTGTTGCCTAGGAACCTGAAATGTTAGGTTAAGTCCATGAATCAAGGTAAATTGGATGTGGTCAAACAGGAGATGGCAAGAATGAACACTCACATTCTAGGATATAGTGAACTAAAATGGATGGAAATGGGTAAATTTAATTCAGATGACCATTGTGTCTACTACTGTGGGCAAGAATCCCTTAGAAGAAACAGAGTAGCTCTCAAGGTCAACAAAAGAGTCTGAAGTGCAGTGCTTGGCTACAATCTCTAAAACGACAGAATGATCTCCATTCGCTTCCAAGGCAAACCATTCAACATCACAGTATTCCAAGTCATGCCCCAACCACTAATGCCGAAGAAGCTGAAGTTGAACGATTCTCTGTAGACCTTTGAGACCTCCTAGAACTAACACCAAAAAAAAAGATGTCCTTTTCATTTTAGCAGACTAGAATGCAAAAGTAAGAAGTCAAGATATACCTGGAGTAATAGGCAAGTTTGGCCTTGGAGTACAAAATGAAGCAAGGCAAAGCCTAACAGAGTTTTGCCAAGAGAACACACTGGTCATAGCAAACACCCTCCTCCAACAACACAAGAGACGACTCTACACATGGACATCACCAGATGGTCAATACTGATATCAGATTGATTATATTCTTGGCATCTGAAGATGGAGAAGCTCTATACCATCAGCAAAAAAACAAGACCTGGAGCTGACTGTGGTTCAGATCATAAACTCCTTATTGCAAAATTCAGGTTCAAACTGAAGACAATGGACACTAGTCCATTCAGGTATGACCTAAATTAAATCCCTATGATTATATAGTGGAGGTGATAAATAGATTTAAAGGACTAGATCCGGTAGGCAGAGTGCCTGAAGAACTATGGATGGTGGTTCATACTGTTATACAGGAGGTGGTGACTAGAACCATCCCCAAGAAAAAGAAATGCAAGAAGACTAAGTGGTTATCTGAGAAGGCCTTACAAATAGCTGAGAAAAGAAGAGAAGTGAAAGGCAAAGGAGAAAAGGAAAGATATACCCAACTGAATGCAGAGTTCCAGAAACCGCAAGGAGAGATAAGAACATCTTCTTAGGTGAACATTGCAAAGAAATAGAGAAAAACAATAGAATAGGAAACACTAGAGATCTCTTCAAGAAAATTAGAGATACCAAGGTAACATTTCATGCAAAGATGGGTACAATAAAGGACCTAACATGAGCAGAGGCGATTAAGAAGAAGTGGCAAGAATACACAGAAGAACTGTACAGAAAAGGTCTTAATAAACTGGATAACCACGATGGTATGGTTGGTTACTCACCTAGAGCCAGACATCCTAGAATGTGAAGTCACGTGGGCCTTAGGAAGCATCACTACAAACAAAGCTAGTGGAGGTAATGGAATTCTAGCTGACTTATTTAAAATACTAAAAGATGATGCAGTTAAAGTGCTGCACTCAGTATGTCATAAATTTGGAAAACTCAGCAGTGGCCACAGCACTAGACAAGGTCAGTTTTCATTCCAATACCAAAGAAGGGTAATGCCAGAGAATGTTCAAGCTGCCACACAATTGCACTCATTTCACATACTAGCAAGGTATTGCTCAAAATCCCTCAAGCTAGGCTTCAGCAATACATTAACTGAGAACTTCCAGATGTACAAGCTGGATTTAGGAAAGGCAGAGGAATCAGAGATCAAATTGCCAACATCTGCTGGATCAAAGAAAAAGCAAGGGAATTAAAAAAAAAAATTACTTCTGCTTGTTTGACTGCACTAAAGCCTCTGACTATGTGGATCACAACAAACTGGAAAATTCTGAAAGAGATGGGAATACCAGACCACCTTACCTGACTCCCAAGAAACCTGTTTTCAGGTCAAGAAGCAATAGTTAGAACTGGACATATACCCAGTAGACTGGTTCAAAATTGAGAAACTATATCAAGGTTGTACATTGTCACCCTGCTTATTTAACATATATGCAGAGTACATCATGTAAAATGCACGGCTGAATGAGGCACAGGCTAGAATCAAGACTGCCAGGAGAATTATCAGTTACCTCAGAAATGCAGATGATACCACATTAATAGCAGAAAGTGAAGAAAAACTAAATAGCCTCTTGATGAAGGTGAAAGAGGAGAGTGTAAAGCTGGCTTACAATTCAGCATTCAAAAAACGAAGATCATGGCATCTAGTCCCATCATGACATGGCAAATAGATGGGGAAACAATAGAAACAGTGACAGACTTTATTTTCTTGGGCTCCAAAATCACTGCGGACAGTGACTCCAGCCAGAAAATTAAAAGGTGTTTGCCTCTTGGAAGAAAAGCTATAACAAACCTAGACAGCATATTTAAAAGCAGAGACATCTCTTTGCTGACATAGGACTGTTTAGTGAAAGCTATGGTTTTTCCAGTAGTCATGTATAGATGCCAGAGTTGGACCATAAAGAAAGCTGAGCACTGAAGAATTGGTGCTTTTGAACTGTGGTGTTGAGAGTCCCATGGACAGACAGCAAGGAGATCAAACCAATGAATCCTAAAGGAAATCAACTCTGAATATTCATTGGAGGGACTGATGCTGAAGCTGAAGCTCCAGTACTTTGGCCACCTGATGCTAAGAGTGGACTCATTGGAAAAGTCCCTGATGTTGGGAAAGATTGAGGGCAAGAGGAGAAGGGGGGCAACAGAGGATGAGACAGTTGGATGGCATCACTGACTCAATAGACATGAATTTGAGCAAACTTCAGGAGATAGTGAAGGACAGAGAAACCTGGCGTGCTGCAGTTCATGGGGTCCCAAAGAGTTGACCACAACTTAGCAACTGAACAACAAATTATATATGTTCAGATGTGTATATTTGATCTGCCGACTTTGAATACTGTCTTGTACTCCCATGTAGTACAGCTGAGGCAACTGTGGTGGCCTCTGCTTTCTACCATTTTCATTTTGGCAGAATATTCTCCTGTCATTTGTATCTGTACCTTTGCTTTTACTTGGCTGCACATTTAAATACGTTTACTGCTCCCTCAAATTTCCCTTTGGTAAACCTCCATTCATTCTTGACTGGCTGGTACTCATCTTCTCCTAATTTTCTCAAGAACAATCCATGAGACTATTATTTCCTGAACTCATACCTGTTTTAAATGGGTTGTCTGTAGCCTTTATCCATGAAAGAATAGCCTAGATGGGTATAAACATTTCTTAGCTCACACTTCTTTATTTCTTTCAGTATCTTCAGGCATTGAATTTGGCTGCCAAGAACTATGTTATCAGCCTGATTGTTTTTCCTTTTTGCTGAAATATTCAAATAATTCTCTTTATCTTTAAAACATAATAATATTATAAGGCTATATCATGGACACTGTCCTTATATTTCTTTATTATACTAGGGCAATCTTCTTGTGGCCTTTCAGTCTGTTAAGATCAAGTATTTATGTTAGAAATTCTCTGTTTTGAAAGGCTAAATCTGTGATTGCTTAGATTTCTCTCCTGAAACTGACATCTCCTCTGCTCCTTATTTTCCTCCCCTTTTCCCTGATTGGATACCCAGGATCACTAGATGATGGCTATCCCGTTTTTGTTTCTTCTTAATTAATCAAAGGATATTGTGGAGCTTGTATATTTTAAATTGTTTAATATGTACATTTGTGTGAATTAAGTTTCCACAGTGGTTAAGAATATGCCTGCCAATGCAGGAGACACAGGAGACACGGGTTTGATCTCTGGGTCAGGAAGATTCCCCTGGAGGAAGAAATGGCAACCCACTCCAGTGTTCTTGCCTGGAGAATCCCATGGACAGAGAGGCCTGGTGGGCTACACTCCATGGGGTCACAAAGAGTTGGACATGGCTGAGCACGCACACACACACACAATTTTTCTGAAATGATGAGATAAAGCATAATATACGGGCATGGTAGTATGTATTGTTTTAAATTTCTTTTTTTGAGAATCAGCCAAAAAGGGAATCACAAGCACCCAGATGTGGACCACAGTGTCTGTTCATGGCAATGTGATTTCACATGACAAATGCTTTCCTTATCTTGAAGTTTCATGAAATTTTATTACCATCGCATTTTAGCATACCATTTTGTTGAGTTTGCCTGATGATAAGGGAATAATAAATCACTTCCATATGATAAGAAAAATGCTCTCCCTTTTAATCATAGCTTTCTTGCTTTGAGCTCCAGTGGTGTATGTGTGGCATTCCTTTCACCTGTAGTCTCTGTCTCCCATTTCCTCCATAACCTTTTGTTTCTTTATTTCTGTCTCATTTTGTTCACTTTACTAATTTTCATTTTTCTGTTTTTTACTGTGGTAGCTGTACCTGTTTTCTCTCTGCTTCCTTATAATGGAACTTCATCTCTGAAATTATTTTAACTCTTTTTTTTCCTCTTTTCTCCCCTGAGTTTAGTCAGTTCCTGTTTCACAGCTTCCCATGGGCTCATACATTTCTGCTTCATTGTTTTCCTTAATGGATGTGATGCTTTAGTGCTAAATTAAAGCATACATACCCCTTCAAGAGACAAAATTAAATACAGTGTTTAACTTGAGATCAGACCCCGCTTGATGTTCCTGTTAAGACAAAAATCAAAATGAATTAGAAGTGTAAAACACAAGCACCTCACCAGTAGACTATGCTGGAAGGTGAAACCTGTACCTGCTGGTACCCAGTCACCTGCAGGTGACAAACACAAACCGAGGCAGCGCCCAGGAGGAAACATTTCTCAGGCAACTGCCTCCACCTCTCGAGGCTTCAAGTTGAGAAACTGCAGACAGTGATACTGTCCTACCAGAAATACTGACCTTGGAGCAATACTGCTGGAACATCTTTGGAAACTCAGGTCGGCTACAGGAGAAAAATGACTATTTCTAGCTGTGCAAATTGCTCTTGCAAATCAAATCAGGATTCTGCACGTAAAGAATCAGAGGGGAATATTGATTGGATAATTGACTAGCATCTGCCGTTGTTGAACATTTGGCCTGGAAACTTAGGATACAGACTGTAACTGGACCTATAGTTATTCCCATAGAGGTGGACTTAATCTTCAAAATGGGATATAAATTAATAGAAAAAAAAAAAAAAAAAAAGAAGAAAAATGGTGGGGGTGGGGGGAATCAGTGTGCTTTAAGGGCAGGGAAAGGTGAGGAGCCAGCAATGGGGACAGAGTGTTCAGTCATAGGACGCAGGGGCTGTTAGGATGTCATGTTGGACAGAGGCCTTCTGGTGTCTGCCTAGTGGCCTGGTGGCCTGCTAGTGTTCAGGGGATGGCCTGAGTGACACATGAATGAGAATTCTGTGTAGTACAGGGGAGTCTGTGGGGAGCAGAGAAAAGATCCAGCAGGTGAGAACACTGGCAAGGTGGGGATGGAGGGATCTGGAAGGAGGGAAAGTCCTGTTACTGAGTCATGATGGCACAGGAGAGGGCACAGGAGAGGGAGATTTCAAGGGTGGTCAGCGGCCAGGAGCCCTGACACCCACAACAAGGTCAGGTTCAAGGGAACTGTAGCCCCCAGAAGCTTAGGCTTTGATCAGGACAGACCTGGATTTGAATCTCAGTTCTGTCACTTGCAAGCTGGATTTCAACCGTAAGTGACAGAGGTTAGACTATTCATAATAAATGAAAGCTTGTTATGAATAGTCTTAACACCAAGAGCTGTCCGTGTGCTCAGAACTGTACAAATGCAGTCTCCTCGCCGCACTTACCCCTCCTTGGCACTTCCATTTGGTGCATTTTATTATCCCACTTGCACAGAAACATAACCTGAGGTTTCCCGTGTCACGGAAGTAGCCAGGGAGTGGGGCCAGACCCAAAGCCCGGGCTCTTTACTGCTCTGCGGAACCCTCCTCTAACAAGTGAGCTGGCTTCAGGGCTCATAGCCTGTGGCTGCCCCAGTCACCCAGCTGTGCATTCCGCCCGGCCTCAGCCCACTCCATCACTGTGGTGGTGCCACCATGGTGGGCCTCTGTGCCCTTTCACCTCATCTTCCCTCCGTGTGACATCTGTTGGGACTCTCCCAGACTGAAGAGCGGACAAGATGAAAGGGGATCTTGAAAGGTGTGCTCTCTGAGCACCAAACCCTACTCCTAGGCCATCAGGAGCCTGTCCCTCTCCACTATATTTTTTGTCTTTAGATACAGTCTGTATGACCCGCCAGTGTCAAGCCCATCCCTGGGGCATCCATCCCTGTCCACGTGTCTGTAAGTTACCACTTGCGTTCCTGGTTGTCCTGAGCAGCTGTCTTTGGAACTGTGCAGAGCTGGAAGCAGATCTCAGACCCCCTTAACTTCTGAGGACTCCATCTGCTGTCCATCGTGCTTGCTTCCCCTTCAGTGGCCTCATGGACCCTTTCCACGTGCATAGACACCGGGGTCCTGGATCCCTGAGGAATTCTGAATTCTTTAAAATCTTAAAGTCACGCACTTGGGGCTCATTTGGGAGCTGCGATTTGTGGACAGTGCTGCTCCCTCCATCTTCGCTCTCACCTCATACTTACTGGATCTCCATTTGCTAAGAGGTGTGGCCCAGGTTAGAACCAGGATGCTTGCCGGTGTTTAGCAAACTGGGCAGGAGTCCAGGGCAGTGATGGGAGAATACAATGGAGGCAAGAGCAAGTGGGAAAACTCAGCGAGTGAGAGGTCTCTGGGCAGGAGATCAGAGCGGACTGGCCTTTGCTGATGGCTGGACACGTGCTTCCCAGCATAACCCCAGCTGATCCTCTAGGCATGCAGGAGGAACATACCCTCACCCTGGAGCGCTGGTCCACAGAGGCTATGCATGATCTCTGGGATGCTGCCTTCATGCTCCAGCCTGATCACCTGTGATGGGAACATAGATCAGGGGCTCTGGAAGGATCTCCTGTCAGGCATGGGTAGTAACAGCAGGACACACTCTTTCCCAAGGGTGGAGAAGCACAGTTGGCTGGCTCCTGGGAGCAGGAGCTGGGGTGGGGCACAGCTCTGCTAGGACCAGGTCTTGTGTACAGGACAGCCCTGCAGGAAGGTGCAGTCAGTGGGAAGATGAGATTGGAGGGTTCGCATGCACTATGGTGCAGCAACCTTCTAAGCCTCACTTCCTGTTTGTGAGGAGCCAGAACAATTCCTGCTCCCCGTGGCGCTGTGGGATGATGAAATTCCTGGCTCGCTCAGTGCTCCACGCGGGCTGTTTGCCTCACAGCCAGTATTTGTGGGGCTGGTGCCATTGCTAATACATGCGCCCATATTAACGTGTCTGCATTCCATGATAAGGTTGCGTTCTCAGTGTCTCTCCTCCACCTCCCCTCTCCCTGCCCTTTCTCCCCAACAGTTTCAGCCCTCCTGGGACATTTGCTACCCTTGGCCCTGCTTTAGAGCGAGGTGCCCACCCAGGTCATCGCCCCTGCTAAGGAATAATGTCCCTAAAGGCAGAGCCTGTCCTGCCCTCGGTAGACCACACCCTGGAGCACAGATGCCCATTTGATAGACACAAGCACTTAGACTTGAAACTGCATTTGCGATCACGCAGGCAATATGTGTACACTGTGATTGGTAGTTGTATGTAAGAGTGAAAGAGAGTGCTTTTATTTCTGCTTCAACTGGTTTCTGTGACACAACTACCAAATGGTAATGGGGCTGCCTTCCGCAAAGGACCCCTACCTGTCACCACTTACAAAAACACCCCCAGACCTTGCTGAGGTTCAGCTGAATAACCTGAATGATTTCGTTTGCTTTTCTTCCCCACTGAGATATGCAAAGATGCTTCTGTTGTGTCTTTGTTACCTGACTGTGAAAGAAAAAAATTGGATTAAATTGTAAATGATTGTATGATAGAATTTAAACATTTTCTGATTGATAGTATCAAGTCTGTGGCAGGAAAAATAAATTAGAAAGACCAGAGGAAGATGTTCAGATATTATTTTAGACATTCAAAGCCTCGTTCTGTTGTCTGTACCACTTAATTAGTCAATATAGTAAATACCTGCATTTTGAAGTTAGTTGGGAGAAGATAAGATTTTATTTGCTTTTTAAAACTAGAGCTAAGCTTTTAATTCTTTGCCTTTAAAAAGTACATGGTTGCCTAATGGAGTCGGATGCAATGTGCGCTACCTCCTTCCTTCCATTGCAAGTCCACCAAATCTCAGAGTCAGGGATCAGAGCTCCCACTCTGAGTCCAGACCTCATCAGCTTCCCCTCGTGCTGTGAACCCCCAGCACCCATCCCCACCAAGTGTGCCCAAGGCGGGCAGAGCTGTCTTGCCTGGTGCCCCACCCAGTTCATCACCTGAGCTCTGAGGTGGCCTCCCACCAAAGCTCCCACTCAGCGAGCACCCCCCACCCCGAGCCTCTGCCCTCTCCAAACTAAGCTTCAAGGCAGCACTAAAATACTGAGTGAGAGCCCAAAGAAAAGGTGGAAATTCTTTTTGTTTACTTTTTCTTCCTCTGTGCTTTGCTTCCCTCGGAAAATAAGCTCTGCAACTAGGTTTTCAGAGGCATGGAAGGTTCTGCAGGGTCTATGAATCTAAGGCCAGGATAGTAGGTACGTCATGTACCTCAGAGGGACCTCAGGCATGGGTGAGAAATTCTGCTTTTAGAGTACACATCCGACCATTTTACTCCTTCGAAAAATGAGAACTAAAACTACAAGGGCCTACTGTATAGCACAGGCAACTATATTCAATATCTGGTAATAACCTATAATGGAAAGGAGTCTGAAAAAGAATAGGCCTATATCTGTGCAGGTATAACAGCCTCTTTGCTCTATACCTGAAACACTGTAAATCAACTATGCTTCAGGTTTTTGGTTTTTTTTTTTTTGAAAAGGGTAATGAAAATGTTCTGGGATTGTGTAATGTGGATAGTCGCACAACTCTGTGACTATACTAAAAACCATTGAGTGAAAAACCAAAAAAGGAAAAGCACTTTTTAAAAAAACAAGAACTCCTGGTGGGGAGTTTGAGTGAACAGGTGCTAACAGAGACCCTTCTTTGCAAGGTTCTTTCCTAACATGAGACCATTATTCATGCATCAGTATTGTAATCTCTTGTCATTTCTCATCTCCAGGCAAAAACTGGGACCTCACGGCCGCTCTCAGTGACTATGAGCAGCTCCGACAGGTGCACACAGCCAACCTGCCACCTGTGTTCAACGAGGGCAGGTGCCCCAAACAGCCTGAGCGAGAGCCACCCCCTCCCGGGCACACGGCCGAGCGGCCCTGCCTGCCCAGGCAGGACGACATCGCCCAAGGTACCTGCTGCGGGGCCCGCCAGGCGCCAGCTTCCTGGTCCAGCGTGGTTTACAAGGGGGCTGGGGCAGGGGTGCACAGAAGGGTGAGGTCATCGCCTTTCCCAGCTGCAGGCACATGGGGCTCTTCAGGCACCACGCCTCACCCTGTCGCTTACAGCTTCCACTCCTGCCTCAGGGGCAAGGAGAGTGAGTCCACTTCTCTGGGATCCCCCATTCTTCCCGGAGTTCTGGTTTTCCCAAACCGGACGTCTCTCACCCTTGCAAAACTATTTCCTAAGCGGCGTAGCCTCCAAACCTGTTCAACACTGATGTTCATTCTCCCGTGCGTTTCATTTTCCATGTCTTAATTACGAAAGTGGGAAAATTTCATTGTGACAAAGATATATAAAGGAAACCTGAGAGTTTTCTTCTCCACATCTTCCAAACCTCCCGGAGATGAACCAGTGCCCCATCCTATTCTGCTCCTTCTGCTCCTTCTTACTTTGCTTGTTGGGAATGCAAACACACCCGAGTCGGATGCACGTACTGCTCTTGGCAGAGTGCTGGTTTCCTTGAGCAGTAAGTCACGATCGTACTCTCTTCAGAGTTTACACCATAGTATACGATTTTTCTAAACCATGTCTCTTCATGGTGATTCTGTCTTTTCTTAGATGTTGTTGTTAGTGGTGGTTTTTTGACACTACAGGCGCTGCTATAATAAACTTTATACCATAACTTGTACGTCCTGGTGCTTTTATTTCTATCGGTGGGCATTTCCAAGGTGGATTTGCTGTACCAACACATATGTTTTTTTGTTTAATAACTTCAGGACTTGGTTCCCAAACACATTTCCGTTCACCATGTATGAAAACTGGGTGTTCCCTTCATTTTGCCAGGACTGGGCGTTCTCATGATGGTTTTACTACTTTGTTTTTCTACTTGGCAGGGTAAAAAATAGTTTCATCTTGTCATTTGCTTGTTAGCCAGTTGGATTTCCTCCTCTGTGATATACTTATTCACGTACTTTGCCCGTTTTTATATTATTTTGTTTGCGTTCTTCTTATCAATTTGTAGCATTCTTTATAACGAAGACTAAACTACAAATATATTTTGCGTATATATGTATATACACATATATATACATCCCACAGTATTATTTGCTTTATCACTATTCACAGAAAATTCTGCCTTACAAAATGTTTGTATTACTATACATTCATGACTAATGGGTAACCTCTCCCTTTCTTTAGAAATTCTCCTGAAATTCAAAGTTACTGACATGTTTTATTGTATTTGTTTTTTAAATGTTGTTCTTAGGTCTTATAAGCAATTTGAAATTTTTATAAATAATAGCTAAGAATCTAGTTTTGCTTCTCTGGATTGAGAATGAGATAGTCTAGCATATCTATTCAGTAAAGCATCCCTTTCCCACTGAACTAACACGCCAACTTGGCTGTACATTAACGTAGAAAAAATGTATTTGGCTCTGTTTCTGGAGTCTGTGACCACCCAGCCTGCTATACTTGACTCTTACAGCTTCGTATAGTATCACTCTGCAAAGGCTAGTTCCTTTATTGCCGCTCTTTTTCAAAACTTTTTCACTATTTTTGGATATTTATTCTACCATATTAATCTTAAAATTGGAATACCGATTGGAAGTAGATTGGGTTTTTATTTTATTTCAGGGATAATTAGCATATGGTAATACTGCTTTTCCACTCAAGAATATTGCATATACCACTCCATTTATTCACATTCTGTTAAGAGTTTAGGCACAGAGAAAAGCAATTTATTTTTTATCCAGTCATGTCATAAATTCTCTTATTAATACTAGTTGTTCTCAGAGAGTCTCTTGCATTTTCTACATATACAGTCATAAGATCTGAAATGACTTAATACTCCTCTTAATGTTTACACAATGGATTCTAATTCTCCTATGGCCTTAGGTCAGCCTTCCCATGCTGTTGAGTCATTGCTGTCTGTTTCTGTTAGCTCAACCTGATTATTCAGGCTATATTGGAAACTCTATCTTGGATTATTGTCCTATGCTTACTTACTCTGTTGTCCAGAAAAGCCAAGTTTGAGTTAGAAAGTTTAATGCTCATTATCTGTTTCTTCTCTTAGCTTTTCTTCTCTTTCCACTACTGAGCTGTATTTGTGGGTGCGTATGCATTCATAATTGTGAGGTCATCTGGCTCTAATGTGCTTTTTAACAATATATAGAGTATCTCTATGTCCCATATAATTTTTATCTTTAAATCTGTTTTAGTTGACATTAAGCCCTCTTCCCTGCCTTTCTCTTGGTTCATATTTGCCTGGAATAACATTTTTTCGACCTTTCTTTATCCTTGTATATCAAATATAATTCTTACAAGTAATTTATCATCAAGTATCACTCTATTATTCAATCCAAGTGTCTGTCTTTTAAGCAGTGAATTTAATCTACTTATTTTATTTGTATTATTGTCCTATCTGTGCTTCTTTATGTTGCATGTTTTATTTGCCATGCTTTCTTTGTATGTGTTTTTCTCCTTTTCTGTCTTTTCTGGCTAAGTAAATTTTTCAACTAGTTTGAAAGTTATATATTCTCCTTCATGTTAAAGTTACCTCTGTCCTATTAAAACCTATATTTAGGTTTTATCTCTATTAATTGTTAGAACTTATCAGCAGCCATATTTCACCCTGTTTTTATCTTTTCCCTTCCTACCTCCATGTACCCTCAATTATATTTAGGTTCTTTTTATTGCTTGTTTAGACAACAGTCAACTTCTTTATTTACTTACATTTATCTTTTGCTAAAAGAATACTTTTCCAAAGACTTTTCTAAAAAAAATTTTGCCTGATCAGTCTCCTAAGGCCATCAGAACCTAAAGATGTTTACATGATGTACTTAAATTTTCGTTTGGTGGAATAACAATCTGGGTCCAAATTATTTTCCTTTAAAACCATTCCCCTCCTCCATTGTCCTCTTGCATCTCATTTTCATGTCTTCTAAGAGATTCCCTTGACTTGCTCTTCTAACATCCTAATTTAGATGTTAGATGCTCTTCTAACATCCTAATTTAACATCTTCACGTGAACCATTCTGTTGATCAGCATTTCTCATTCCAAATTTGCGCTTTCTCATTATTTTTATTATTTCACATCGTAATATTCCATCTCTTTGAACATATCTACTAAGTGTATTTTAAAACCTTGTTCTCCTGACGCGTTCCAGCCCAAGTACTTTGTGAACTTCCTATAACCATGTTCTCACTGCTGAGCTGTTTCCTAAGTTTTGCCTGTGAGCACACAGTACCTTGCAGTTACCAGCCATCTTAGCTCGTGGTATCGGGGGAAGAAGACAAAGGCGTGGGCTCTGTTTTGTGTTCCTCTGAATGAGAGCATGGAGGGAAGTGCACTCAAAGTGGCTAGCTCTGAATGCTTTAATATGGGCTCAAAATGTTCTCCACTGGCTCTCTTTGCCACAGTTGGCTTTCCTGCTTAGGGAACCTCTCAGCTCCTCTGTTCTAGAAATTACTCATTTGCAGGAGCTTCTACTTTCTGTTGTAACTGTCAGCTCACGGGGAGTATAGGAGAAAAGAAAGAAGGCTTGGGGCCAGCCCACCTGTTCATGTTGTGGTTGGTGCCCAGTTCCACGAGATTTGCCCTGATGCTTCTCCAGTGGCTTTGGCCATGGCAGTGGCTGGCCTGCATTGTGGTGATGGTGGTTCAGGCAGTTACCCCCACAGGGCTGGCTGGGGGGAGGAAAAGCACAGCCAGAACACCCGCCCTCAGCCCTCACCCATGGAACCCAGCCCATTCCCACGCATCTACTCCTGTGGGCCCCCTGGGTGGGTTAGGAAGAGGGTATTGAGGTGTGGTCACTGACTTGGCCGTCTTGTTATCCCGTTCTTAAATTCTCCTTCATCCTGCCCTTAGATCTGACCTCTTCTAATCATTTAGCTTGGCCTTTCTGTGACTGTGTGCTCCTTCAGCACCTTACCGGACAGCCTCCCAGCATCTCTCCTGCAGTGGAAATCCAGAGAGCTGACAACTTGGCAGTTCCTGCTCTTTCTGAGCAGCAAACAATCTAACCCATTATCTTATCCTTCCAAGGAAGGGGCTAGAAGGATCCTTCTCTCTGTTTTCAGACAGATTAGCAGAATCAGGGCCTTATACGGATACTCACCACTATCTTATTGTTATCAGTAAAAAAAAAAAACAAAAACAGAAGTCTATCATAACATAATTTCATTAACTGAGCCTTGTGAACAAACATATGTATTTTTATTTATTTATTTAATTTTGGATGTGCTGGGTCTTCATTGCTGAGTGGGCTTTCTCTGGCTGTGGCGAGCAGGCTTCTCACTGTGGTAGCTTCTCTTGTTGCAGAGCACAGGCTCCATGGCATGTGGGCTTCAGTAGTTGTGGGCTCACTAGTTATGGCACACAAGCTTAGCTGGCCTGAAGCATGTGGAATCTTCCCAAACCAGGGATCAAACCAGCATCTCCTGCATTGCAAGGTGGCTTCTTAACCACTGGACCACCAAGGATGCCCTATATTTTTAACAAGTGTAAATTGTAGTTTCTGAATTAGATCTATATATATCCTTTAATTGAATTCTTCCTGAAATCACAGTCTCCTAAAATGGAAGATCAAGCCCTCCACATTCTAAATCAACAACAATAACTCATGAACCACATCTGGCCACTGCCTGTTTTTTCAGTAAAGTTTTATTGGAACCCATTGTTTATTCACTGTCTATGGCTGCTTTCATGCTGCAAAGACGGAATTGAGTAGTTGTGACTGAGAATTGTATGGCCCACAAAGCCTAAAATATCATCACCACAATGTGGGTTCATGTTACCTTGGGTGTTCAAGCAAACTGTTGGGTCTTGAAGGATGGGGCAGTTCCTCTTTTCCCAGATTCCAGATTTAGAAAAGTTGGCTTCCCTGGTGGCGCAGACGGTAGAGTCTGCCTGCAGTGCAGGAGACCCGAGTTCGATCCCTGGGTCAGGAAGATTTTTGTCTACCTGCTTTAAAATGTACCCAGGACTTGTTTTAATCAGATATGATGAGACACACAGACAGGGACACGACTGTCCTAGAAGAAGAGGTTCTTATACTCACGGTTCCCTGGACACAGGAGACATGGCACACCCTGTAGGGTCACACGGTGAAGCACCAGGGTTGGTCAGAAGGCAGAAGGGACGGAGGAGAACAAGGGCAGCAGCCTGCATTGTGTTCCAGTGGGAAAGACAAGGCAGGGTAAACAGACTTAGGATTGGCTGGCGTGAGTAACTTCAGCAGCTCTTGGCGGGCATAGGGGCCATCTCTTGTTGTCTGGCACCTGGCCCAGGGGTAACTAGGGCAGTGGCATGGCCTGCAGGTGTGAGCCAGATGGAGGAGGTGATCCACAGTATGGGCTCTGAGTTGGTTTGTCCTGGGTGAGTCCTAAGAATCTAAGTATCTAAGAATTGGATAATTCCGTAGGGAAATTCTCTCCCCATTCAGAGAGGCCCCAGATGCCAGAGCCTCCAGAATACAGAAAATAAGAAAACAGACTTAATACACATCCCCTGACCTAAATCATAGATAGCTTTTTGTTAGTGTGGGTTTTTTAATTTCATTATTTAATTTATTTTTATTGAAATACAGCTGATTCATAATGTGTTAATTTCTGCTATACAGCAAAGTAATTCAGTTATACGTTTGTATACATTCTTTTTACATTCTTTTCCTCTGTGGTTCATCACAGGATATTGAAGATAGTCCCTTATACTATACTAAATCATAAGTGCTTGGGCTGGCTTTGTCAAGGGTCGGAAAATTCTGTATATTCCCTCCATATTTTTTTTAATCTCTCTGTATTTCTCTGGGGCATAACTTTGAACATGGTAATTCCTGTTTTATTTTATTTATACTTCCAAAAGAAGAATTGCTGAATTCATGTTTAAAGAATCCATTTGTGAGTGTATGTGCGTGTGAGTGTGTGTGTGTGTCTGTGTGATTATGTATGTGCATTCATGGAGGTGGTGGTTGGAAGGAGTTAGAATTCGGAGCATCTGTTTCTTGTTATGTGATCTTTAACGTAATTCACTTTTAGTTCAAAAGGACTTTTCCCCTCAGATTCCAAATATTAATATTTGGAGTGGCTTAATAGCATCAATTTATACTATGAGTCACAGCGTTTCCAAGGTCCTCATCAGTTGGCAATAGATGCTGATTGATAAGCCATGAAGACGTGTGGATGACCTTGCCCAGCACCTTGCCTCTGCTGAGAGCAATGTGGGTTCATGTTACCTTGGGTGTTCAAGCAAACTGTTGGGTCCTGAAGGATGGGGCAGTTCCTCTTTTCCCAGATTCCAGAAAGGTAGCTCGTGGCAAGAAATGTGTCCTCAGCAAGGTCTGTGAGGGGCAGAGAGGCATGGGGTCTCCTCTGCCCCTGCCCTGGGGGACAGGACAACCAACTGGCCCATGTGCTCCCTGGCTCCTCTTCCTCATGGCCTGTGTGGTCTGATCTCTCTTCTTGTCCTTCTTCAAAATACAACATACTTTAATCGTCTTGAATTCATCTCAGAATGAAATTGAAGGTGAATCAGAACTATCTGTTTTGAAATACTCTGTCTCTGAGACTTATCATGGAAATATATGAGGCCTCTGAGAATTAAATTTGAGCTTAAAATTAACTTATACCAGGTCAAAGGCCTCTTGTTTTTCATCTGCTTTAGCAAAATTACTTCAATGGCAGTGCTGTCAACTACTCTTGCTTGTGGGGGAACAGAGCTTCCCTTCTTGATGAAGGCATGGGCATGGGCTTCCTGCCAGCACAGCAGGGGCAGAAGCACGGCTCAGAGAGACATCAGCAGAGCACAGAAGCTGACCGATGAGTAGGCTAATGTGAGTGGGAGTCCATTCAACTTAAGTGGCCACAGGAACTAATGAGTCTACCACAGGTAGAAAAGATTAGAAAATATTCATTGAAATGCCGGTCTGAATTTTGTTTTCTGGGTAAAATTAAAAGAGGACTAGTCCCTTGTTAACGGAGAAGGCAATGGCACCCCACTCCAGTACTCTTGCGTGGAAAATCCCATGGGCGGAGGATCCTGGTAGGCTGCAGTCCATGGGCTCGCGAAGAGTCGGACACGACTCAGAGACTTCACGTTCACTTTTCACTTTCATGCATTGGAGAAGGAAATGGCAACCCACTCCAGTGTTCTTGCCTGGAGAATCCCAGGGACGGGGGAGCCTGGTGGGCTGCTGTCTATGGGGTCGCACAGAGTCGGACACTACTGAAGTGACTTAGCAGCAGCAGCAGCAGTCCCTTATTAAAAGAATTCTTCATCATTACAAATATTGATTGTAAAACTGAAAACTTATTCCTAATATCACACATTTAAGAATTCTTTAGCTATTAAGCACAGAGCTTTAAAAAATAAGCATGTTTTTTAAAATATGACTTCTTGATGGTGGCATTTAAATCAGATGATTGACTTCCTAATAAAGTAACAGTTGTATTTTAGAGAAATTCTACAGTGCATTTCTCATCCCTTGCTGGAAAGCTTAGGCAAAATAAAAATTTTTAAGATTGCCATGACAACAGAAAATCCAGACAGAATAGAGGCACGCAATGGCTTAATATTTGTGTCCTGGGAATCTTCCTGCAGGGTGTGTTTATAAGAGTAACTGTAATAGAGGTGACCTATCTTAAAATCCAAGCCACTGTGGAGGAAGCCCCATGGATTGCTTCTCACTTTAAAAAGGCAAAAGCATAAAAGCAAAGGAAGCCCCCTGTGTAGAATGTCATGCCTCGAGAGCTCTGCTGGACTGAGTTCCATGTAACTTCAGACCCAGGAAGCGAGGCTGCTGATCTTTACGGACGCTGAGGAACGTTTGTGTGGTGGACTTGCCCTTTGTCTCCTTCTAAGTGGTTTCCTGACTAAGGGCCGTGTGCCAGGTGGTGGTGATGTCAACCCAGCATGAAGGAGGCCTGCTGAGAACACTGGGAGGCCAGCAGGGCTGGGGAGGGAGAGGTAATGGGTGTGCAGGTGTCCATGGGTGTGCCTCTGCGTGTGTGGCAAGTGTGTACATGTGTGTGTGTCCATGTGTGCTGCATGAGTGTGCCATGTGTGTTTACATGTGCATATGCATCCTGTGTGCTCCTGTGCACACATGTGGGATGTGTCATGTGGGCTAGTGTGCACGCCCATAGAGCCCCCCTCACTCAACCCCCCTCACTTTCCCCCACGCAGAGAAGCGGCTCTCGAGGGGGATCTCCCACGCCAGCTCGGCCATCGTGTCCTTGGCGCGGTCCCACGTGGCGAGCGAGTGCAGCAGCGAGCAGTTCCCACTGGAGATGCCCATCTACACGTTCCAGCTTCCGGACCTGAGTGTGTACAGCGAGGACTTCCGGAGCTTCGTGGAACGAGACTTGATCGAACAGGCGACCATGGTGGCCCTGGAGCAGGCAGGTGAGTTCCCCCCCATTCAGGCCCCCCTGGTCGGGAGGAGGGGGCGGGGGCAAGAGGGATGTGCGGTCCAGCTCCACCCTCTGTCGACTTGGGTGCCTGCAGGCCCTGCCCAGCTCTGCCTGGAGCCACTGGTGTGGGGTGAGGAGCACGTGGTGCTCAGATCTCCTGAGAGTTCTCTTTGTTCCTAATCCAGCCTGGCCAGGTCAGGTCCCCCCAAAAAGAACCCCAAGCTGTTTTGCCCTAACTTCTCTCCTTTCCCATCCAACTGCAATGGCCCAATTGGGTCCTGAATGAAAGACCCTATGCTTGGAGAAAAATAGTAGACCCTGGCACTTCCTGTGGACACAGACAAGTTCATGGCCTCTCTCAGCCTCAGTTTTCCCCTCTGCAAAGACCTGAAAAGGATGGATGCCGGCCTGGTGAGGTTGAGCATTAGACAGCACGGTGCCCTGTGGAACTGTTCCTGCCCTCCCCCACCCACACCTGCACCCCCAGCTCCAGGTTAAGGAAGCATACAGCCTGACTTTGGTTTCCTGCTCTCCTTACTGTTTCTCTGACATCCCGATGAGGACAAGATTTAGGGAGTAAACCAAACTTGTCTTCTTTGGAGTTTCTAAGAATAAACTAATTAGTTCCAAACAAATTCTGAAACAGACCTTGGTTCTTTCTGAGACAGGCAGCCTCTGTCTCACTCATGATCATTTGCACTATAAATCTTTGCATAGTCACATGTTTGGGGCTTCTCAGATATGCGTGAAGAGGATCCTGTGCCCTTCTCAGGCCCCTGTGCATCCTCCATAGGGCCACTAAATCCCCAAAGATGAAGAGGGGCTGGTGGTGAGTGGGGCCTTACTTGTGCTGGGCAGGCTGGCAGCCAGGTCTCAGCCCAGGACTTGGAAGCCTCACCCTGGGGGTATTTGGCTTAATAACAGGATCCACATTCCCGATAACTGTGTTGGATCTGATGTTGTGACTGTTTTCTCCATTGCTGCACAGCTGCCAAAAGCAGCTCAGAGACCAACTGCCACTCCTGGTTCTGTCTTACCTCCAGGTCTTCTCTCTGGATTAGCCACAGTAGCTCAGATGGTAAAGAATATGCCCACAGTGCCAGAGACCTGAGTTCAATCCCTGAGTGAGGAAGGTCCTCTGGAAGAGGAAATGGCAACCCTCTCCAGTATTCTTGCCTGGAGAATTCCATGGACAGAGAAGCCTAGAAGGCGACAATCTACATAAGGCTAGTCCATGGGGTCGCAAAGAGTCGGACACGACTGAACAACTAACACTAAAGCCCTCTCTCTAGAGGCTGGCTATTTCAACAATGCCTCTATGTGGTAGTTTAAACCTAATATTCACTAGTCACAGGGAAGGGAAAATTGGTATAAGTTACAAAGGAAAAAAATTCATGAACTAATTTCTCTTGAAGGCTATGGTAGCCAAGTGCTTGACAAAGTTCAGCCTCGAGCATGGTCAGTAGCACTGATAATTGCTGCCTCATTTAAAGCCCCAGTCCCGGTAAAGGGCATGGAGTCTACCATACCAGCCTTCTCCTCCAGCCTTATCATGCTCAGCAAGAGCTTTTGCTCTTTTGGAAGGTCTTTTCTGTTATTTTTTTGCCATGGATCACATATTAATTTTTACTTACATTTTACCTTCCAACCCAGCATTTTTAAAGGGGCACTGCTTGACTCTTTGCAAATGTTCACTCTCTGATGACGAGTCAGCTGGCTTGTTTTGCATTTTGGGTTTTCCTCTGACCTGGGTGCACTTGGATGCCTCCTTTCACCTTTCTCTTCAGCCTCTCCTGCCTGTAAAAACCTTGAGCCTCTGCTCCTTCAAATGGCTCTTGGGAAGTTGTTTGTTCTCCCATTAATCTGTCGGTGTCAACCTACCAACACCCTTGTTGGTGTCATGGAAGCAGCCAGCAAAGCATATGGCGTGTGTGTTTTGTGACTCACTCTTGATTTTCAGGGGCTGCAGACAGCACCCCATCAGTGCTGAAGGAGGCCTTTGGAGGCTGGCCAGTGCCCCAGCCTTCAGGATCAGGACCACGATCCCAGGCAGGGAGAGTCTGAACATCAGGGTTCTGCCGAGAACAGGGAGATGAGGACTGGAAAATAGTGGAGGGTAGAACAAATGTGCATTCCTCTCTGCCCCCCTGCCTACCATCCATCGGCTTCTCTGTACTTCTCTTTAAGCCGTAGACTGATCATCCTTCAGGCCTTTTCTGTGCCTGGATCCTGGTGGGAATCTGGCTGAGGCCCAGGAGTCCCGCCCAGCCCCCCACCTCAGCTGGGTGAGGAGCCGGGGAGCTGGGAGACAGCCTCGGCTTCGTCCCTCGGGCCCTGCTGTCACTCTCCATAGGGCAGACAGAGCTCCGCTGAGGAACAGTGGGGAGAAAGCTGCTTGACATGGCCACATGTAGCGCGTCAGTTCCCTTGTCCAATAATTTAGTGTTCAGATCACTGTGAACCAACCATTGATAAGCAGTATAATTTACTGGGTTTATGGGAGCTGGAAATATGGATCTCAAAAAAATTTTAGTGAAAAAAATCTGCTTATTCAAGACTTAATACAAGTCGTGTTTGGAAGGAAATATAAACTCTGTCTCAGGGCCTCAGGGTGGGGGACTTTTCTCCCTCCCTGGGGGCTCATGTGATCCAGACCCATACTCCAGCTCCATTCCCTCCAAGCCCAGCACAGAGCAGGCATCCAGAGTGGCCCCCCAGCTCCACAAGGCACGCAGGCAGCCCCACCTGTTTGAGGAGCCTCTGTTTCGAGTGGCGAAGCTTCACCTCCCGCAGAACCCACAGGAGAGGGAGTGCCATTCTCTGCAGGCCTTAAAATCCCGGAAGACATGACCCACTCCAGCCCCATGACAGGAGGGGACGACAGGAGGGCCAGGTCTTCAGGACATAAAGCCACTGACCCCCTGAGAGAGGAAAGGAGATGCCTCACGTTCTTCATTTAGCCTGAGAATTCAATAAAGTATTCGTCTCTCAACCGGGTTATCCTACTGAGTTCACCCTTAAGAAGACCCGGAGATCACGAGTCTCTCGGTTTGGAAAGTAACGTCTGCCGCCCCTGCCCCTTTTGGACGCCCCTGAATGGGATGAGATGGCATGATGCTTCAGCGAGTATGTGAGTCCGAAGGCAGAGACATGCCTGCGTCACTGCACACAGTGACTGCACACACAGGATGCTGAGGTCTAGACGTCAGGAAAAGTGGGGACGTCTCTGAGCTGTGGTGTTGAGTCTGTCTCCACAGGAGGAGGGTGGGATTGGAGTGAATCTGACAGAGAAGTTCTAACATGTGCAGGTTTTTGAAGGCCTCGTGACTCAGCCCAGCCCTGCCAGGTCAGCTGGAGCCTCACTTCCTTCCATCTTAATGTAGGAGATAAGACAACTGCCAAAACTGCACCCACAGCAAGCCTGAATTGCAGTCCCACAGACACCCCGTCCAAGTGCTGGAAATCCCATCATTATGAACCACGCAGGTGAAGTTGTTTCCCTCATGGAGATGAGGTTCTAGTGGGGAAGAAAGATGATAAGGCAGACCATCAGTATGGCACAAGACCATGCCGTAGGCACTCCGAGGTGAAGGGAGGGTGCCCACGGCAGGGTTCTTGAGGGCAAGGAGGAATGAGCCACGGGACACACTCAAAGCCTTGGCTCATTAAGGAAGGTGGAATATGGGAGCAGATGGAATGAAGGCTAGAGGGGTTGGAAAGGAAGGTGATAAAATGGCAGCCAGGGGCCAGGAAGCACTCCTGAGCCTCAGGGTTAACTGTAGGGAGGTTGTGCAGCCCCAGGAGGGCTTTAAGAAGGGGTGATGACATGTTTGTATTCACACTGACATGTCCTGGCTGTTCTTTTGAGAGTGGACTCTGCAGAGGAAAGTGGAGCAGGAAGAGCAGCAGATAGCCCAGAGCCTTGGGGGTGGCAGTGGAGGTGGTAGGAAATAGCTAGATGTGAACCAGGATCTGTTTTGAGGAAGGTCCTACAGGTCTCACTGATGGACTGGATGGGGCAATAGCAGAAAAAGAGTCAGCATGAGCCTGCTTGATGGTGGGTAGATGGTGGTGCCATGTGGAGACACAGACCCCTGGAAGAGGGGTTGGCGGTGACGTAGAAGCAAAGTCTCAAATCCTATTGAGACTTGGAAAGTTGGCATCTGGTTGAACATGTGAGCCTGGAGTTCAGGAGCAGTCTGAGCTAAAGAAGCAGATGTGGGAGTTAGTGTGGGATGAAATCCAAGGGAGGGGATTCACTCATCGTAGGGACCTCCCACCGCGCCCCTAACAGCCCTGTGCACTGTTGGGTACCAGCTGGATGAGGAAGTCTGGAGCATGGGTGAAACATAACAGAGACAGAACAGGAATGAATCCTCACAGTCCCCTTGGAGGAAATCTCAGAAGCATTTGCAGAGCACAATGATGCCCTGAGAAAGTGATTCAATGGCCCTAGGGGTATGTGGTGGCTGCAGAAGGGCTGCGATATTAAAGAGGATCACAGGGCAAGAATGAACTCGCCTTTCTCATAGAAATTGTCTCGTTATGCTTTTTTTCATCCAAGTGTTTTCGTGGGTGACAAGCAAAATGACATCTTATTTTCAGCTCTGGTAACCATCTGTTCATCAGGCACTCTGTCTATCAGATCTAGTCCCTTAAATCTATTTCTCACTTCCACTGTAACTTACATGCAGAGTACATCATGAGAAACACTGGGCTGGAGGAAGCACAAGCTGGAATCAAGATTGCTGGGAGGAATATCAATAACCTCAGATATGCAGATGACACCACCCTTATGGCAGA
>NW_011494753.1:5085733-5086210 GCF_000754665.1 Bison bison bison
G
The DNA here is from genome assembly GCF_000754665.1 of Bison bison bison. Lineage (NCBI taxonomy): Eukaryota > Metazoa > Chordata > Mammalia > Artiodactyla > Bovidae > Bison > Bison bison. The sequence goes on from NW_011494753.1 coordinate 5,085,735, forward strand.
CAGAAAGTGAAGATGAACTAAAGAGTCTCTTGATGAAAGTGAAAGAGGAGAGTGAAAAAGTTGGCTTAAAGCTCAACAGTCAAAAAACTAAGATCATGACATCTCGTCCCATCACTTCATGGCAAATAGATGGGGAAACAGTGGAAACAGTGGCTGACTTTATTTTGGGGGGGTTCCAAAATCACTGCAGTTGGTGACTGTGGCCATAAAATTAAAAGACACTTACTCCTTAGAAGGAAAGTTATGACCAACCTAGAGTGCATATTAAAAAGCAGAGACATTACTTTGCCAACAAAAGTCCATCTCGTCAAGGCTATGGTTTTTCCAGTAGTCATGTTTGGATGTGAGAGTTGAACTATGAAGAAGGCTGAGCACTGAAGACTTGATGCTTTTGAACTGTGGTGTTGGAGAAGACTCTTGAGAGTCCCTTGGACTGCAAGGAGATCCAACCAGTCCATTCTAAAGGAGACCAGTCG
>NW_011494753.1:5086310-5089538 GCF_000754665.1 Bison bison bison
AACTCCAATACTTTGGCCACCTGATGCAAAGAGCTGACTCATCTGAAAAGACCCTGATGCTGGGAAAGATTGAAGGCAGGAGGAGAAGGGGATAACAGGATGAGATGGTTGGATGGCATCACTGACTCAATGGACATGAGTTTGAGTATACTCCGGGAGTTGGTGATGGACAAGGAGGCCTGGCGTGCTGTGGTCCATGGGGTTGTGAAGAGTTGAATGCGACTGAGCAACTGAACTGAACAGAACTGAACTGAACCATCTGTTGTGGGCTTCTCCAGTGGCTCAGTGGTAAAGAATCTACCTGCAATTCAGGAGACTCAGGTTTGATCCCTGGGTCAGGAAGATCCCCTGGAGAAAAAAATAGCAACCCACTCCAGTGTTCTTGCCTGGGAAATCCCATGGACAGAGAAACCTGGTGGCCTATAATCCATGGGGTAGCAAAAGCATCAAACACAGCTTCAAGACTAAATGACAACAACCATCTGTTACAAAGCCCAAAAAAGTTACTTAGAAAAGGCAGAATAAGTGACTAATAGCCCCTCACCCATATGTAACACCACAGCCTTATATTGGTGATGTTCATCTGATTTTCTTTGTAGGAGCTCAAGATTTCATTTTTGTTTCTTAACATTCACAGTACTAGTTCCCGTGGTTTTTTGGCCTGTTCTTAAATGAAGTCATTGTGTGGGGAGACGTGAATGATCACGCTGTCAGAGCTTGGAGTAGAAACTGTGAGCCATATTCTCAATCCTATTGCTCCTACGAAGAACCCTTAATCTTGGGCATCCCATTCTGGATACAGCTGGAGACATTAGAATAGCGCTGGGCCATTTTTGGTTCTCCAGAGGCTGTAAGGTACTGGCATTTACCATAGCTGGGTGATCTTCCAGGATGGTCACAGCTGACTCACAGCCTCAGGAATGCTTTCAACTGGTTAAGAGTCTTTACCTCTGGGACCCAACTTAAATCAGAAGTTAAGTTGAACTTAAATCTTAAATTGATTTAAATCTTTTTGTTGTCTTCATGTGGTCTTTCCTGTAAAAGACCGTCAGGGGAGAGAAGGAGGCAGAATGAGCTCTGTGGTGTCTCTTGCAAGGACATTGTTCCTGTCAGATTAGGGCCCCACCCTACTGGCTTCCCTGGTGGCTCAGAGATTAAAGCGTCTGCCTGCAATGCGGGAGACCTGGGTTCAATCCCTGGATTGGGAAGATCCCCTGGAGAAGGAAATGGCAACCCACTCCAGTATTCTTGCCTGGAGAATCCCATGGACGAAGAAACCTGGTGGGCTACAGTCCGCTGGGTCCCAAAGATTTGGACACGACTGAACGACTTCACTTTCTACTGATCTCATTTAACCTTAATTACTTTCCTTAGAAGTCCCATCTCCAAACATAGCCATGCCAGGGTTAGAGCTTCAGCATATGAAGAGGGAACACAAACATGCAATCCATAACAGTTGGGTTATTTCAGACTTTTGGGTATGTAAAGTATGTAGTATGAGCTGCAGCTGCTTGGCACTGGAGCCGTGACTTTGCAGCCCTGGAGCAACTTTGAGGAGATACCCCATGTCCAAGGGCAAAAGATAAACCCCAGCAAGATGGTAGGAGTGGCGAAATCGAGTTTAGAATCAAATCCCATATCCACCAGAGACGCTCAGAGGACTCAAACAAACCTTGTGTGCACCAGGACCCAAAGACCCCACAGAGACTGAGACAGTACTGTGTTTGAGTGTCTCCTGTGGAGGTATGGGTCAGCAGGGGCCTGCCACAGGGGCAGGGGCTCTGGGTGCAGGAGACCTGGGTATGGCATAAACCCTCCTGGAGGAGGTCACCATTAACCCCACCATAGAGCCCCCAGAACTTACATAGGACTGGGGACAGACTCTTGGAGGGCACAAACAGAACCTTGTCTGCACCAGGACCCAGGAGAAAGGAACAATGACCCCACAAGAGACTGACCCAGACTTGCTCATGAGTGTCCAGGAGTCTCTAGCAGAGGTATGGGTCAGCGGTGGCCTGCTGCAGGGTTGGGGGTACTGAGTGTAGCAGTGTGTGCATGGGACCTTTTGGAGGAGGTCCCCATTATCTTTACCATTATCTTCATCACATCCATCATAGTTTGGCCTTAGGTCAAATAAGGAGGAGGGAACACAGCCCCACCCTTCAACAGAAAATTGGATTAAAGATTTACTGAGCATGGCCCCGCCCATCAAAAAAAGACCCAGTTTCCCCCTCAGTCAGTCTCTCCCATCAGGAAGCTTCCTTATCCTTCTTATCCTTCTCCATCAGAGGGCTGCTGCTGCTACTGCTAAGTCGCTCCAGTCGTGTCCGACTCTGTGCAACCCCATAGACGGAAGCCCACCAGGCTCCTCTGTCCCTGGGATTCTCCAGGCAAGGACACTGGAGTGGGTTGCCATTTCCTTCTCCAATGCATGAAAGTGAAAAGTGAAAGTGAAGTCTCTCAGTCGTGTCCGACTCTTAGCGGCCCCATGGACTATAGCCTACTGGGCTCCTCCATCCATGGGATTTTCCAGGCAAGAGTACTGGAGTGGGGTGCCATCGCCTTGCAGAGAGACTGAAAACCACAATCAGAGACAACTAACCAATCTGTTCAAATGAACCATAGCCTTGTTTAACTCAGTGAAACTATCAGCCATGCCATATAGGGCCACCCAAGACAGACAGGTTGTGGTGGAGAGTTCTGACAAAACATGGTCCACTGGAGAAGGGAATGGCAAACTACTTCAGTATTCTTGCCTTGAGAACCCCATGAACAATATAAAAAGTCAAAAAGATAGGACACTGAAAGATGAACTCCGCAGGTCAGTAGGTGCCCAGTATGCTACTAGAGATCAGTGGAGAAATAACTCCAGAAAGAATGAAGAGATGGAGCCAAGGCAAAAACAACCCCCAGTTGTGGATGTGACTGGTGATGGAAACAAGGTCTGATGCTATAAAGAGCAATATTGCATAGGAACCTGGAGTGTTAGGTCCATGAATCAAGGCAAATTGGAAGTGGTCAAACAGGAAATGGCAAGAGTGAACATCCACATTTTAGGAATCAGTGAACTAAAATGGACTGGAATGGATGAATTTAACTCAGATGACCATTATATCTACTACTGTGGGCAAGAATCCCTTAGAAAAAAATGTAGTAGCCATCATAGTCAACAAAAGAGTCCAAAATGCAGTACTTGGATGCATTCTCAAAAACGACAGAATGATCTCT
>NW_011494753.1:5089638-5097490 GCF_000754665.1 Bison bison bison
TTTCCAAGGCAAACAATTAAATATCACAGTAATCCAAGTCTATGCCCTGACTAGTAATGCTGAAGAAGCTGAAGTTGAACAGTTCTATGAAGACCTACAAGACCTTCTAGAACTAACACCCAAAAAAGATGTCCTTTTCATTATAGGGCCTGGAATGCAAAAGTAGGAAGTCAAGAAACACCTGGAGTACCAGGCAAATTTGGCCTTGGAGTACAGAATGAAGCAGGGCAAAGGCTAATAGAGTTTTGCCAAGAGAATGCACTGGTCATAGCAAACACCCTCTTCCAACAACACAAGAGAAGACTCTACACATGGACATCACCAGATAGTCAATACCAAAATCAGGTTGATTATATTCTTTGCAGCCAAAGATGGAGAACCTCTATACAGTCAGCAAAACCAAGACCAGGAGCTGACTATGGCTCAGATCATGAACTCCTTATTGCCAAATTCAGACTGAAACTGAAGAAACTGGGAAAACCACTAGACCATTCAGGTATGACCTAAATCAAATCCCTTATGTTTATACAGTGGAAGTGACAAATAGATTCAAGGAATAGATCTGATAGAGTGACTGAAGAACTATGGACAGAAATTCATGACATTGTACAGGAGGCAGTGATCAAGACAATCCCCAAGAAAAACAAATGCAAAGAGGCAAAATGGTTGTCTGAGGAGGCCTTACAAATAGCTATGAGAAGAGAAGCAAAAGGCAAAGGAGAAAAGGAAAGATATACCCATTTGAATGCAGAGTTCCAAAGAATAGCAAGGAGAGATAAGAAAGCCTTCCTCAGTGATCAATGCAAAGAAATAGAGGAAAACAATAAAATAAGAAAGACTAGAGATCTCTTCAAGAAAATTAGAGATACCAAGGGACTTTTCATGCAAAGATGGGCACAATAAAGGACAGAAATGGTACAGACCTAACAGAAGCAGAAGACAAGAAGAAGAGGTGGCAAGAATACACAGAAAAACTATATAGAAAAGATCTTCTCGACCCAGATAATCACGATGTGTGATCACTCACCTAGAGCCAGACATCCTGGAATATGAAGTCAAGTGGGCCTTAGGAAGCATCACTACGAACAAAGCTAGTGGAGGTGATGGAATTCCAGTTGAGCTATTTCAAATCCTAAAAGATGATGTTGTGAAAGTGCTGCACTCAATATGCCAGCAAATCTGAAACACTCAACAGTGGCCACAGGACTGGAAAAGATCAGTTTTCATTCCAATCCCAAAGAAAGGCAATGCCAAAGAATGTTTAAGCTACTGCACAATTGCAATCATCTCACATGCTAGCAAAGTAATGCTCAAAATTCTCCAAGCCACGGTTCAACAGTACGTGAACCATGAACTTCCAGACATTGAAGCTGGATTTAGAAAAGTCTGAGGAACCAAAGATCAAATTGGCAACATCTGCTGGATCATTGAAAAAGCAAGAGAGTTCCAGAAAAACATCTACTTCTGCTTTATTGACCATGCCAAAGCCTTTGACTATGTGGATCACAACAAACTGTGGAAAATTCTTCAAGAGATGGGAATACCAAACCACCTGACCTGTCTCCTGAGAAATCTGTATGCAGGTCAAGAAGCAACAGTTAGAACTGGACATGGAACTATAGACTGGTCCCACATTGGGAAAGGAGTATGTCAAGGCTATATATATTATCACCCTGCTTATTTAACTTACATGCAGAGTACATCATGAGAAATGCTGGACTGGATAAAGCACAAACTGGAATCAAGATTTCTGCGAGAAATATCAATAACCTCAGATATGCAGATGACACCACCCTTATGGCAGAAAGCAAGGAAGAACTAAACAGCCTCTTGATGAAAGTGAAAGAGGAGAGTGAAAAAGTTGGCTTAAAGCTCAACATTCAGAAAACTAAGATCATGGCATCCAGTCCCATCACTTCATAGCAAATAGATGGGGAAACAATGGAAACAGTGACAGACTTTATTTTGGGGGGCCCCAAAATCACTGCAGATGGTGACTGTGGCCATGAAATTTTAAGACACTTCTTGCTCCTTGGAAGAAAAGTTATGACCAACATAGACAGCATATTAAAAAGCAGAGACATTACTTAGCCCACAAAGCCTCACCTAGTCAAAGCTATGGTTTTTCCAATAGTCATGTATGGATGTGAGAGTTAGACTATAAAGAAAGCTGAATGCTGAAGAATTGATGCTTTTGAACTGTGGTGTTGGAGAAAACTCCTGAGAGTCCCTTGGACAGCAAGGAGATCCAACCAGTCCATCCTAAAGGAAATCAGTCCTGAATATTCATTGGAAGGACTGGTGCTGAAGCTGAAACTCCAATACTTTGGCCACCTGATGCAAAGAACTGATTCATTTGAAAAGACCCTGATGCTGGGAAAGATTGAAGGTGGAAGAAGAAGGGGACAACAGAGGATGAGATGGCTGGATGTCATCACCAACTCAGTGGACATGAGTTTGCGTAAACTCCAGGAGCTGGTGATGGACAGGGAAGTCTGGTGTGATGCAGTCCATGGGGTCGCAAAGAGTCAGACACGACTGAGCAACTGAACTGAGCTGATGCACTATGAACATTCTTGTACATGTTTTCAATAAACACAGGAATATGTTTTTGAAGATGCATACCTAGGAGTGGTATTGTTATGGAATCCAAGCTCGTTCTGCTCACAGCACAACAGACTAATAAACTGAGAGTTGAGTTGTTTTACCAGGAATAAGGACTTTATTTGGAAAGCCAGCAAACTGAGAAGGTGGTGAACTTGTGTCCCAAAGAATCATCTTGCCTGAGTTAGAATTCAAGTTCCTTTTACACAAAAAAGGGGAGGGAGTAAAGTCAAACACTTCCTGGTTCCCATCAGCTTCCAGAGGGGATATGTTAATTTCTTCCTCTCTGCAGTCATTCATAGACGGGCCAGGTCAAAATATTTCCTGTTAGCTAAATAAAGGTGTTTTAGCTTAATGCTCATTACCTGGGAGGCAGGGTTTCTGGAGATGGGCCATTATGTGTAATTTAAGTTTATAGGTAACATCCCTTTAGTGATTAACTTAAAATACAGAGCCTCTTCCCTATTACAGTATTGCTGGGTTATAGGATTTACATATGTTCAGCTTGATAATAGTTTTCCAAATACTTTTCTGAAATGGATGTACCGACTGACTCTTGCACTGTTGAGAGTCCTGGATGTTCTGTATTTTTTGTCCTCCCGTTTTACTCACTGTGTTGGATGTATGTCCCATGGTGGCTTTAATTTTTATTTTCTGATGGCTAATGAAGTTGAATATCTTTTCATGTTACTGTCCATTGGTTATCCTCTTTCACTGGATGCCTTTTCAGGTTTTTTGCCCGTTTTTAACCTTCATCTTCTTGTTTGATTTGTGGGAATTCCTTGTACATTATGAATATAAGTCCTTTATCAGATGTGTATTACAAATACCCTCACCCACTCTATGGGCTGTCCTTTTACTGACTGATACACTTTAATGAACAGATGATCCAATGCTAAAGTAGTTCAATTTACCTTTTTTTCCTCTTTTTTCAGAACTTCTATTTTGGTTTAAGAAATCATTGCCTACCCCAGGTTTCTAAAGATAAAAACTCTTTCTTTCACAAATCTACAACCCACCTGAAAAATGACTTTTACACGTGGTGAAAGTCCATTTTCCCATATGTTTACATACCTACCCTGGTACCGTTATTGAAACCATTTTTATCTGCTGTACTGCAAGGTAACATTTGAGATAAAGCAGGTGATTGTATATGTGAGGGTCTGATTTGGACTCTGTTTTGTTCCTTTAGTGCGTCTGTCCTTAATACAAGATGACCATCGTTTTATAAGTCATATCATGGGGTATAAGTCCTCCAGCTTCATTTTTCTTCTTATGATTTGTCTTTGCTATTCTCAGCCTTTACATTTCTACATAAATTAATGTGTATATATGATATATAGAATAATTATATATTTAATATGGAATCTATATGTTAATTCCATATAAATCTATAGATCAAGTGAGAGAAATTTATATATTCGCAATATTAAATTTCCTTATCAGTGAACATGACATGTTCCTTAACTCTTTCACAAATATTTTTTAATTTTCAAAGTAAGGGTCTTGAACATTATTCATTAGATTATCTCTATGCATTTTATGTATTTTGTTACATTGTAAAGAAATGCTCTTAAAGTGCCAGCAACAGCTGAGATATAGAAATACACTTTATTGTTATTTATTAATCTTGTATTCTAGAACCTTTCTAAATTTATTTATAAACTCTAGTAGCTTATAGAATTTTTTGGACTTTGTAGGTCCATGATCTATAAAAAACAAAGAATGATAGTTTTCTTTTTTCCTTTCCAATTGGAGTGGGGGTAGGTTCTTTTTGTCTTACTACATTGTGTAGGTCTTCCAGGAAATTTTTGAGTTGGAGAGTTAATAGCAGATATCCTCGACTAATTTCCAATCTCAGAGGGAAATGTACTATTTCACCAGTAAATATGATATTAGCTGTAGCATTTTTGTAGATACTACAATACATATGAGATTAAGGTAGTTACCTTCCATTCCCAGTTTGCTAACTTTTTATCTTTCATAAATGATGTTGAAAGTTATCGAATGCTTTTTCTTTATCCTTTAAAGTGGTCATGTGATTTTCCTCTTTTTTTCTGTACATTGGTGGGTTATATTGATTGATTTTCAAATGGTTACCCACTCGTACATTCCTGGAGTAAACCTCAAACCTCAGTTATGGTATCATTGCTTCTGTGTATCACTGAATTTGATTTGCTAGTGTTTTGATTAGAATTTTGACATCTATGTTCATGAGAAATATTAATCTTTTGTTTCCTGTAATGTTCACATTAGCTTTTAATATGAAGATTAGTTTAGCCTCATAAAAAGAGTTGTAAAGTCTATCCTCTGTTTCTATTCTGTGGAGGAGTTTCTATAAGATTGATGTTATAACTTTTTTAAATGATTGGAAAAATTCACTCTGAAACCACATGATCATGTGGCTGTGTTTTGTGTGTGTTTTAAAATTACAGACTTGATTTCTTTTAAGAGATTTTGAACTATTCAGAATCTCTTTTTCTTCTTATGTCATTTTGAAATGGCTTTGAAGAATTTGCTGTTTTATCTAAATTCTCAGATGTTTATGTTAGCTCATAATTTTTTTTTAATGTCAATAGGATCTGTGATGATGGCCGTTTTTTTCTTTTTTAAAAAACATGTATTTATTTATTTGACTGCACTGTTTCTCAGCTGTGGCACCCAGCACCTTCAGTCTTCACTGCCACATGCGAGATCTTTTAGTTGTGGCGTATGAACCCTTAGCCGTGGCTTGTGGTATCTACTTCCTGGACCAGGGTTGAACCCACCCCCCCTACACTGGGAGCACAAGTCTTAGCCACTGGGCCACCAGGGAAGTCCTAATGGTCCCTTTTTCATTTCCAGTGTTGATACTTTGAAATTTCCTTTGGTTTTCATTAATAATGTTGCTAGGGACATGTGAATCTTATTAACCTATTCAAGGAACCTTTCTTGGTCTCCATTGGCTTTTCCTTGGTACATTTATTTCCTGTTTCATTAACCTCTACTCTTAATTTTTATTCCTTCTGTCCTTTTCATTTGGGTTAGATGTGCTGTTCTTTCTTCTGGCTTCATGAAATGGAAGTTTATATCACTATATCTTCTTTGGCAGTATGCTATAATGTTGTAAATGCTCTAAAGCCATAAATGTCTTTCTGTGCAGTGTTTTGGGCTTCCCTGATATCTCCATTGGTAAAAAAAAATCCACCTGCAGGAGACCCTGGTTCAATTCCTGGGTTGGAAAGATCCACTGGAGAAGGGATAGGCTACCCACTCCAGTATTCTTGGGCTTCCCTTTTGGCTCAGCTGATAAAGTATCTGCCTGCAATGTGGGAGACCTGGGTTCAATCCCTGGGTTGGGAAGATTCCCTGGAGAAAGGAAAGGCAGTATTCTGGCCTGGAGAATTCCATGGACTGTGTAGTCCATGGGGTTGCAAAGAGTCGGACACGACTGAGCGACTTCCCCTTTCACTGATGAGTGATCCTTATGGGGCCATTCTACCTTGTTTTGTGCTGAGGCTGAGGTGACCACCCCAGAAAAGGAATATCAGGCCAAGATCACCAGGCTTCCATGGGGGAGGTATCCAGTTTTGACTTTTCCAATGGGGTGAACATGGCAGTCATGTCATGGGGGTGACAAGTCCGAAAGGGATACCTGTTGCCTGGATGCCACCTCCCCCTGCCAGAGGTTCCAGTCAGCAAAAGCACTGATCACAGACTCTTGGAACTCAAAGGGACACTGGGACTGTAGGGCCCCAAAGTAGCAAACGTACTAGAGTTTGCTAGGCCACTTCCAACTTAGCCTGATGGGCTGGCTCCATGAATGGGAAGCTGGTGTGCAAGTTGGAGGTCATAAAGGACCAACTAGAATGCCCAGGTGAGGCATATATGCATCTCCAACTCAGAACCTAAGTAGGAGCCCTCTTTTGCAGTGGATTGTGATGGCTAAGAGACTGCAGTTTTCCTTGACCACCAGAGAGATTGATAATTGCAAATCCCCAACAGCATCCCAAGAAACTTGACTTCACAAGGAGGCTCTTAAATTTTGTTGGGACTTTTCAGCCACCCAGCTGGCTGAGGTATGATATGACAGAGTCCAGGCCCCAAGGCTGACTTCTGATGTGCAAGTCAGCAGTTGTCGTCTACAAGGTGAAAGCTCGGACCCCATGAGTAGAGGCCTCCTGTGCAACCCTGACTTACTCACCAGGAGTAAATGGCAGGAGCATTTTCCCCATTCACCGTTCTCGACTTGCGGCTCTTCTGATCAGAATAATCCCCTTTGGCATTTATGGGATGGGACATCCATGCATGTGAACTTAATTCCTATTGTACGTTCAAGTTCAGAAGCAGCAACAAGTCTGCACTGGATTGGACCTAGGGGCACTGCACACAGAATTCCACGAGCTTCCATTCCCCACTGTGAACATACCCAACTCCTGTCAGTTGAGCTCAGGGGCCACTTCCCCTTGTGTCTGGGTAGGATGGTAACTTTGGACCTTTCTCCAACAGAACCATAAAAGTGTGAGTGCCTCTCCTCCATAAGGTGCCCCAGCTCACTTGGACAAGTGCATGTGACCTGTGGTCCCAGGTCTGGGGCAGAGAGGCCTGGGCCTCATCCCTATTCAGTTCAGTTCAGTCGCTCAGTCGTGTCCGACTCTTTGCGACCCCATGAATCGCACCACGCCAGGCCTCCCTGTCCATCACCAACTCCCGGAGTTCACTCAGACTCACGTCCATCGAGTCAGTGATGCCATCCAGCCATCTTATCCTCTGCCGTCCCCTTCTCCTCCTGCCCCCAATCCCTCCCAGCATCAGAGTCTTTTCCATGAGTCAGCTCTTCGCATGAGGTGGCCAAAGTACTGGAGCTTCAGCTTTAGCATCATTCCTTCCAAAGAAATCCCAGGGCTGATCTCCTTCAGAATGGACTGGTTGGATCTCCTTGCAGTCCAAGGGACTCTCAAGAGTCTTCTCCAACACCACAGTTCAAAAGCAGCAATTCTTCAGCACTCAGCCTTCTTCACAGTCCAACTCTCACATCCATACATGACCACAGGAAAAACCATAGCCTTGACTAGACGGACCTTTGTTGGCAAAATAATGTCTCTGCTTTTCAATATGCTATCTAGGTTGGTCATAACTTTCCTTCCAAGGAGTAAGCATCTTTTAATTTCATGGCTGCAGTCACCATCTGCAGTGATTTTGGAGCCCAAAAAAATAAAGTCTGACACTGTTTCCACTGTTTCCACATCTATTTCCCATGAAGTGATGG
>NW_011494753.1:5097590-5097933 GCF_000754665.1 Bison bison bison
GCTTTAAGCCAACTTTTTCACTCTCCTCTTTCACTTTCATCAAGAGGCTTTTTAGTTCCTCTTCACTTTCTGCCATAAGGGTGGTGTCATCTGCATATCTGAGGTTATTGATAGTTCTCCCTGGCAATCTTGATTCCAGCTTGTGTTTCTTCCAGTCCAGCATTTCTCATGATGTACTCTGCATATAAGTTAAATAAGCAGGGCAACAATATACAGCCTTGACGTACTCCTTTTCCTATTTGGAACCAGTGTGTTGTTCCATGTCCAGTTCTAACTGTTGCTTCCTGACCTGCATACAGATTTCTCAAGAGGCAGGTCAGGTGGTCTGGTATTCCCATCTCTT
>NW_011494753.1:5098033-5099091 GCF_000754665.1 Bison bison bison
CTCTTTCAGAATTTCCCACAGTTTATTGTGATCCACACAGTCAAAGGCTTTGGCAAAGTCAGTAAAGCAGAAATAGATGTTTTTCTGGAACTCTCTTGCTTTTTCCATGATCCAGCGGATGTTGGCAATTTGATCTCTGGTTCCTCTGCCTTTTCTAAAACCAGCTTGAAAACATCAGGAATTTCACAGTTCACATATTGCTGAAGCCTGGCTTGGAGAATTTTGAGCATTACTTTACTAGCATGTGAGATGAGTGCAATTGTGTGGTAGTTTGAGCATTCTTTGGTGTTGCCTTTCTTTGGGATTGGAATAAACTGACCTTTTCCAGTCCTGTGGCCACTGCTGAGTTTTCCAAATTTGCTGGCATATTGAGTGTAGCACTTTCACAGCATCATCTTTCAGGATTTGAAATAGTTCAACTGGAATTCCATCACCTCCACTAGCTTAGTTCGTAGTGATGCTTTCTAAGGCCCACTTGACTTCACATTCCAGGATGTCTGGCTCTAGGTCAGTGATCACACCATCGTGATTATCTGGGTTGTGAAGATCTTTTTTGTACAGTTTTTATGTGTATTCTTGCCACCTCTTCTTGATATATTCTGCTTCTGTTAGGTCCGTATCATTTCTGTCCTTTATCGAGCCCATCTTTGCATAAAATGTTCCCTTGGTATCTCTAGTTTTCTTCAAGTGATCTCTAGTCTTCCCCATTCTGTTATTTTCCTCTATTTCTTTGCATTGATTACTGAGGAAGGCTTTCTTATATCTTCTTGCTATTCTTTGGAACTCTGCATTCAGATGCTTATATCTTTCCTTTTCTGCTTTGCTTTTCGCTTCTCTTCTTTTCACAGCTATTTGTAAGGCCTTCCCAGACAGCCATTTTGCTTTTTTGCATTTCTTTTCCACGGGGATGGTCTTGATCCCTGTCTCCTGTACAGTGTCACGAACCTCATTCCATAGTTCATCAGGCACTCTATCTATCAGATCTAGGTCCTTAAATCTATTCCTCACTTCCACTGTATAATCATAAGGGATTTGATTTAGGTCATACCTGAATGGTC
>NW_011494753.1:5099191-5108092 GCF_000754665.1 Bison bison bison
CAGCATTACTGGTTGGGGCATAGACTTGGATTACTGTGATATTGAATGGTTTGCCTTGGAAACGAACAGAGATCATTCTGTCGTTTTTGAGATTGCATCCAAGTACTGCATTTCGGACTCTTTTGTTGACCATGATGGCTACTCCATTTCTTCTGAGGGATTCCTGCCTGCAGTAGTAGATATAATGGTCATCTGAGTTAAATTCACCCATTCCAGTCCATTTCAGTTCACTGATTCCTAGAATGTCGACATTCACTCTTGCCATCTCTTGTTTGACCATTTCCAATTTGCCTTGATTCATGGACCTGACATTCCAGGTTCCTATGCAATATTGCTCTTTACAGCATCAGACCTTGCTTCTATCACCAGTCACATCCACAGCTGGGTATTGTTTTTGCTTTGGCTCCATCCCTTCATTCTTTCTAGAGTTATTTCTCCACTGATCTCCAGTAGCATACTGGGCACCTACTGACCTGGGGAGTTCCTCTTTCAGTATCCTATCATTTTGCCTTTTCATACTGTTCATGGGGATCTCAAGGCCAGAATACTGAAGTGGTTTGCCATTCCCTTCTCCAGTGGACCACATTCTGTCAGATCTGTCCACCATGACCCGCCCGTCGTGGGTTGCCCCACGGGCATGGCTTAGTTTCATTGAGTTAGACAAGGCTGTGGTCCTAGTGTGATTAGATTGACTAGTTTGCTGTGCATATGGTTTCAGTGTGTCTGCCCTCTGATGCTGTCTTGCAACACCTACCGTCTTACTTGGGTTTCTCTTACCTTGGGCGTGGGGTATCTCTTCACGGCTGCTCCAGCAAAGCGCAGCCGTTGCTCCTTACCTTGGAGGAGGGGTATCTCCTCACTGCCGCCCTTCCTGACCTTCAACGTGGGATAGCTCCTCTAGGCCCTCCTGCGCCCACGCAGCCACCGCTCCTTGGATGTGGGGTTGCTCCTCCCGGCCGGCGCCCCTGGCCTCGGGCATGGGGTAGGTCCTCCCGGCCGCACTTTAGTGCACCGGTTGCAGCCGCCCACCCTTTCATGAAAGCAGCTGATGTTGGGGAAGAGAGGTAGGGAGGGGCCAGCAGGTGCAGAGGGAGAGAGCCAGGTGTGGTTACTTTCATATCTGAGTTCTTTTACAATTAAGTCAAATGAATTTCCCATGATCTGGTCCATCAGAAACCCTATATCAATTTGGGGGCTCCTTGGAATCAGACGGGAGGGGAGTGAGCATCAGCCCCATTCAGCCCTACTCTTACTGCTTCACCTCCAAACAACTGTTAATAGATAAGATAGTTGGGCCCTTACTCACTGGCCCTTTGCCCATCACCTGGGTAAGAGAGTTCCCCACAGAATCCTGGGACTATCTTTTTCTACCTCCTGACCTAGCCTCCTGACCCCATGTCCTGTCTCTTTGAGAAAGCCCAGTCTCTGTTGGAATCCTGTCTCCATCTTTAAAAACTGTTCAGAACTGTGAAGATCCTACTCTGCAAGCTGGTTAGTCAGCCCAACATAGGTTCATGAATGCTGGAAGAAGATATGAGATTTCTGGGTCAGAGACAGAAGACTTTATCATTCACAGTACATCAGGCAGCATGAACTCCATGTTTATGTGAATTTCCCTTGCCCTTCAACCCCCGTAGGTGATGCAGAAGCAGGGATGGGAGATACTGTGCACATAGTGGATTTGTTTCACTGTTCAGAACCCTAACCCCCAACACACAAGTCAATTGAAAATATGACTACTAAATATGTTATGGACTTCCCTGGTAGCTCAGATGGTAAAGAATCTGCCTGCAATGCAGGAGGCCAGGGTTTGATCCCTGGATCAGGAAGATCCCCTGCAAAAGGGAATAGCTACCCACTCTAGTATTCTTGCCTGGAGAACTTCATGGACAGAGGAGCCTAGTGGGCTACAGTTCATGTAGTTGCAAAGAGTCAGACACAGTTGATAAACTAACACACACAAATGTGGTATACACCTGAGATTTATCCTAAAATATATGTAAAGCAAAACTTGACAGACTCAAAAGAGAAACAGACACATCTAAAATCAAAATAGGAAATTTTACTAGAATTCTCTTGATAAATGATACAATAAATATTCAAAAAAATCAGCAGGGATTAGATGAAGATAAATAAAGAAGTTAACCCAATTTATGTACATACCACATGGCACCTACCAATTGCAGAATAAATATATATTCTTTTCAAGTAAGAAATTTTCCAAATTGACCACATGGTGGGCCATAAAGATTGTATCCATAAATTTCAAAGAATTTGAAATCATTCAGACCTAATAACTATCTGACCTTACCATACAATGAAATATCCCTCTTTATCTTACGCCTTAATAATGTTTACTTCATCCAGTATCAAAGTTTACCAGCTTTACTTTTGCTTGTTTTTGAATGATGTATCTTTTTCAGCCTACTTACTGTCAAATTTCTATATCATCATATTTATAGTTTCTTTTACAAACATCCTTTAGTTGGTTTTGAAAGCAGGCTGATAGTGCATTTTTTTTATGGTGTCTTTTAATTGAAATCTGGCTTCCCTGGTGGCTCAGTGATAAAGAATCCATCTGCCAATGCAGGAGACACAGGTTCGATCCCTGGGTCGGGAAGGTCCCCTGGAGAAGGAAATGGCAAGCCAGTCCCGTATTCTTGCCTGGGAAATCCCATGGAGGGAGGAGCTATAGTCCATAGAGTCTCAAAAAGTCAGACATAACTTAGGGACTAAACAGCAGCAACAACAGCAAATTTAATTGAAATATTTAGTCCAATCACTTTTAATATAAATGCTCTTTTGGTTTAAATCTGTTATCATGGTGTTTTTTATTGTCATATTTCTTTTTTTCTCTCGTACTATTTTGAATTATTTAAGAATATTTATCATTTTGTTTTCCCCTCTAATATCTTGTTAGTTATACATTTCTTATCATTCTTTGTGTGGTTACCCTATAGTTTACAACATGCATTTTTGAGCTATTAGAATTTATCTTGTTAGCACTTTTACCTCTTTCTGCTGTCATGTGTTTTTAGTTCTACATATAATTTAACCCAAAAAAGCCATTACTAGTATTGCTTTGAACAGCCAATATTTACCAATATATGCAGTACCCTTTTTTTTTTTTTTTGTATACCCTCCTTCCATCAAAGTCATTTTCCTTCTTTCTGGAGATCTGTCTTTAGTATTCCTTACTGTAGATCGGATGGTGATAAATTGTTTATTTCTATTTATCTGAGGTATAGAATTCTAAGTTGGTAATAATTGCCTTTCTTCAAAACACCTTGCATAGATTGTGAAATTGCATTTGATCTATGCATCAATTTAGAGAGAATTCACATCTTTACTGTGTTGAGAGTCTTCCAATTGTGAATATAGTATGTATCTTCCATTGTTTGGGCTTCCCTGGTGGCTCAGAGGTTAAAGTGTCTGCCTGCAATGCAGGAGACCTGGGTTTGATCCCTGGGTTGGGAAGATTCCCTGGAGAAGGAAATGGCAACCCACACCAGTATTCTTGCCTGGAGAATCCCATGGATGGAGGAGCCTGGTAGGCTACAGTCCACGGGATCACAAAGAATCGGACACAACTGAGCGACTTCACTTTCACTTTTCTTTCCAATTACTTAGATCTTCCTTGATTTCTTTTATCAGCATTTTCTAGTTTTTAGCATACAAGTACTGAAGATACATGTTTCCTCGCTTCTTGAATTCATACATTTATAGGTTTTGTTTGTTTTTTGCTTGTTTGTTTTACAAAATTTGGGAAGTTTTCAGTAGTTATTTCTTTGGATACTTTTTTCAGCTTTACCCTATTTCTTCTCTCCTATGGGACTCTGATCACATGATCTTTTTTAGTTTATTTTCTGTCTATTATTCAGATTCTTTATTTCTCTGTTATGCCTGGTCATTCACAGATTCTTTATTCTCTTCATTCTGCTGTTAAACACATCCATTGAGGTTTTTCATCAGTTGTTGCATTATTTTTGTTCAAAAATCCTCATTTGGTTTTTCTTTGTATCTTTTATTGTTGTTGAGCCTTATTTTTTTTGACTGACATTTTTCTATTTTTTTCCATTTGTTTCAAGCCTGTTTATAATTGTTGAAGCATTTTCATGATGCCTGCTTTAAAATCTCTCAGATAATTGTAACATCTGTATCATGTGTGTTGGTGTTGGTTACTTGTCTTTCCTCTTTCCATTTGAGGTCTTCCTGGTTCTTGGTGCAAATAGCTTTCAATTAAAAATTTTATGTTTGGGGTATTTTTATAAGACTCTGAGTCTTATTTAAAGCTTATGTTTTAGCAGACTTTCTCTGACAGCACTTCATTAGGTACCGTGCACCACTGATTGATAATCACCAGACAGGAGTGGACGTACAGGTTTTTATTTAATTGGGTATGACCGCTTTACAGTCTTGTGCTGGCTTCTGCTACAGAGCAATACAAGTCAGCCATATATATATGTATCCCTTCGCTCTGAAGCTTACCACCCACACCCTCATCTTATGCCTCTATGTTGTCACAGAGCATCAGGCTGGGCTCCCTGTGTTATATAGTAGCTTCCCACTGGCTATCTATTTTACACATGGTAGTGCTTGTCAGTCCCACTTTTCTAGAGTTCATATGTACGCATTAATATGCGATATTTGTGTTGCATGTACAGATTTTCCAAGCTGCCTCTGCTGACACCTAATGTGGGGTGAACTTCTTGGTACTGCTGGATGGTGGTGGGGGACCTCATCACCCTCTGATGGGGGTGAAAGGCCAGGCTCCCTGTGTGTTCTCAATTGGGGTGGGGGTGGACTCCTCATTACCATCCAGCAGGGTTGAAGTCCTGACTCTGCACCACCTGGCAGTGGGGGAGGGGTGGAGAGTGACTCATTGCAGCCTGGCAAGGATGAAGTCTCTGCTCCCCACTCTGCTAGTTGGTAGGAGGGCTACAGTTTGTTCTACAGATATAGCTGGAATACAGTGGCTATTTCTAATCTGTGGCTGTCAGGCTCAACTAACCGTCTCCTGGTATTCTGTCTAGAGAGAGCATCATTTTTTTTTTTTTTTAATGATTTCCATTAGTTCCAGACTGTCACCTTCTCTAGCATCTAATCTGGGGTTTGTGAGCCAAAGAGGAACCCAGGGCACTTACCACCAGGCTGAGCTCAGGTCTTGAGTTTCTTAACCAGTCTGCCTTCTATCCGCCTTTCAATCTGCCCATGCTGTTTTATACATAATGTCCAAGGGTTTTAGTTGTACTTAGTAGAAACAGTAGGGGGAGAAGATGTCTACTCTGTTTTCC
This sequence comes from Bison bison bison, assembly GCF_000754665.1. NCBI lineage: Eukaryota > Metazoa > Chordata > Mammalia > Artiodactyla > Bovidae > Bison > Bison bison. The sequence continues at coordinate 5,104,486 of NW_011494753.1, forward strand.
TGGAAGCAAAAGTCTCAAGATGTGTTAATGAAATTTAATATGACTCTACCAAAATACCTACAGAGGTTTGATGTATAAAATTAAATGTAGTCAGAGAGAAAAAGACAAATATCACATGATATCACTAATATGTGGAATCTAAAAAAAATGATAGTGAGTGAAGTCGCTCAGTTGTGTCCGACTCTTTGCGACCCCATGGACTGTAGCCTACCAGGCTCCTCTGTCCATGAGATTTTCCAGGCAAGAGTACTGGAGTGGGTTTCCATTTCCTTCTCCAAAAAAAAAAAAAAAAGATACAAAGAACTTATTTACAAAACAGAAATAGGCCTACAGACACAGAAAAGACAAATTTATAGTTATCAAAGGGGAAAGAGGGGGATAAATTAGGAGTTTGGGATTAACAAATACACATTACTATGTGTAAAATAGATAAACAATAAAGACCCACTGTATAACACAGGAAAATACATTCAATATCTTTGAATAGGTAATAACCTATGATGGAAAATAATCTGAAAAACAACAGGTATATGTATGTATGTATAACTGAACCACCTTGCTGTATACTGGGAGCATTGTACATCAACTATACATCAATTTAAAAAAATTAAATTTAACCATACTCTTGTATGTATACATCAACAAATAATGATTTTTTAAATAACTTTTGGGAAGAGAAATTGTGTTCAAGGAAATTACACAAAAATTTTGTGTAAAATATGTTCCCAGATTCAAGAAGAGAAGGCTTTAATCTTGAGTTTCTTGTTAACTGATGGAAGGATTTGGCTATTTTTTATCTTAAAAGAAAAAATATCTCTGTTTTGTCTGAGCATAAGTAGCCATCACGCTGGTGGCTCAGTGGTGAAGAATCCACCTGCCAGTGCAGGAGCCACAGTAGACTCGGGTTCAGTCCCTGGGTCAGGAAGATCATCTGAAGGAGGAAATGGAAACCCACTCCAGTATTCTTCCCTGGAAAATCCCATGGACAGAGAAGCCAACAGGCTACAGTTCATGGGGTTGCAAAATTGAACACGACTGACCAGCTGAGCACACACAGCCATAACCCTCCGCCTTACCACTGAAGTTCTCTAGAATCCTCTAGAAAATCACCCACTGATATTAAAGCTTACTTAGCAAACATCCGTGTTTGTCCTGGGATTCTAAACATGAGCTTCTGTTCCAGGTCGCCTGAATTGGTGGTCCACCGTGTGCACGAGCTGTAAACGGCTTCTTCCTTTGGCCACGACAGGGGACGGGAACTGCCTTTTACATGCGGCCTCACTGGGTAAGCCCTGCAGTGTAGACAGAGGGTGGCAGTGCCCAGGCCTTCTCTGTGTATCATTAGAGGACAATCTTATACTAAGTAGAGTGACGTGCATCACTGTCAACTGAAAAGATCCCCAAGGGATGGAGCCAACAACCCCCAGCCTTCTTGTCAAGCAGCTGGCAGGCTTGGTGGGGGCATAGAGCGCGCATGAGAAAAGATCTGTCCTGATAGAAGGAGGCCTGAGCAGACCTGCAGGGATGGGCAGTAGACATCGGGGTCTAGAGCAATCAAAGAGGACTTCCTGGAGGAGCTGAGATTTTCCTGAGGCTTGGAGAACTTGAAAGAATATAAATAGGACCCCCCAGGCAGGGAGAGCACACGGATAAAGTGGAAAGTCAGGAAATAACAGGGTGTTTGGGATCAGGGCTGAGCCCTGTTGAGCTTGAGCAGAAAGTCTGTGGAGCAGTGCGTGAGGCTGGGTAGATCTGGAGCCACCACACTGACTGCAGCTGATGCACTTAGACTGACAAAAAGACAGACATGAGTAAGTAACACAGAGATCAGCACACTCAGAATATCCTGCAGAGAGGTCAGCAAACTCTTCCAAGAGATGTGAGCTTCCTGGTTGCAAAAAGCGACACCAGCAAATGCACAGGTGCGGGTGGCAATGTTTGGATGGCAGAAGGTCACAGTACACTTTCTGGAAGATCATGTAACCCCTCTGGACCCAGGCTTACATACACATGCAGGACTGGATTTGTGCCAAGGACCCCAGCATCATAGCTGGTGGTACCTTATTACTCCTGCAGTCTGAGGACCCTCTCCAGGGATGGGCCCCTCCAACAAGAATATGGTCCTTGTTGGTCAAACTCACCTCCCCAGGTAAACACGACCTGAATTCAGTGCTGTGACCCAGAGCAAGGATGCCCCAGACCTCACTTCAGACCTGTAGTGAGAGGTCTGTTCTATAAGAGGTGGACTGAGCTGAGCCCGAAAAGTGTTCGAGGGAAATGCAGGGCGTCTGGGACAGGCCCCGAGATACCCAGAGGAGGATGGAAGCCAAGTGCAAAGGAGACATTCCACGCTCCTTAGGCTTGACCAAGGGTGACAGGGAAAACAAGGGCCCCACCCACTGCCCCCTTCTGTCTCAGTATTAACTCATTCCTGTCTGTTGGCTCCCCGTTCAGCGTAGTGAAATAACAATCAGCAATTCCACTGCCCAGCGATGTCTGCTTTTAATATTTTGGTATATTGTCTTCCACATGTTTGTATGTACTTCCAGTGAAATTAGGATCTCACAGTGTTCACGGTTTGGAATCCAATATTTTCCCCTTAAAATTGTAAATTGAATTTTTCACGTTATTCTTCAAAAACATGTTTTGCAAGTTGATTCTTCAAAAACATGTTTTGCAAGTTGTGTCTTATTCCATCATAAAATATTCAGTATCCCTCTCTTATGGAACTTATTTCACCTTATTCTGTATCAAACCTAGAGAAAAATTACAAAAGAAGACATCTCTCCTCTTTGCAAAGTCTCAGGCACAGGAATGCCTTTGTCCTTCTAACACTCAGTGTACACAGGCACTGCCCCCGTCATGACCACAGGTGGACAAGGCCACAAGCCAGGTGGTCACATGCCACCGTGGTCCTGACTGATGGCAGGTATCTCACAGTAGCACAGCAGGCCCCCCAGTTCTGCCTGGGAGGAGAAAGCCTCCTGCAGGTGGCCCTTGCTCTTGCTGTGAGAGGCTGGGCCGAGACTGAACCTGGGACTCACGGCCGGTTGATTCTTTCCTCCCAGTACTTTGTTTCCCCTTGGTACTCAAATTGCTAAACTATGTACAAGCAAGTCTGCTCAAAGTGGCCACTCTACACTCACCAGCAGTGCTTACTGGACCTGCTGACCAGCCCTGCCATTGACCTAGGGTGTGGGGCACGCATAGAAATGACAGTAATCCTGGGGTCAGGCTTGTGGGCAAACGTGTGGGACAAGGAGATTCTCTGCACAAGAGACCCAGACAAGGAGCCATGACCAGTAGACTGGACCCAGGACTTGCCCTGCCTGGGAGGAGGCTGCAGGCAGGTCGGAGGGATGAGAAAGCTCAGCTCGGCCAGTTCATAAAAGGAGCATTGATGGCCATCTTCCTCTGTCTGTAGAAAGAGACTGCAGAAAAAGACGACCGGAAAGCCCACGGCAGGCCCCTGTTATCACGTCTTTGCACAAAAGGATGCGCAGCCAGACTGAGCCTTTGATCATCAGTCAGTGTGGGTCACTGCTCTCCGAAAGCTCTCCAGAGGGTCCCAGCTCACTTCAAAGCCCACCTTTCCACTCTCCACCTC
>NW_011494753.1:5108192-5116159 GCF_000754665.1 Bison bison bison
TTTCCACTCTCCACCTCGCCCCTTCCATCCCAACTGCAGACACCTTCCCCTCCCTAGTACACCACATGGGGCCCCTCGGGGTTGGCCCTGACCTTTTCCTCCACCTGGGATGGTGACTCAACCCTGTCCCTAACCACTCATGTCTTTGTCCCAATGTCTCCACTCACACTGTGACCAAACCACCCAGCACTCTGTCCTCTTAGCCTGCTTTGTCTCCCCTTACATTGCCACTTCCTGCAACATAGTGTGTTACATGTTAATTCTATGGCTGCCTCCCCTCCCTTCCCCTCAGTGTGGACTCCATGAGATTTTAGGAATTTAGTCTGCCCTAGTTGCTGCTGTGGGTATTCCCATCACTTAGAATGGTGCCTCACCCTTACTGTAAAATAAGTATGGAATTAAGTGGAATTAATAGTATTCAGTTAAACAAATGAACAAATGAATGAATAAATTTCCCTAGTCTCTCCCTGTAGCCAGAGCTGCATCTCTCTTGGCGCTTCTTCCATTGATTGGGTTTCTTAACCACTTCTGAGCTTCCCCAAGGATGTACTCAGAGATGCTGGGTTGTTCTTATGACCCCTGGGCCAGGTGGGGCACTTCCCTCAGAAGCAGGTGCTCTCCCAGGGCCCAGATGTGTGCAGAGATGCCTCAGGGCTACAGATACTAGACGCAGCAGACCCTCGATGAAACTGGGGTCTGACTGCCATCCTGCCTTGGGGCCCTGCATGAGGACACATAATCCACCATCCCCACAGGCTCTCTCCCACTCCAACACAAGGTCAGAACCACAAACATTACATCCCTCAGAACAAACCTTGAGAGGTTGAGGGCAGCCTGCGAAGGGCCCCCAAGACTTAGTGAAATGGCTGTTGCTTTAAGAAGGGGCTGTACTCCTTCATTCCGTGCCTGCATCTGCAGGAAACATCAGGAGGGAGGGCAGAGGGGAGCTGCTTGCTAATCGAGAGAACTGAATATCTCGCTACTGCATTATCTGTTGACAAAGTTGTGGGGGCCAGGACTGGTAGGTGGTGGTGGTCTCAACTCTTCTGTTTTGCCCCTTCCTCGCATATTTTCTTGTGGCTCAGAAGATAAAGAATCTACCTGCAGAGCAGGGGACCTGAGTTCGGTCCTGGGGTCAGGAAGATCCCCTGGAGAAGGGAATGGCTATGCACTCCAGTTTTCTTACCTGGAGAATTCCATGGACAGAGGAACCTGGCGGGTTACAGTCCATGGCGTCGCAGAGTCGGACACGACTGAGCGACTAACACGTTCACTTTACTTTCACATCTTTCCTCTCTCCTCTACTCCTCATGGACCTCCTGGCTGCAGGAATGTGGGGCTTTCATGACCGGGACCTGGTTTTGCGGAAAGCTCTCTACACCATGATGAGGACAGGGGCCGAGAGGGAGGCCCTGAAGCGAAGGTGGAGGTGGCAGCAGACACAGCAGAACAAGGAGGTGGGTACCTGTCAGCATGGCAGAGCCAGGACGGTGCCAGGGTGCAGCCAAGGCCAAGATGGGGTCCTATTTGGGACCCCAATATCAAGTCTGTCTTATGAGATGCGGCAGCAATGGCTCCATCCCCTACTCAAACCCACTAAAGAGGAACCCATTCCAACAGTCAGCCCCTGCCCACAGTGACCAGACATCCACTCCCCTCGCCTGTCCTGGTATAATTATGAAAACCACCTACCCTCACTCACAAGGCTGTCCCAACCTGAATGGTGAGTTAGATGGTCACCTGTGAGGTCGCTGCTGGTGCAGCCGCTGATTGGCCCTGGCGTGGCCCCAGCCCCAGGGTGTGTGCTCAGTCCAAAGAGAATGTTTATCCCAGAACCTTAGTGAGCACTGGCCCTTTGCTGGCATGGAAGCCCTTAAAGATGGGTCTGCCCAGGTCCCTGCACACATGTCAGTGGTCAGCACCCAGCCCAGTACGTGTGCAGGTTCCATTCGGTCGCTCTAACCCCTGAGAATGACCACTGTTGCTGAATGCACTTCTGACAGCATAGAGGTTGGAGGTTGGGGGTTCTGAACAAATTCTGTCCAGAGCAAATGCTGACGGTCCTTGGCCACTAACAGTGCTCACCCCAGGCTGACCAAGCCGGGAAGTCGGGCTCTCAGCCAGACTGATGTGGGTGCAGGGCTGAAGAGGTGGACGCCACCTCCTAACCCCACCCCGCTTCGTGCCAGTCAGGGCTGGTGTACACGGAGGAGGAGTGGGAGCGGGAATGGACGGAGCTGCTGAAGCTGGCCTCCAGCGAGCCACGCACACACTTCAGCAAGAACGGCGGCTCAGGCGGGGGGTAAGTGCTGCCCCAGCCCTCCCCATGACGGCATGGGAGGTGATGGGGGGGATGTGGGACCCCCAAGCTGGGGACAACACAAGGAAGACTCCTGCCTTCAGATCTTTGATTCTACCAAGGACGCAGGGCAGGTGGTAGGGGATGACAGGACCCTGCCAGATGTTTGGAAGAAAGTGTACACAGTCACCGTGTGCATCTCCTGAGCTCAGGCATGGGGGACTCACTGTCCAGCCAGCCTGGGGAGGGCCTAAGCTGCCCACGCACTCACCAGGCTCTGAAGCTTCAGGCTGCTGCTGGAATCCTAACCACTGGGCCACCAGGCAACGGTGGCGATCTTTTAAAATAACCTCCATGAAACTTGGGCCAGCAGGGTTCCAGAGCAGGTAAGCGTCATGCTGGAGCCTGGCCCCATGGTGAGTGACGTGTACAGCCCCACTCCTGCCCAGACCCTGGCCCTCTGGCCCCAGGACAGATGGGAACAGACCCTGCACTGCTGCTCACTGCTGCTCCCAGCATGGACACTGGCCCGGCAGTTTTTCCCAGAAAGAACCAGGTTAAACATCTGAAGAGGTCGGAAGGGAGCAAGGGTCAGACTCAAGGATGCACTTGACCAACCTCCTGCCTTCTTCCCGCAAGACTCACAGTAGCCAATCCCAAGGCTCACTGGCGGAGCCCCAGCAGGAGACCCTGGAGGCAGGGAGGCGTGTCCACGACTCACTCAGAGAGAAGGCTGGAGACCAGGTTGGGGTCCAGGCAGGGCGAACCACCAGCCAGAGAGCCATCATGGATAGGCTGTTTAGAACTGGTGACCACAGGGAGGACGCTCTCCCAGACCCCAGGAAGGCAAGACCAGCATGAGCTCTCTGCCGAGTTCAGATGCGTGAGAAAGCCTGAATGGCAACTGTATCAGTAGATGCAGATGCGGTGAGAACTGTGAGAGCGAGGCCAGGCAGAGGCCGGGGGCTTCCGCGCAGGCGCACTCAGAGCTACAGTACTCATTCTTTCTCATGCTCCTACTCGCAAATCACAACATGTCTGTTTCTTGTGGCTAAAGCAAGAGAAATCAGACATTCTGTGCTACTTACTGCACCTCCAGAGACTTGTGAAGTGCTACCTCCAAAAGGCTGCTGCTAGAGTTTGTAGTCCCCTCCAGCAAGGGTGAACTCAGCTTGCCCATCACCAGAGCTGCTAGTGGGGCCATGGGTAAGAGGGCTGGTCCCCAGAAGGAAAAGAAGACATGGGAGAGAGAGGAAAATAACTCCACCCCAAGTCATGCGGGTCTGCATGGAATCCAGTGTTGGAATGAAGTTGCCCATCACCACCTGGCACGTGCAGCCCCAACCCCGACTATGGACACTCTGGGGGAAGAGGGTGTGTGTGTAATGGGAGGAATCCATTACTTGTTATACAACTGGTAAAATCTATGAAAGCAGTTAGTGACGACCTCTGGGTGCTTCATCTGGTTTAATGGCAACTGAGAACTAAGAAAGGGGTCTTCCTGGTGGACCCCAACCAGACGCCCAGACTCAGATGTCATGGATTAAGAGTCCCAGACTGGGTGCGTGATCTTGGGCATATCTCCCAAGCTCCTGGACCATCTTTGTTGTTCAGATGTAAAATGCATTTGGTAGTAAGGGCCCTGCTGGGCTATATCGGTTTTCCATGGTGGTGGAGTAAACCACACCAAAACTGGGGGGCTTAACACAGAGACACTGGATTTTCTCCTGTTCTGAAGTCAGCATTCTGCTCTGGAATTTTCTGGAGCCTCTCCTGGGGCTGCAGCATCTGGCAGTTAGTCTGGGTGGTGCAGGACCATCCAAGATGGCCTGATTCACAACTCTGGCTCTTGCTGAGCCTCCATCTAGATTTCATCCTTGAGAAGGCTCAGGACCCTTACAGTATGGATCAGGGCAATAAGAGGGGGCAGCCTACACTGTAGAGGTTCAGCTCAAGCCTCTACTTGCATCAAGTTTACTAATGTCCCGTGGAAACATTGGCCAAAGCAAGTCCCATGGCTGAGCCAGCCTCTGGGCAGATAGACTCCATCCTTAATAAAAGGAGGGGCAAAGTCCCATTCAGTTCAGTCGCTCAGTCATGTCCAACTCTTTGTGACCCCATGAACTGCAGCACGCCAGGCCTCCCTGTCCATCACCAACTCCCAGAGCCCACCCAAACCCATGTGCATGGAGCCGGTGATGCCATCCAGCCATCTCATCCTCTGTCGTCCCCTTCTCCTCCTGCCTCCAATCCCTCCCAGCATCAGAGTCGTTTCCAATGAGTCAGCTCTTTGCATGAGGTGGCCAAGTATTGGAGTTTCAGCCTCAGCATCAGTCCTTCCAATGAACACCCAGGACTGGTCTCCTTTAGGATGGACTGGTTGGATCTCCTTGCAGTCCAAGGGATTCTCAAGAGTCTTCTCCAACACCACAGTTCAAAAGCATCAATTCTTCAGCGCTCAGCTTTCTTTATAGTCCAACTCTCACATTGCAAAGGAACAAATACACAGCAAGAAGGCTCTGTGGCCATCAAAGCAGTCGGCCACATTCTCTGATTCTGTTGGCACTGGGCAGTGAAATCATGGGTTTGAAAGTGGAAAGAAGCTTTTATGACTAGAAACATAATGTTTATTAAGACATTGTCACATTCAGCCTGTGAGTTGGCATGCCTGCTGCCTATATGGTATGTTGTAAGGCCTATCCCAAATACCTGAAATGTATGGTTTCCCTGACTTTCCATGGTTCATCTCCCTATCCATAGTGTAGTGGTTATGACACTCACACTGGCTCATCTGAGTGTCTGATATTCCACCTTTAGAAATTCATTCCTGTGAGTCTTGAAAACGGTGGAGCCTTAGGGGCTTTCCGGAGTCTCTGACTGTAGAGCAAATCCCTTCCATGAGTTTATATGTCCCATGAGTTTATATATACTCTGAACCTTGACCTCCAGACCCTAGACCTGTAGGAATGGAACATAAAAATAGCTTATTGTTCTGGGCAGTGAGGATTGAAGAAAGAAAGCCATGAACCTCTGCTGGGCACCTATCTGCCTTACATACTACCTAAGTGCCACTGCCTTACACACTTCATCTCCACTTTATAAGTTAGGCATTACCCCCCCTTTACATGTTGGGAAAATAATGTTCTGAGAGATTAGTTGACTTACCTCTGGTTTGTAACTGGTGGAGCTAGAATGCAGACTGAGACCTGTCTGAGTCCAGGACCCTGCAGTTTACCACGGAAGACGCTATGACAAGTTTTATAGCTTCTTAAGAAAGATAGAATTTTTTGAGTCCTTGCATATCTGAATTTCTCTTTATTCTGTCTCACCCTTGATGGATAGTTTGGGTATAAATTCTCTTTAAATTCATGATGTGAATGATGTCATGAAAGGTGTTAAATCAGACAGAAAGCTATCAACTTCCTGGCACTCAGTCAAAGTTGGCTAATTTGAAGTGAAACAATTATATGAAATCCAAAGACTAAATATGTTCAACCAACTTCTTACTCCACCTTTACAGACTCTGAAAAAGATTTATTCGTTAACTCAACATGTATTAATTGCCTGAGGCATGCTGTGCATTTCCAAACACACTATCTCATTCTGTCATCACTGTAACCCTCTGAGATAAAGGTTATAATTCTTATTTAAAGTATGAGGAAATTTGGATCAGGATAAAAACTATTTGCCCAGGGTAGTCTGCTGAGTGGAAGAGCTGTAGTTCAAATTCAGGTGTCGTGCCTCCCAGGTCTCCTGGTCCCTGTTTTTCCTCCTACCCCTTAGCTCAGAAGCCTCTTTCTATTCTTATAGAGAATTGAGTTCTTGCTCTTTTCTGTGGGTGATAGAATGAGGCCTCTTTGTTTTGTAGTCTAATGCCAGGATGTGTTTCAAGGGAGTATCATTTCAGATCTCAGCCTTCATTAACAACAGGCTAATAAACCTTTGCCATCAGGTGTCTTTCTGTGTGAGGTACAGAAAGGTATTTTCCAACTCAGTCTCTCTGGGTCTCCCTTTTCCTCCTCTACCAAATACTGAAAACCTTTGTAAGCATTAGTTCTATGATAAATTAATGAGAGGAATTACTTAAAAATTTCAAGCAATTTTCAACAACCACTATACTCTTTGGAGGCAGGGAATAAATCAGGACCCTCTCAGTTTGAAGAATACCATGTAAACCCCATTAGGGAAATGAAAATTAAAACCACTACATACCTATAAGAAAGTCAGAAAAAAAATATACTGGCAATACCAGGTGCTGGTGAGAGTGCAAAGCAAATTTTACATCACATTGTTGGTAATATAAAAATGACACAACCACTCTGAAATACAGTTTGACAGATTCTTGTAAATTTAAAAACACATTTGCCATATGACCCAGCAGTCCTACTCCTAAGTATTTACCCTAGAGCACTGGTTCTCAACCAGGAATGATTTTGCCCCCAGGGGACATTTGGCTAGATTTAGGGAGAAGGCAATGGCACCCCACTCCAGTACTCTTGCCTGGAAAATCCCAGGGACGGAGGAGCCTGGTAGGCTGCAGTCCATGGGGTCGCACAGAGTCGGACACGACTGAAGCGACTTAGCAGCAGCAGCAGCAGGGATATTTTGATTGTCACAACTGGAATGTAGTCTGAATACTGCTAGAATCTAATGGGTAGAAGCCAGGGATGCTGCTAAGCCTTCTAAAGTGCACAGGACAGCCCCCCAAACAAAGAAATAGCTAGTCCAAAATTTCAGTAGTGTCAAGATTGAGAAAATCTGCCCCAAAGAAATGAAAATGTGTGTTCACACAAAGTTCTATGTAAAATGTTTATAGAAGTTCCATTCATAATTGCCCAAAACTGGAAACAACTCAAACGTCCTTTGATAAAAAAAACTGGAGTACATCAATATTATGAAATACTATTCAGGAATTAAAAACAAACTACTGATATATGCAACGACTTGCATGAAAGGATCAGGTCTCAAAAAGTTATGTATTGTATGTATGGTTTCATTTATATGACATTATCCAAAAGGCAAAACTATAATGATGGAGAACAGATCAGGGTTTCATTTATTTAGAATGAATGTCTGAGTTTCCGGTATCATTTCTTGAAAAGACTATTCTTTCATCATTGAATTGCTTTTATGTTTTTCCAATACCTATAGGCAATATTTATGTGGGTTTGGGAGATTTACGTTGGGTGGGAGATTCCGTATTATGTTCCATTGAAATATGCACCTGTTCTTTTGACAGTGCCACTTTTATAATAAGTCTTAAAATTAGGTAACATCACTCCTCTAACTTTATTCTCCTTTTTCAATATTTCTGGTCCTTTTTTTTTTTTGCTTTCCCATACATATTTATAGAATCAGTTTATCTATATCTGAAAAATATTCTGCCAGGATTTTTATTGGTATTACATGAAGTCTATACATGAATTGGAGGATTGAAGTCTTTAAAATGTTGAGTGTACTTACACATCTTTTTCCATGTATTAGGTAGACACAGTATGCTTCTTCATATATTTAAATCTTCTTTGATTTGTTTTATTAGCATTTTATAATTTTCTGCATAAAAGTTCTATACATGTTTCAGTTCAGTTCAGTCGCTCAGTCGTGTCCGACTCTTTGCGACCCCATGAATTGCAGCACGCCAGGCCTCCCTGTCCATCACCAACTCCCG
>NW_011494753.1:5116259-5152777 GCF_000754665.1 Bison bison bison
CAAACTCATGTCCATCAAGTCGGTGATGCCATCCAGCCATCTCATCCTGTGTTGTCCCCTTCTCTTCCTGCCCCCAGTCCCTCCCAACATCAGGGTCTTTTCCAATGAGTCAACTCTTCACACCAGGTGGCCAAAGTATTGGAGTTTCAGCTTTAGCATCAGTCCTTCCAGTGAACATCCAGGACTGATCTCCTTTAGAATGGACTGGTTGGATCTCCTTGCAGTCCAAGGGACTCTCAAGAATCTTCTCCAACACCACAGTTCAAAAGCATCAATTCTTTGGCGCTCAGCCTTCTTCACAGTCCAACTCTCACATCCATACATGACCACTGGAAAAACCATAGCCTTGACTAGACGGACCTTTGTTGGCAAAGTAATGTCTCTGCTTTTGAACATGCTATCTAGGTTGGTCATAACTTTCCTTCCAAGGAGTAAGCGTCTTTTAATTTCATGGTTGTAATCACCATCTGATATATACCTGAATATTTCATTTGAAGCTATTGTAAATGATTGTGTGTGTGTGTGTGTGCACGCGTGCTCACATACATGCACATGTATATATGTTTTCATTTGGATCTGCAATTGTTCATTGCTAGTTATTGCTAGTTACTGATGTTTGTGACTTTGTATTCTGTGATGTTACTAAACTCATATATCAGTGCTAAGAGGTTTAGATTCCTTGGGATTTTCTACACAGATATTCATATAATCAGTGAGTAGGGGTAGGTTTATTTCTTTCTTTCTAATCTCTATGCCTTTTATTTCTTTTTCTTATTGCACTAACTAGAATTTCTAGTATGATGTTCAGCAGACATGATGAGAGAGGAAACTCTTCCCTGATTATCACTCTTAGTCAGAAATCTTTCATCAGTAAGATATTTGTTATAGATTTTTAGTAGGTATTTTTTATCAGATTGAGGAAGTTTCCTTGTATTTTTTTTTGTTGAGAATTTCTATCATTAATGAATGCTGAATTTTATCAAATACATTTCTACATCAGTTAATATGATCATGTGGATTTTTTTCTTCTTTAGACATTAATATGGTAGGTTACGTTGGATGATATTTGAATATTGAACCAGGGGTTTCATTGCAGGGAATCATTGCATTCCAGGGTTTAATTCCACTTTCTCTTGGTGTGTTAAAAGTTTTTCATTTGTTATTTCAATTTGGCATATTATGTTGAGAATTTTTGTATCTATTGCCATGGAGGTTATTGAACACAGTTTTCTGTTTATGCACTACTGTCTTTGTTTACTTTTGGTGCCAGTGTAATGCTAGTCTCATAAACAAGTTGGAGACAATTCTCTCTCCTTCTGGGCTTCCCAGTGGCTCTAGTGGTAAAGGAATCCACCTGCCAATGGAGGAGACCTAAGAGATGCAGGTTCAGTCCCTGGGTTGGAAAGATCCCCAGGAGAAAGGAATGGCACCCCATTCCAGTATTCTTGTCTGGAAAGTTCTATGGGCAGAGGAGCCTGGTGGGCTGTAGTCCATGGGATTGCAAGGAGTCGGACATGACTGAGCATGCGTGTGTGCAGACACACACACACACACCCCTCTATTTTTTCCAGTAAATTGTCTATAATTGGTGATATTTTTTCTTTAAATGTTTGGTAGATTCACAAAATCTGTGAATTCATCTGCAATCAGATATTGCCTTTTCAGAAGTGTATTAACTATAAATTCAGCTTCTTTAACAGTTATACAAAATAGAAATAAGTAGTTTTGGGTAGCTTGTTGTTTTGAGAAATTGTTCCATTTCATCAAAGTTGTTGAATTTATGTGCATAGTATTGTTTATGATTTTCTCTTGTAACTTAATACCTCAGGGGGACTTTGGTGATATGCCCTTTCTTTTCAGATTCAGCAGTTAGTGTCTTTTCTTCTTTCTCTCTCTCTCTTTTTTTTTTTTTTTTTTTGATCTGCATTGTTAAAGTTCTGACAATTTTATTGATCATTTAAAAGAACCAATTTTGGCTTAATTGGTTGTCCCTGTTGGTTTTTAGATTTAAATTTTATTGATTTCTGTTCTTACCTTTTAGTTTCTGCTCATTCTGTTTGCTTTAGGTATATTTTGCACTGATTTTTCTACTTTATTCAGGTGAAAGCTTAGATTATTGATCTGAGATATTTTTTGTAATATATGTATTTGGGGACTATAAATTTCCCTCTTAAGAGCTGCTTAGCTGCGTATAACAAATTGTGATATGTTGCATTTTTATTTTCATTGTTTAAAATATTTTCTAACTCCCCTTGAGATTTTCTCTTTGACTACTGAATTATTTAAAAGTCTATTGTGTAAGATGGTTTTGTTGTCTTTCTTTACTAATTCTGGTTTAATTGCCTTATGATCTAAGAACATAATTGGTATGATTTAAATCATTTAAAATGCCTTCAGTTTTGTGAAGGAGTGAGTGTATTGTCTGTCTTTGTGAATATTCCCTGTGCATTTTAAAAAGATGTGTATTCTGTACTTGTTGTAAAGTGCTCTGTTGATGTCAGTTAGATCCAGTTGATTGATGGTTTTGTTCAGATTTTCTATACCCTTGCTGATTTTCTGTCTACTTGTTCTTTCAGCTACTGAGAGAGAAGTTTAGAGCCCTGCAATTATACTTATGGCTGTTTCTATTTCTCTTTTCAGTTTTGTCAGTTTTTTCTTCTAAGTATTTTGAAGTCTTATTGTTAAATCCACATTCATTTAGGACTATTCCACCTACTTTCTGAATTTATCCTTTGATCATTGTATAATATCTCTTTTTATCTGGGGCAGTTTTCTTTGGTCTGAAGTCTACTTTGCCTGATATTGATAAAGCTTCTTGAAATTGATCTCGATTAAAATTTTTATGATCTGTAATTTTCCATCCTTTTATCTTTAACCTACCTATATCATTATATTTGCAGTGAGTTTCTTTAACACAGCAAATAGGTATTATTGATTCTAACAATTTCTATTAACTGCTACATTTATATAATCTGTATTTAATGTAATTATTGATCTGTTTGAGTTTTGGTCTCCTGTTTTATTATTTGTTTGCTTTTTCCCATTGTGTTTTTTGTTCCTCTGTTCCCCTTTCCTTGTTTCAGTTATTTGAATTTTTAAGATTCTATTTTAATTTAATTTTTATGATTTTAACATCTTTTCATAGAGTTTTTAAGTGGTGGCTCAAGTAATTACAATATACATATTTTAAGCAATTCCTTTTGGAATTCAAGTGCAATTCAAAATCCTTGCTACCAAATAGCTCCCTTATTCTCTCCTTTATGGTATAGTTTTCTTATGTATTTCATCTACATACTTTAAATACCCCATCAGCCAATATAATATTTTTAATGTGGATCTTCAAATATATATTAAAGAACTCAAGAGGAAAAGGATACTCTATTATATGTATGCAAATCATGACTATTTCTGTTGTGCTTCCTTCATTTCTGATGTTCCAACATTTTTCTGGTATCATTTTCTTTCAATCCAGACATTTTCTTTTAATTTTGAGGGAGATTTTCTGGTTGTGAGTTCCATTACTAATTCTTCTGAGAATATGTTTATTTCACCTTTTACACCTAAAGGATATTTTTAACGGATATAGAATTCTATCAGTAGTTTACCATCCTTTTCTTGCAGCACTTTAAAAATCTCGTTTCCCCTTCTTCTCCGGTAGTTCCTGATGAGAAATCTACAAGTCACTTGAATTACTGTTCCCCTGTTCAGTGTATCACTTTTCATCTGGCTGCTTTCAGCAATTTTCCTCCATCCTTAGGTTTCAACAATTTGATTTTGTTGTGTCTGGCAGGGCTTTCTTTAGGTGTATCCTCCTTAGTTCTCTGAGCTTCTTAAATCGATAGGTCTGAAGTGTTACCCAGTTTAGGAAGCTTGCAGTCATTATCTCTTTAAGGTTGTGTTTTTTTTTTTTCCTTTTTAGGGGCTGTGTACTCTTTCTCCTTCTGGAACTCTGATGCCATGAGTATTACACTTTTGGTACTGTCTGAAGTCACTGAAATTCTCCTTTTGTCAATCTTTTCTTCTCCCTCTTCTTCAGATTGGGTCATCTGTTGATCTGTCTTCAAATTTACTGACTCATTCTCTCTCATCCCCAATCCGCTATTGAGTCCACTCAGTGAGTTTTTTCTTCCAGTTACTGTATATTTAATTTCTAACATTTCCATCACTGATTGGAGCATTTTCACAATAACTTCTTTAAAATGTTTGTCAGATAATTCTGACATCCACCAACTCAGCGTTGGTAGTCTTTTGACCGTTCTCTTCCTTGGGAAAATTGAGATTTTTTGTGGTTCTTCATGTGTCAAGTACATTTGGATTGCATCCTGGACATTTTGGATATTACAAGACTCTGAGTCTTGTTAATAATCTATGAAAAATCTTGACTTTTCATGTTAAGCAGGTAGGTTCACGCTGTAAATTTCAACCTGCCTTCTCTGGGCTGTGGTTTTCAAAGCCTTTGCTGTCCTATTTGCCTAAGCCACACATTACACAGTCTGTAACCTGGGCAGGCTTTTGAACTGTGGTGTTGAAGAAGACTCCTGAGAGTCCCTTGGACTGCAAGGAGATCCAACCAGTCCATTTTAAAGGAGATCAGCCCTGGGATTTCTTTGGAAGGAATGATGCTGAAGCTGAAACTCCAGTACTTTGGCCACCTCATGCGAAGAGTTGACTCAGGAAAAGACTCTGATGCTGGGAGGGATTGGGGGCAGGAGGAGAAGGGGACGACAGAGGATGAGATGGCTGGATGGCATCACTGACTCAATGGACGTGGGTCTGAGTGAACTCCGGGAGTTGGTGATGGACAGGGAGGCCTGGTGTGCTGCGATTCATGGGGTTGCAAAGAGTCGGACACAACTGAGCGACTGAACTGGACTGAACTGAACTCAACTGAACTGAACCTGGGCAGGGGACATTCAGTAAGTCCTCAGAGCCTTTGGTGTACTGATTAGGGCAGATCAGATCGATAATCACCCAGCCCAGAGTTGAAGAAAGGGGAGTCCAGGAGTTCATAAACAACCTTATGGAATTGTTTTCTGAAGTCCTTCCTGCTTTATAATCTTCCAGGTACTTTCTTGTTCCCTGGGACTCCCTTTTCTGTCCTCCAGCCATAATGTGCTGCTGTACACCTAGCCCTGTCCAGCGCCCCTGCTCACGAAGGGCTCATGTATGTTTTATATTGTCTCTCCCTCACAGTGCAACATCCTATTGGTGCAGCCAACCCAATCCTTCTTTTTGATTCTCTTCCAAACCCTAGCTCAGTGCTGGCCAAATGGGGCTGCGTGTACCAACAGAACCAGATCCTGGACCAGCAGGTGTGGTGCTGAGCGCTTGTGCCTCCACACACACCCCAGGGGAGACATTCCTGCCTGGGGCCCGTGACACCAGTGCCCAGACTTGACCTGTTAGGAGCCAGGGAGCAAAGGCCAGCCCTCTTGGGATGAGTGCTCACACCGTTCTCCCACACAGCCTTTGACTGGGATCTGGAGCAGGGAAGGCTGGCTTTCCTAGGGGATCAAGATTCACTGGAGATGGGGAAGGACAGCAGCGTCTGACAGGAATTAGAGCCATGTCATCTACTGAGCACACACGTGTTACAATATGATCTGTATCGAGCAGGGCTGTGAAGCTATCATTATCATCACCAATGGCAGAAAACAAATTCAGGAAATTAGTTCTCATCATCCCTCAGCCCAGAAGGGACAGAGCCAGGATTTGAACTTGAACCTGATTGCCAACATAAACCCACCCTCTTATCAAATCAGAACATCCTGATGCACAGTCATGCAAATGATCCTAATCAGGCATGAAGAGCAAGAATCAACAACTTATCCTGGAATTTGTGATGAAAATAATCAATTTTGTTCTTTAACCTTTTATAAAGCAATAGCTTACTTTTTCTCCATTGAATGAGACAGGTTATGGAGCCTGAGAGGCTGTTAGAACAAAGAGAAAATGAGACAGAGAGGGGGACCTTTTCGAGGACTCTTGGGCAGCCCCCACTGAGTGACTGACGTCCCAGGCCTGCATCGCCCCAGTGTGCTGCTCATTGTGCAACTGACTTCCCACAATTTCATTGCTGTGCTACATAATTTCATAGTAGGTTTGCTACTTTTATTTTTTATTGGGCTTTTTCAGAAATAGCTAGACTCTTAAATGGTTTCCTAATGTACAGTCTCAGAGATATGAACTGTCAGTCTTTTTTACATTTATTTTTATTTGGCTGCACCAGGTCTTAGATGTGGCATGCAGGATCTTTAGTTGTGGCTTATGGGATCTAGTTCCCTGATCAGGGATCAAACCCAGGCTTCCTGCATTGCGAGCATGGAGTCCTAGCCACTGGACCACCAGGGAAGTCCCTTAATTCAGTCTTTTAAGGAAACCTGAGTGGCATGCTGCTGCTGGGAGGTACTCACCCCTCAGACTGGCACTCTGGGGTCAGGGCTTGGCCTGTTGTGGGAAAGGAGGCACTCTTACAAATATTCCTCAAGATTCTGTGACTTCTGTCAGTGAACCAAGCAGGAAGACTGTTCACCTAATGAGTTCTCACATTTGCAAATGCGGAATCCATTCAAAATTTTTAAAGACATTGCTTATTGAAAATATGATTGAAGCTGTCGCTTCATCTGTCAGGAGCCTTCTCTGACCTTCCTATTTAAAGAAGCCCCCATTTACCACCATGCTTATTAACATCTGATACTTTTTCTTGTTTCATCATCTGTTAATTGTCTGTCTCTGCCACTTAGCCCTGCATACATGTGCACACATGAACACCCACATACACACACCTAGCAACGGTGCTATACCTATAGCAGGCACTCAGGAAGTATTTGTCACACAGATGACCCCAGCTTCTTCATTTTAGGCAGTGAGATGAGTCCTCACCCCTAGGCCTTGGCCACTGTTGAGAAGCTCTTTGTCAGATCCCAAGACCCTCTTGGTCCCTTCAGAGTGCCACCATCCTTCCGTCCTAGATCCCCAGACCATAACTCTTAGCAAGGTCCTGGCTGCCTGCACTGTTGTGCCTTAAGAAATCTTTTTGAAAAGCTGCCCATCTGGGCAGACACGGTCCCTGACCAGATACAGAGGCCCACCTCAGGGCACTGGCTGGCCTCAGCCCCTGTGAGCCCCTCAGGCTGACTCCCCATCCAGCTTCCTCTCCACCTATGTGTCAGCTCATCAAAAATGTCCTCATGGCTCCAAACCTGCCCAGGAGAAGGGGTCAAGCCCCACCAGTGGCCGAAATGCTGCCAGTGACACATATGTGTCAACTGAAGAAAATGCACAGCGCAAACATTGAGAATTAGGTTTTATCTGGCAGACAAAACTGAGGGCTTAAGCCCAGGAGGTAGCCTCTCAGATAGCTCAAAGGACTGCTCCAAAAAGGTAAGGGAAGAGCCATGTGGGAGTTTTTACAACACAGACCAAGTAGTCAGAGCATCAGAAGATTACAGTTAATTAAGGAAAATCAGACATCTGAAGTTAAGAAGTACAGTGCTTTTCCGTGCATTGGGAAAGTGCAAGAGTCTGGGCTCCCTGAAATTATTCCTTTGATATGCACCTCAGCTACCCGGGGCCAGTATCCTGGGCTTTCTCATCCTTCGCGTCCTCCGGGTGCACCATCGTGGGAGGCTGCAGCGTCTGTTGGTTTGATGGTGGGCATCCTGAGTTCCCTCCGAGTTCGCCATCCAGGCAGCTGTAAGGTGATGGTTTGGTGGCTGCGACATCCTCTGCTTACGGACATGGCAGGCAACAGTGTTTTCACTGACACATGCATAACGAGTGCTGTGCAGCTATGGGAGGGGAGGAGACCGCATACTACGGCAGAGGCCTCTCTGGATGACCCTTAGGAAAAGCAAGGGTCGGCAAAGTCCATGGGGTACCCTGCCTTTCACCTAGAGGTGGTGGGGAGGGTTTTATGTAGAAGCTAAATATGCACATATATTCATAGTCCTGTATATGTGTGTATGCACACACAAACACATATGTGCTTGTATTTTTTAAGTTTTTATTGAAATATAGTTGATTTACAATATTATATTGGTTTCAGGTGTACAGCAAAGTGATTCGATTGCACATATATACATATTCTTTTTCAGATTCTTTTCCATTACAGGATTATAAGATACTAAGTATAGTTTCCTGTGCTATATCGTAGGACTTTGTTGTTTATATTTTTATATATAGTAGTGTGTATCTGCTCGTCCCAAACTCCAAATTTATCCCTTCCAATACCTTTCCCCTTTGGCAACCATAAGTTTGTTTCCTATGTCTGTGGGTCTGTTTCTGTTTTGTAACAAGTTCATTTGTATCAATTTTTTAGATTCCACAGATAAGTGATATCATGTGGTATTTGTCTTTCTCTGTCTGACTTGACTTGACTTAGTATTATCATCTCTAGGTCCATCCATTTATGCTTTTATTTTCAGATGAGAGGGTACACAGGATACTGATAACTATGTCACAAGGAGAATCACCATGGCTGGAGTGACTATACAACTTATCTAAATTGGTACATTGTGGAGAGTGAGAGTGGCCACCGGCCATTGGTGACCCATAAAGCAGGACTTCCCTGAGCAAGATAGGAGGTGTGGACACCGCACCTTGGGGAGAGCAATAGGGAACATGTCCTGGGGGGGCCTGCACCCAAGCTGCCCCTCTGTGTAGCCGTGTGACTGCCCTTGGGCAAGACCCCACTGGCTGCCCAGACTGGATTCCTTGTCCATGACATGGGCTCTTGCTGGGATGTCCTCTAAGGCTGTTACTGCCATTTAAACCAGGACACCCCCGAATCTGCACTGTACCTTTTCATTCCTGCCACCAGCTTCAGTGCCATCTGGACTCACTCCACCATCCTTGCGTCTTGGTCCCACCGCCTCTGCTGAGGGAACCCATCTCTCTCAGGGGGTTTTCACTGGTGGGTGGTTGTCCCTGTGCTCCTGATCCCCCCTCCCCAGGTACACACTGAAGTAAAGGGAACACATTTGTTGTGGCCTAGGGCCTGTGAGGAAGCTCTCAGACACACCCAGGTGTGAGGATGAAGCAGTTACATTGCACATTAGTCTTCTTAACCAATAACTAAGTGTTTTAGGGATGTTAGGTGTCTTTTCCCAGAGGCAAGATTCTGTTTACAACCCCACATCTAGCATTGCTAAGTAAACTCACAGGAAGTTGATGTGAAGTCTTGGGATGAGAAGTGGATGTGAATATTCAGGACTGGCTTTGCTGGAGCTGATTTCTACCAGCAGGCTCAGTCACAGTAACTCACACGCACAGGTCACTGTTCCAAAGTCTTCTCCTGTTTGCCCATTTGCACCTCAGAGGAGCCTGAGGAGTCATCAAGCCAAATTCCCAGCCTGCATCCAATGAGCAGGAATATTTGCTGAGGCTCCAGAAGCACAAGGGCATGCAGGGGTGTTGAGGGGAGAGCACAGAATGAGGACCCACCCCCAGTTCAAACCTGCTCCCTGTGCCCTGGGAGCAAGCAGCCGGAGCAAGTAGGGAAGGACTTAGAGATTCTCCGGCTGCCCCCAGGGTGGAGCTGGGACCCTTTCTTCCGCCCTCTGGGCCACTGAGCAGAGTCACAGTTGACCTTTGGCTGTCATGTTCAACACCAAAACAGGATTTGCTCTGCTCTAGGCTCATCTCCATAACTCTCCTCCAGTTGGGCTTGCACCCCTATCACTGCTGTCTGTGTCCAGCTATGAGACTTGCAGATGTATGTGGAGCAACCACATGCCCCAACCCTAGCACAGATCTGGGATGGATGGGCAGACAGGTGGGTGGGTGGATGGACAGGTGAATGAACAGAAGGATGAATGCATGTGTTCATGGATGGATGGAAGCATGCATGCATGCATGGATATGCATGTGGCATTGTGTTAGACTCGGCATGTGTATGTTTTAACGTGCTCCTCTTTTGCATCCCTTCCTTCCCTGAAAAATTCAGTCCTAAATCCATAAGGTTCATCAAAGCAAGATGGGCATCTGCAGTGGGCAGGGTGCAGGGTGGCAGGACACAGAGGACCAAGGCCAGGGTGTCAGAGCCAGATGGAGTGAAGAGGGCAACTCAGGGGAAGGGCAACATCACTGGTGGAGATTTGGAGAAAGGAGTTAGAAGTAGAATGAACTCTGGAGTGTTAGATTGGAATGGGCGGTATCAGGGGACTCAAAGTTTCAGCTAGATAGGTAATGGATGGATGGATAGGTAGATGATAGATAGGTAAATAGATAATAGATAGATAGATGTATAATACATGGATAGATAGATGACAGATGAAAATGTTTGTGTACTCATGTGAGGGTACAAACACACACACGTCTCCCAGCTCTATTTACCAAGTCTAGGGGAAGTGACATTAGCAATAATCATATTTTGGCTTCTAAATACCATTATCCACCATTTGGGGAAAAAAAATAGAAATGGCTAAATACAGGGCTGAGGCAGAAGAGATATAAGATGAATCTTCTTGCCTGAAAAATATACACAACCTAAAAGTTGAGAGTGATGTTTTTATTCGGTGGACAAAGCTGAGGACTTAAACCTGGGACACAGCCCCTCAGATAGCTCGAAGAGATTGCTCCAAGAGGGAAATAGGTGAACCAGGACAGGCGTTTTTTGTAACAAAGACCAAGTAGTCAGAACATCAAAAGATTACCAAACATTCCACGTTAAGGAATTGAGTGCTTTTGTGTGTGGGGAGCGGGGGGAGATGCAAGAGTCTGGGCTCACTGATCGCTCTGATGTGCACCTCAGCTCTCCAGGGCCAGGATCCTGTGTTTTCTCGTCCTGAGTCCACTCGGGGTGTACCGTCGGGAAGAGGCGGGTGGCTGCAGCAGCTGGCTGCTAGATGGTGTTGGGGGGCATCCTGCTCTCATCCTGAGTTTCCTCAGGGCTCACTGTTGGGGCAGCTATAATCACTGATGGCTGCAACACCCTTTGTGTACTGATACAGCAGGCAGCATTTTTAGTTTGCAACCTGAACTACCTCCTTCTGCTGAAAAGCAAGGATGTGCTCTAAATAGTGACGGGGCTGTCACATAGCCATAGATCCCACTTGAAAGAGCTCCAATGACCAGGTGGGTATCTGAGCATCAGAATAACCACACTGATGGGTTATAACTCACTGAATCAAATAAAAGCCGAGAATCCAGACTGATATCAATAAATGGTATTAAGACTTGGTGAGGAGTGGAATATGTGTATAGGGTCCAAGTTCCTTCCCATAAAATGCTTATTAATTATGGATGGGAAGTCAGCAGCTGTAAAACCACTAAAAGGGTGCGTCATAAGCCAGTCTGCTCTGATTGTGAGAAAATACAAAACCAGACCACAGACATCAAGATTGCCGGGAGAAATATCAACAACCTCAGATGTGCAGATGATACCACCCTTATGGCAGAAAGTGAAGGAGAATTAAAGAGCCTCTTGATGAAAGTGAAAGAGGAGAGTGAGAAAACTGGCTTAAAACTCAACATTCAGAAAACTAAGATCACGGCATCTGGTCCCATCACTTCATGGCAAATAGAGGGAGAAAAAAGTGGAGACAGAGGCAGATTTTATTTTCTTGGGCTCCAAGATCACTGCAGATGGTGACTACAGTTATGAATAAAAGACACTTGCTCCTTGGAAGAAAAGTTATGACCAACCTAGACAGCATATTAAAAAGCAGAGACATTACTTTGCCAACAAAGGTCTGTCTAGTCAAAGCTGTGGTTTTTCCAGTAGTCATATACGGATATGAGAGTTGGACCATAAAAAAGGCTGAGCACAAAAGAATTGGTGCTTTTGAACTGTGGTGCCAGAGAAGACTCCTGAGAGTCCCTTGGACAGCAGGGAGATCAAAGCAGTCAATCCTAAAGGAAATCAACTCTGAATACTCATTGGAAGGACTGATGCTGAAGTTGAAGCTCCAATACATTGGCCACCTGATGCGAAGAGCCAACTCACTGGAAAAGACTCGGATGCTGGGAAAGATTGAGGGCAGGAGCAGAAGTGGGTGACAGAGGATGAGATGGTTGAATGCATCACTGACTCAAAGGACATGAGTTTGAGCAAACTCCAGGAGATAGCAAACGTCAGGGAAGCCTTGCATGCTGCAGTCCATGGGGTCACAAAGAGTCAGACACGACTTAGTGACTAAACAACAATAAATGAACATTCTACACAATACCAGGCCTGTGGTCTTCAAAACAGCCCAGGTCCTAGAAGTCAAGTACCCTGAGGAATGTTCCAAACTGAAGACAGAGCTTCAGAGGCAAGCTAAAGAGACACTACAGATGAATACAGCACACCGTCCAGAGCTGGAACTTTTCTTTCAAAGGCATTGCTGGGGCAGCTGGCACATGGTGACTAGGGTCTTTAACTGTGACCACGTGCATCAGTGCATTAGTGATTAGATGAATTCCAGAGTCTGGTGGTGACACAGGAGAATGTATCATAGAAACGTAACCTTGTTCACAGGAAATGTACACAAAGTTCTACCAGGGTGATGGGATTTCAGGCTGATAATTTACTTTCAAATGGTCCAGAAGGGGAAAAAAATTATTTATATTTTACAACTTTTTTGTGAGCTTTTGGGTATTGCCATTTTTTAAAGTATTAAAGTATATTGAATCACCAAAAAAAAAAAAAGAACAGAAAAAGCCATAGGTGCAATAACAACAAAACTCCAAGGTGATTGTGAGGCATCTCCGGGGATGCAGAGCCTTTGTTCTAGAAGCCACTCAAGCAGTTGACCACAGGCTTTGCACACCCCGGACAGCCCCACCCTGGAATCCTCAAGTGGGTCACACTTGCTAACTCTGACCCCCACCTACTCCAGTCATCAGAGATCATCCTCAGTTAATTCAGAGCACCCTCTACCTTCAAGTGCCCCAGAGGCCCCATCAAGCTGGGGGCACTGGCTCTCCCCTCTCCATGCTTCTTCCCTTTGGGGCAGCCTGGTTGTTGAGGATATCAAGGCTACAGTCCTCTGCCCATGTCCTAGAGTCCTAAGTGATGCAGATTTTGGAGCCTGCCCTCTCCCTGAGCCTCAGACAAGAGCCAGGGGACAGGCTGAGGAAAGTCTAAGTGGCTTGGTTGGGCAATCTGTCACTCCCTCCACTTCACTCAAGGAAGACTTCTCACCGCCCTCTTCAGTCGGGGTATTCCCTAGAAAGGCCCACAGATCTTGGTAGCAGTGCTCGCAGCAGCCCATCAAATGTACCCAAGCATACCTGCTGCCCTGAGGGTAAAGCTTCAGCCTAAGCTGCTGGATGTGGGCATGAGCCCAAGGGAGAGCCTCCATTCCTCCTCAACCCCCCAGAGAACCAGCCCCCATGTGGCCACCCACTCTGAGCAGGACGCCTCTGCACCAGGGAGACTGTGTCTTAAAGGGGGCTCAGCTTCCACGTTGCCAGGTTCTCTGCCTCAGCTTCTGTCCTGAGACCACCCAGCCAGGGTAGGGGTGGAGGGCTGGGTCCAGTGTGCTTGCTGCCATCAAGTGGTGTGGAGGGAGGTGGCCACAGATGACTTCGGATGGCCGAGATGGCCAGGGTCTGTGCAAGGAAGGGTGTTCCATCCGCCGCTCTCCCTCCTGACTTGGTCCAGTGACAGGCTTGCTTCACTGTGTCCCCAGCATGGACAACGCCGAAGACCCTGTGTACGAGAGTCTGGAGGAGTTCCACGTTTTCGTCCTCGCCCACATATTAAGGAGGCCCATCGTCGTCGTAGCAGATACGATGCTGAGGGACTCAGGTGGGGAAGGTAAGTTTACCCATAATGAAATGGATGTGTTTTATTCATCACCCAGAAAGTGTAGCATCCCAAGTAAGGAAGGGACCGTTGAACATAACGGCTGAGCCTCCAGAAAGACACAGAACCTTACTTTGCCTGAACAAAGCCTTTATTATTTCTCCTCAACTCCATGTTTCTTTTTCCTCCCCATGCAGGGAGGGGGGAGGGGGGAGGGGTTTACTCTTCTTTTATCTTTTTTTGGCCACACCACTCAACTTGTGGCATCTTAGTTCCCTGACCAGGGATTGAAACTGGGGCCTTGCCAGTAAAAGCCCAGAGTCCTAACCATTGAACTTTCAGGGAGTTCCCAGGAGGGATTACTCTTGGCTGTCCATCCACCCTGTGTTTTGATGGCAGGAGAAATCTGGCTGAGTAGGGGGTCAGGATGAACCCCAAGGGGCTCCTGGCCCCGCCAGTTGCCCATGCCCTCCAGTAGTGCCAGACTTGTCCCAGGGCCACTCTGCCACCCCAGTCCCCTCCCGCCCCCATTACATGTTTTAAAGAAGAAACAAGAAAGGCGTAAAGTGCAAAGTCACCCAAAAGGTTGTGATGGGACCAGAGCTGGGAAGAAGGAGGAAGGGATGGAGGGCTTTCTAGGGTTGGTACCTACTTCACACCCCCTCTCCCTTGGCCAGGCCAGTACTTCCCAGGGTGGACACTGCCTCCCACTTTTTAGACAAGAAGCCCGAAGCCCAGAGAGGCCACACAACGTGCCCCTACCCCTGGCTGAAGCCTTGGAGGAAGCAGGATCGACCCAGGGAGGGAGGGCTCCAGGCGTGTTCTCCCTCCAGCCTTTCTCCTAGAGCCCACAGGATACCACCTGTGGGCTCTCTGAAGAGAAGGGACCAGAAGGGTCATTCCAGTGCAAGTGCCCTGCCTCTCGTGGCTGGTATAACCACAGAGGGCAGGGGCCTGGGGTGCTTTGGTCACTTCCAGTGACACAGGCCTGCCGAGGTCCGCAGCCTTTGGGTGCAGAGCCAGGCCTCGCATCAGGGTCCCTATACTCGTCAGATCCCAAGGGCTGGGTCCACACTTCCTTCCCTTGTCCTGTAGCCCTCTCAAAGGTTGGACCCACCTTGCCTCTCAACAGAGAGAGGCCAGAAGCACAGTCACTGATATAGACAGAGGAAGGGTGGGGGAGGAATCCTGAGCTCATCAAAGTCATCCCTGAGGTCGACTGTCCTTTCCTTCCACTCAAAGGAGGGCAGTGAGTCACTGACTCCAAGGCCAAGAGACAAGGTCTTTTGTGATTAAAAAGTAGAGGCCATATCAGGGCATGTATTTCTAGTATTTACTGTATCTCAGTAAGAATTTAGGCCTTTCCCCGCTTTTGGTAAGGAAATGAACAAGATTACGTCCCAGTTGCTAAAGGAGCCAATCCCCATCTCTTATTTCCCATCTTACTTAGGACTTGGGCCTGGACTGCTCTCATTGAGTTTCTCAAAACCCAGAACAGACAGGCTCTGGCGCAGCACAGATGTTGTTCTGTGTGCAGGTGCTTTTGTGAACACAGGAAAACACAGGTTTCCAGGTAGCCGTTAGTGCACGTCCTGGCTGACCACCTGGGGCAGGTGTTTTGGTCACCTGAGCAGGCCTCAGGGCTGCAGGCAGGCCCAGCAGGTCACAGCAGAGTCCCCTCAGCCCTGGTCCTCTTGTTCCCAGGGCACAGCCTGACAAGGCACCAGGACAAACAAGCCAGGAGGACGCTGCCCAGGGAGGCAGGTTGGGGAGGGTGCCCTGTCAGGCACAGGACTCGGGGTCTAATGATCCTGGCCCCTGTGAGCTGGGCTTCCTAATCCATTGTGGGCTGAGCAACACCCAGCTCCCAGGGAGCTCCTGCTGGGTGGGAGGAGGCCCCTCTACTGCGGAGTGGATGATAGGTGATGCCAGCACCCAGGGCTGCAGCCTGAGCCCACCCTCCGTTCCCTCTGCCCTGTCACCTCCCCCAGGTTGGTGAGGGCTGCTGTCCGTGCCCCCTCCAGCTCCAAGTGCCCTCCTCACCTTTGTTTGTGTCTGCAGCGTTCGCTCCAATCCCCTTCGGAGGGATTTACCTGCCTTTGGAGGTACCTCCCAACAGATGCCACTGCTCACCTCTGGTTCTTGCCTACGACCAAGCGCATTTCTCTGCCCTTGTGTCCATGGAGCAGAGAGACCAGCAGAGAGAACAAGGTAAGCCTGCTGCCACTTGACAGTGGCGGGGACAGAGGGGCCAGGAGGGCAGGAGGCGGGATGTGGAGCCCTCCCTTGTGAAGGGCACTCAGCAGTGATGGGTTTTGCCTAAAACTACCGTATGCATGCAAAAAATATCATTGAAAATAATGCCATTTGCAGCAACATGGATGGAATGGATTTAGATGATCATTATCATAGATGATCATACTAAAAAGCTTAGATTATCATACTAAGTGAAGTAAGTCAGAGAAAGACATATCATGTGATATCACACGAGGAATCTAAAGAAAGACACAAATGAACTTATTTACAAGAGAGAAACAGGCTTACAGACAGAGAAAACAAACTTATGGTCACCAAAGGGAGAAGTGGGGAAGGATAAATTAGGAAATACGCACTACTATATATAAAATAAACGAGGACCTGCTGTATAGCACTGTACTCAATATTTTCTAATAACCTCTAAGGGCAAAGAATCGGAAAAAGAATATATATAACTGAATCACTTTAAAATATGATGAAGTTAATAATTCTATCACCCTTATCTAGCCTTTACTGTGGTTCCCTTCACTTCTACACATATTTTATATGGATGTAGTTAATCTCAGATGTAATTTTTAAAAGCTGTTCTAGTGCAGTCACCTAACTATAGCTCACTTTCTTTGTAAATTAGGTTTTATTGGAACATAGGCACACTCATTCAAAGGCGAATTATCTGTGGCTACTGCTTTTGTAGCAGTAGCCACCAGGACTTCCCTGGTGGCTCAGATGGTAAAGCATCTGTCTACGATGCGAGAGACCCAGCTTCGATCCCTGGGTTGGGAAGATCCCTTGGAGAAGGAAATGGCAATCCACTCCAGTACTATTGCCTGGAAAATCCCATGGACAGAGGAGCCTGGTAGGCTACAGTCCATGGGGTCACAAAGAGTTGGACACGACTGAGCGACTTCACTGCTTTTGTACCCTTAGAGCAGTTGAGAAGCAGTGTCAGAAACTGTGTGGCATGCAGGGACTAAACCACTTACTAATGAGCGCTTTATGAACAATGTTCGCCAGCCTCTGCTCTGCAGGAAGCTTAGAATCAAAAGATGGATATTTCCATTCAAATCATTACATGGGAGCTTCCTGTCATTTCAGTGCTGCAGAAAGTCTTACCAAGCTGGGCCCACAGGCCGTGCACTGCACAGTCCCAGCCGCAGTCACATAGACTTGTGTGGGGCCTGTCTTTAGTCAGCGCATTATGTGTCTGTTGTGGAGATGGTGGGATTTTGTTTGAAATGTTAACTGCTGATGGATGTGTGATTAACTGAGCAACAAAGGGGGAACTCTTCCTTTTTCACTTCTGTGTCTGGTTAGACAGAGAGCCCTCAGGGGACCAAGGGAAGGAAAGGCTGAGTGATTTCAGGGTCCCTGCCATCGGACGTGGTCCCAGGAAATCTGCTGGCTCATCCCATGGTGATGTGAGTCCAGAAGGAAGGCAAGCAGGGCTTCAGGCAGCTGAGGGATGTCACGTCCTTTTGCTGAGCTGTTACAGACGTCTCACTGTAGCCACATTTAGGCCTTTCCTGTTGTCTCTCTGCATTTCGGCCCAGTGAGAGCTGGCACCTCCCTCATGGCTTTCGGCTCTTGTGGCTCACTGTGGCTCTTGGGAGACAAGAGGGCCCTTTCCCAGCCTCACCCTATCAGCAAGTGATTGAAAAGACCTTAGAAGTCAGATGTTAGCCATGAGTGGTAGGTCAACGGCTCCTAACCTGGCAGCTCTGAACTCTAGTCTTCTATTGAACTGTACAGAAAAAAATGAAAAAACTATAAAAGAGAGATGAAATAATAAAACCATCACATCAAGATGAAACATTGTAGAAACGGCATGTTGCGTATAAATTTTGGAGAATTTTAATAAAATTGGCTGTGTTTTATTTCAAAATTTTAAAAATGAGGGCCCTTTCTCAGGACTGGGGTCCAGGCCGCTCATCTGGTCTTGCAGTGACTCTCTGGTAAAGGGAAGATCGTGGTCACAGGGCCTTCCAAGCTGAGTCCCCGCCTCACAGAAGGCACTGAGCTTCTCTCAGGCCTTCTAGTGCTGCTTTTGGATGCTTTCCAGGCCAGTGTGAAGGTGCTCATCAACAAAAGGACAAATGTGGGTGAGTTCCACAGCTTAGCAGGCAGCATCACAGAGGTATGGGTGGTTTCACCTCTGAAAACTTGCTTTGCCATAAGTCGGCTGTGGTCCCAGCGTGGTGTCTGGGGCTGTGCCGTGGGCTCCTACAGCTCCCCCTGCTGGCTCCCTGCTCGTAGCAGTGTGGTCCCTGCCCCCACGGTCTTCATGTGACCAGGGCTGCACATTGACCCATTCAGTTCTCACAACCACTACACAAGCAGAAGCACAGCACATGTGAGTGGCTCCCACTGGCTGGGTAACCTCAGTGCTGCATACCAGGCCCTCACACATTGGGAGAGAACACGAATGCTCTACAGACTCTGAGGCTTTAAGTGTTGCTGCCAACACGTCCCCTGTGCCACCCTCGCTAGTGCGTGCTGGTAGGCGAAACCGTGCTTCCTGCTTCTCCCATTGGCCTGAAGTCCAGTGGTCCTACAGGCCTGGGGCTGAGGGTCCATTCAGTGATGCTACCTGTTGCTTGCAGGTTTGAAGGACCCAAAGATGAGGTGTCCTTGCCTTGGGCCCTCACCACCTTGTAGGGGAGACAGGCAACCCCACCAAGCCACACTCTGTCCAAGGCAGTATATGCCCCAGACAGGCACCAGCTCCATTCAGCAGGAGAGTGATTATTCTAACTAGAAATAATGGACAGATGGAGCTGAGCAAAGGTGCCGTGCCAGTGCAGGATGTGGCTGGCATGCTACTGGTACAGCCCTGCAGGCACCTGTCATGGAGGCATGACGGCGCTGGGCCTGGGCGCTGCCACGCCCTCACCGTGTGGCCCGAGGGGTGCCATGTGCCTCCCAGCCTGTCCCCTTCTCTGTTGTGCAGTAACACCCACCTCCCTGGGAGTGAACGCCTTTGCCTCCCTTGTTCACCCTCCTCACCCCCACCCCATCCTCTGCCCTTTCTCTTCCACCCATTTTCCCATTGGTCTCTTTCTAACTGGACATGTGTAAGGACCTCACCATTTAGTTGTGAAGTTACCACCAAGAGATAGTCCCTCCACACACAGAAGTTCTCAGTCACCCCTGGGAATGGTACCACCTGTCCCAGAATCAGGCCTGTCCCCTGATCCATACATGTTCCTTCAAAGATAAACCTAAAGGCCTCAATTGGCCCCCTTCCTGGCCACCCAGTGTCTCCCTGAAAGGATCTGCTGTGGGCAGGAGCAACAGAGCAGACAGTGTCCGAGGAGCCATCACCAGAGGAAGTCTACCCCATAGTTCTGTGGGGTACTGTCCTACCTCTGGCCTGACATCAGAGACTGCCGGCGGCTTTCCACAAATACCAGATCCTAGCAGTTCCACTAGAATGGAATGGTGGTGAGAAACTGAAAAAACATTAGGAATCTGCTTGGGGGACAGGCTTATCTTCTCTTCTCAGCCTTTATGAGGCCAAGAAAGTGGAAGCAACCACAGAAAGCCATGTGTTAGCACCCAAAAAAAGATGACTCTGAATAGCATTGAGCTGCAAGGGTGGTTGCTGCTCTGCTTCTGTAACAGGGAGTCCTGAGGTAGGTGGTCCAGGGCTGGTGCATTAGCCCTAGACATCCTCAAGGACTCAGGCTCCAGCCTCTCCCTGTTCCACCATCCTTATCATGTGATTTCAGCCTCATGGTTATAGAATAGATGCTGTAGCACCAAGCATCACATCCACATTCCAGGCTGGGCCAAATGGCTCTTTTCTTGAAACTTAGTCATTTTATTTGGGAAGAACACCTTCCTCCAGTACCTGTACTGGCATCTTACTAACAAAGGCTGAGCTCCACACTTGCATTTGTCCAGCTGTGGAGCAACCTCAGAAATGAGTGCATCAGAGGAAGGAGGGGGTGAGGTGGTAGGTGGGGGTTCACTGAGCCAGCTATGAATTAGGGAGAGAATGTGATGTTTCCAGGCAGTTGCATCTGGACTCTCCTCTTTATTTCACCAGCAATGACCACCTATCTAGGGAAGGGCAAAGGTGCAAAAAAAAAAAGGGTTCTTCACCAACTCGGGTCCTCATCTGGAAATAAACCACATATGCTGTTAGGCTCTCAATCCCCTAAAAAGCAGGGGTGCGTGAGGCTGTCAATGGTGTGCTCCTTAGGAGAAAATCCAGTTTATTTAAGCGCAGAAAGAAGAGCAGCCCTCCTCCCAGGCCATGCACTGCCCGTGGGCGTCAGGTTTGGGGCTGACCAGGTGAGGGTGGCACAAGCGCCATGCATCCCACCCATGGCTGTGCCCCCGTAGGAGGGGGAGCAGGGACTGGGTAGGTGGTCCTGCTGAGAGCCAGAGCCAGGCTTGGCTCCTGGCGACTGACTTGATGGCACATTCCTATGCCTCTGACATCTAAATGCCACCAGGGAGTTTATGCTCAGAGGTTTTCTCTCCTAGAGCCCTGGGCTTATGCCAGGACAACCTCCCCAAAGCAGTCAGGAGCCTTCTGATCCTGCTGAAGTGAGACCTCGGCCTGATGAGGGGCTTCTCACTCCCTCCTTCCAGAAGGTCTCCAGCTCTGTACCTTCAGGCTGGGTTGCACTCTGCCCCCCAGGAGCTGCCCAGGAAGCTCTTTACAGACTCTGACGTCACCATTCCTGTAGCATCCTTGCCTACAAGGACCAAGGATGCTCAGTGAGAGGAAAGGTGGTGAGGAAACCATCCTCCCCCTCCCTGCCCTTCCCTGCTACACCTCCCTCCATTCACTCCCTGGTGATGGTTAGAACCGCTTCGGCTTCGGCTGCAGGTCATCAAAACCCAGCTCGAGGTGGCTCAGGCAGTTAGGGGGCTGGTTCTCACACACACTCAGCAGTGTGGGGCAGGCAGGCGCCCTGGGGCGGGTGGGACATTCAGGAATGTCAGAGATGACCAGGTGACTCCGCCTCACCTGCAGCCTCCTCACCTTTTGTTCCAGACAAGCACCTGCCCCCACCCCCCAGCAGCAAGCGGGTCCTGTTTGACCCCAAACTCCCATGTCTAAAAGGATTACCAGATCTGGGACAGAAAGTACACACAAAGATCCTAGTGCATCTTGTCCTGGAAGAAACAAGGGGTGGTGTCGGGAGGGCTCCTGGGCCGATGGATGAGGCTCCCACAAGCGAGGTGGACAGTGAGGACCATCATTGGGAGGAGTGGTACCATACTGAAGTTGCTTCAGTCCATGGCCTCTTAATGACGCTCACGGAAAGTTTTCCTCATCAGTTCTGCAGGAAGCTCGGAGCCACGCGTGACCTTGGAGACTGGTAAATAGCAGGAAAGCATCAGACCAGATCCTGCATTTCCTCGGTGAACTGATGACAGGTCCTTTGTCTGAGTTAAGGTACCCTGGCTTGTCATGAAGGGAGAGGCAGTCTCGGTAAGGTCTGCATTCATGTGTTGAAGTCCTATCCCCCAGGCCTCAGATTGTGACTGTATTTGGAGATGGGGTCTTCAGAGGGGTAATTAAAGAAAAATGAGGTGATTAACGTAGACCCTCATCCACTGTGACTGTTGGTCTTATAAGAAGAGTAGATTAGGACAGAGACACACAGCAGAGGAAATCGCGAGAGGACACAGAGAAGAGAGTCACCTGCAAGCCAAGGAGGGAGGCCTCAGAAAGAAATGACTCTGCTGACACCTTGTGCTTAGACTTCTGAGCTCCAGACTGTTATTAATAAATGGCTGCTGTTTAAGCCCCTCCGTCTTTCGTCATCATGGCCACCCAAGCAAACCAATACAGACAGAATGAGAATACCTGGTTACTCAAGCCCTTGGGAATGAATGAGAACCTGCCACGTTTCTCGTTACGTCTGGCTCAGCTCATCATCATCACCTTCTTGACCAGCGGATGCTGCGTTCAGATCCATCAGTGGCCTGATCGGTGTCTGTGAGCTCTCTGCCCTCAGCAGCTCGTGTGTGGAGATCCTGGGACCCACTGTAGCTGGTGGTGAATTTTTTTTTTTACAAAATAATATTCTGCAAGATCTATAAATCCACACCCCAGCAGATGTTTCGAATATGGCTAGTCTTATAGCTCTGCTCCAGGGGAAGGGGTGATCCCACTGGGGAGGTTCAGCAGAACAAAGAGCAGGACCATTGGATGTATGGTCGAGGGCCTGGAGAGCCTGCCGTGGGTACAAGGTGCTCCGAGAGCTGGGGCTGGAACTGGGGACAGATAGCTGGCCCTAGGTCAGGGGGACAGGCTGAGGGCGAGCCCCAGCTCTCTTGTGTATCGCTGCACAGCTTGAGCCACGGGGAGGTTCATTCAGCAAGTGTTCACTGTGACAGCACACTCGTGGCGGTGACAGTACTGGATGGCCCACACCTCACACAGTGAGAGCCTGGGGTTGGGCTCCTTCCTTCAGGGGTCAGCAAGGCTGCAGGCATGGGTCCGAGCAAGGCAGAGCCTCTCCAGGTGACCTGGGCTCCAGAGACAGGGTAACCCCAAATCTCTGTGTCCTCTCGCGATTTCCTCTGCTGTGTCTCTGTCCTAATCTACTCTTCTTATTAGACCAACAGTCACAGTGGATGAGGGTCTACGTTAATCACCTCATTTTTCTTTAATGACCCCTCTGAAGACCCCATCTCCAAATACAGTCACAATCTGAGGTCTGGGGGATAGGACTTCAACACATGAATGCAGACCTTACCGAGACTGCCTCTCCCTTCATGACAAAACAGCAGTCATGAACTCTGTTTTCAATCTGTATTTTATGCACAGCTCACAGTTAAATGCCAGTCTATGTTTTATGATTTCCCAAACCAGATATAATGCGACATTTCATTTCCAATCTATTTGACAACGAACTCTGCTTTTTCTTATAGGATTGATTTATAATAAACAGCATTCATTTCCTATTAAGTAGAAATTGGTCTTAACAGGGCTATAAATATTATTAAATGTTCCATTTAAATGGATTTTATAATATAATTTTGTTAATATAGCAACCTAAAATGATAAATTAATCTTTTTCTAATCAAACTGGCCCATCTGTGAACCTGTTTAAATAACAATAATAGAGGAACCACATACCACCCCACCTGTTACTGGACATTATAAGAATCAGATAAGTTCACAGTAGCAAGAAGTCTTTAGAAATTCCTAGCATCCCTTTGCAGTCAGGCTTCTTCCGTTCAGCCACTTCCTAGGTTTGTGGTTTGCCACTGAAAGACACACTCAGGAAGGGTGTGGAAGGCCAGCTGCCTCTCCACGTGGTCTGCAGGCAGCCTCGCTGGGCCACTGGCCACATACCGCTGCTGCTCCTGCCATAGCCTCAAGTGTGGCTCCCAGAGGTGTGGGCCACCGCAAGGCCTGGGGACCAGACGAGGGTGTCATCTTTAACATTACTGGGTTTTGACCCACAAACATCTCAAACAGCCCCTGCGTGGCCAGGAGCAGTGGGTGGAACTTCAAGGCTGTGAGTTCTGTTCTGGGCTTACAGGGGGACATGAGTTCAGAGAGCTGAGTTTTGCTGATCAAACGCCCAAGAGTCCGGTTGTCCACCGACACCTGCGCCACCCCAAGGAACATCAGCTCTGAAGGCCGGGGCTTAGTTCCAAAGGGATGCCAGCTGTGCTCAACTACATGGCAAGAACTGGCCACGGGTCTTTCACTAGGAAACTGGGGCCTGGAGAGCTGAGGGGGCAGGAGACATGGACACAGGCTCCTTCAGGCCTCCCCAAGGTGTCTGGTCCCCCAGCCACCATCTCCCTGACTACTGAGTCAGCCCAGCCCGCATCTCCATATGAAGTGCTGTCTCTCCCCTCAGGCTGCCCCAGGCTACCTGTGGACCTGCAGGCTTCTGATGGGTGGTGTTGGAGCAGGACATGGCCTTCATCAGTCCTCCTGCAGAAGAGGAGGGAGACAAAGCCCCAGGTGCCTGTCCTGCCCCCTGGACATGGGGAAGGAACCTCGTAGTCAAGCAGCGTGACAGCCTGTTTCTGCTCTCCAAGAAGCCCCCATCACTGTTCCCCAGGGTTGCATCTAATGCATGAGAGAACCTGTGTCCAGAAAAAAAAATGGACAGCTTCCTGACAACCCAAGTCCACTTAGAGAATTGTCTCTGGGGACGTTTTTCTGGGGAAAGGGTCTATGGGGAAGAACGCATCCTGACCAAAGCCCAGTGGGCCGCCTGGAGCGTGAGGCCACAGGCAGCTCATCAGGCAGGAACTCGCCACATCCCTGGCATTCAGGGAGGGGAAAGAGCTGCCATTGCTGTGCACCTTGAGGAGTCGTGAAGCAAATCCTCATAAAGCAAGTCTGATTTTTCCCAGAGGCACAAGGATGCAAGGTTCTTACCCAGCCAGGGAACTCTGCGTCAGGCCCACCAGAGGTTGTTCTTGGGCACTGATGGGCCAGAGCCAAGGCCACGGTGGGATCAGGTGCAGGGAGAGGAGGAGGATGACAAGGACCACCTTTCAAAGGCTCCTGTTCTTCATTGCCAGGCTTCCCAGGGGGCACAGTGGTAAAGAATCCACTTGCCAACGCAAGGGACTCAAGAGACGCAGGTTCGGTTCTTCATCGACCAGATTTCTAGATGTCTTAAAGCCACATGTCCTGTCTTTGCGTCTCCAGCACCAAGACACTGGGGGAGCAGTTAATAAATGTTGAATGAGTGAATAAACAAGCTTAGATGCTCACAGTCTACTGATGTCAGATAATTTTTTAAAAGGAGGGGGAGGCAAGGTGCCAACAGTAGTGAAAGGAAAAGTACACACTGTGGAGTAAGGCCGGCCTGTGGCCTGGGCAAGTCACGCAGCGCCGGGGTTCACATCCTCCTCTACAGAATCGAGCAAGAACCCTGGAGCTGATGCAAGACCTGTAAGTAACGAACGTGGAGCTCCTGACACAGTGCCTGTACTGTCGGAGAGTTAGACACAGAGATCCGTAGAACAGAATAGGAAACTCAGAAATAACCCCACACAAATATACTGAGAGGATTTTTGACAGAGAAGCAAATGAATTCAATGGAGGATGGATAGTCTTTTCAGACAAATGGTGAGGAAGCAATTGGAAATCCATAAGAAAGAAAAGGAGTGTAAACTCAAACCTCATTTATACAAAAATTAAAGTTGACCATATAATAAAAGTAAAATGTCCAACTGTGGACCTAGAGGTAGGTAAAGAGTTCTTACATATTGTCCTATTTGTTCTGTGTCTCTGGAGATCCGTGACTAATAGAACCACTAATCTGTTCTGTGTCTCTAGAACTTTGTCATTTCAAGCATGCTGCAAAATGGGAATCACACAGCATGCAGTCATTTGGGATTGGCATAATCCAAAAAAGAAAAAAATAGGTTGGATCTCTACTGTGCAAAGATGGTGGGGAGAGGTGCGGGGGGACAGGAAGGAAGGAGGAAAAGAGGAAGGCAGGGAAGGAGGAAAGAAGGAAAAACAAGTTACAGACTGAGAGAAAATATTTGAAAACCACATATCAACAAAGGATTTGTATCTAAAATATACAAAGAACTCTCAAAACTCAATAGCAAAAAGAAAACCCTCCAAACCATCCAAACAAAAAATGGGAAAAGATACAGACAGACATTTTACCAAAGAGGAGATAGAGAAGACAATAAGCCCATGAAAAGTTGGTCAACGTTAGAACCACAAGATATCACTGAACACCTATCAGAATGACTAAAATCTTAAAAACTGACACCACCAAGTACTGGGAAGGATGTGGAATAATTGGACTGCTCCTACACTGCTGGTGGGAAGGTTAAAGTGGTTCAGTCACTCTGGAAAACAGTTTGGTGGCTTCTTGTAAAACTAAACATCACTTCTCATGCTGCTGCTGCTGCTGAGTCACCTTAAGCTGTGTCTGACTGTGTGACTCTATGGACGGCAGCCCACCAGGCTCCTCTGTCCATGGGTTTCTCCAGGCAATAGTACTAGAATGGGTTGCCATGCCCTCCTCCAGGGATCTTCCTGACCCAGGGGTGGAACCCAAGTCTCCTGCACTGCAGGCCCCTTCTTTACCACTGAGCCATCAGGGAAGCCCTCACTTACCATATGACCCAGATTTGCAGTCCTGGGCATTTATCCTAGAAAAATGAAGTTATGTTTACCCAAAAGCCTGTACACAAAACTGCTTTATTTGTCATAGCCAAAAACTGGAAACAACCCAAATGTCTTTCCTGGGTACATGATTCCTGGGTGCATACTGTTTCACAGAATCATACTCAACAATAAAAATGAATGCCTGTGATTCATACAATTACTTGAGTGGACCTCAAGGGAATTATGCTGAAGGAAAAAAAAAAAAAACCAATCCCCGAAGACTGCATTCTGTATGATTCTAGTTCTATAGCAGTCTTGAAATGACAAAATTATAGAGATGGAAAACATATTAGTGGTTCTGTTAGTCAGGGATTTCCAGAGAAACAGAACCTATGGGATACATATAGATACATATATAAGAGGAGATTTATTATAGGAATTGGTTCACATAATTATGGTGCCCAAGAAGTTCTGCTGTCTGCCAACTGCGAGCTGTAGAACCAGGAAAGCCTGTGGTGTAATTCAGTCTGGGTCCGAACACCCAAGAACCAGGAGCACTGATGTCTGAGGGCAGGAGAATATCAATGTCCTGCTCAAACAAAGAGAGCCAGTTCCTCTTTCCTTGGCTATTCTGTGCTATTTGAGCCCTCCGTGGAATGTATGATGCCAGCCCATGTAGGTGAGGGCAGTTTTCTGTATCCAGTCTACCAATTTAAATGCTAATCTTTTCCAGGACTGACCCCCAGACACACCCAGGTGTTATGTTTACCAGCTCTCTGGCCATCCCTTGGTCCAGGCAAGTTGATACATAAAATTAACCATCATGGTGGTAGACAGGGATTAAGGACCAACAGGGTTATTTAGAAGCATGTTGTTTAAATTCCAAAAGATGTATGTTCAAGATTCTCCAAACGTCTTTCTTGGTTATGGGTTTTTATTTAGTTTTGGTCTGAGAACAAACTTTTTATGATTTCTCTTCTTTTAAACCTGTGAAGGTTGGCTAAGAATATGTTCTGTTTTGGTGAATATTCCATGGGATCTTGAAAAGAATGCGTGTTCTGCTGTTGCTGAGTTCCATAAATGTCCATTAATTCAAGGGCTCTGGTGACATAATTCAGTCTTCTATATCTTCGCTGATTTTGTCTGCTTGTTCTGTTGGTTCCTAAAAGTGGCAGTCTCCAACCATAATTAGTGTGTCTTTCTCCTTTCAGTTTTGTTAGTATTTGCTTCATGTCCTCTGAAGCCTGTGCACACAGGTAGGATTGTGATAGCTTCATGGAGAATTGACCACTGAATCACTACGTAATGTTCCTCTGTATATAACAGGACTTGCACTGGAGTCACTCCAGTTTTCTTCTTAGTATCTTTTAACCTATGTATGTCTTTATATTTAAAATGGATTTCTTGCAGTCAATATATACATGAGTTTTGCTTTTTATCGACCTGACAGTGTCATCTATTAATCAGTATGTTTTGACCTTTGACCACTCACATTTAATGCCAGCTCTCTTCTGTTTGTTCCATCTATCTTTATTCCTTTTTGTCTTTTACTGTCTTCTTTATTTTTTATTTAATTTTATTGGAGTATAATCAATTTACAATCTTGTGTTAGTTTCAGGTTTACAGCGAAGTGAATGAGAAAAAATATATATATATATACTCTTTTTTAGACATTTTTTCCATATAGGCCATTCCAGATTATTGAGTAGAGTTCCCTGTGCTATACAGTAGGTCCTAATTAGTTATCTGTTCTGTATATAGTAATGTTTATGTCAATCGCAATCTCCCAATTTATCGCCCCCAATCCACTGGTAACCATATATTTGTTTTCTACAACTGTAACTCTGTTTTGTAGATAAGTTCATTTGTACCCTTTTTAATATTCCATATGTAATTGATATCATATGATATTTGTCTTTCTCTGACTTCACTCAGTATGACAACCTCTGGGTCCATCCATATGCTATATACATTCTTTTTATGGCTGAGTAATATTCCATTATATATATGTACCATATCTTTATCCATTGATCTGTCAGGGGACATTTAGATTGCTTCTATGTCTTAGCTGTTCTAAATAATGATGCTATGAGCATTGAGATACATGTATCTTTTCAGGTTATGGTTTTCTCCAGATATATGCCTAGGAGTGGGATTGCTGGATCATATGGCAGTTCTGTTTTTCGTTTTAAGGATCTTTTGCTATTCTGGATTAGCAAGGTGTTTTCATCCAGCACATTAAAGATGTCACTCCACTATCTTCTTACTTATTTAATCATGAGAAGTCTGCTGTGATCCTTAGATTATTTCTGTATATGTAATGTGTCTTTTTCCTTTGGCTGCCTTCAATATTTTCTCTTTGTCTTCCGTTTTTAGCAGTTTGGATGTATTATGTATATCCAGATTTGTTGCTGTTGTTTCGCCTGCTTGCTTTTTTCTTAGCCTCTTGGATCTGGTAGGGTTTGTCATTTGTTTGGGAAATATTTAGATAAGTAATGTCAGCCATTATTTATTTAAATATCTCCTCTGTTTTGTTCTGTCTCTCCTTTCCTTCTGGGATTACACTTGCACAGATTTGGGGCTATCTGATATTGCCCCACCAATCTTGGATGTGCTGTTCTGCAAACCCCCAACTCGTTTTTTCTGTTGCCATCTAGTTAACATCTGTTGACCTGTCTTATTGTTCACAGACTCTTTCCTCAGGTGTGCAAAGTCTACTAATGAGCCTCTCAAAGTCATTCTTTATAATTGTGTGTGTGTTTTTTTTTATTTCTAGCATCTCAATTTGACTCTTACAGATTTTTTTCTCTCTGATGAAATTAACCATCAAATTCTGCAAGATATCTCCTTTTTCTATTTAGAGTCTTCAACTTATTAATCAGTTATTTTAAATCGTTGTCTTATAGTTTAAACATCTGTGTCCTGTCTATCTTGCCCTTCACCTGGCTTCACCTGTCAATGGACTGGTTTTCGCCCATCTTTCCTCTTGCCAAAAATATTTTGTTGAAAACCAGCCATCTTGAATAGAGCAATAAAGACTAAGGTACATCACTTTGATTCCTTTTGTTTTGCTGCATGGAATTTGGATCAGACTAGATCCAAACCCTGGTTACCCAGCTTCAGATTCTTCTAGTAAGATCTTGTGTCTGTAGTGGGTCTGGTATTTCTCACTGTCTGCTGCATGCTTTATGCTGAGCCTCACTTTGGCATGGGTCTCTCTCCATATCCTGGCCCCTTTTCTAGCAGTAGATCGCTACTCCTCACAGCTTCTTAGCCTGGGTATGGGAGGGAGAGCCAAGAGGGTACTGTTTCTTTGTTCTGAGTAAGCCTCTATCTCAGGCAGGCACTGTGTCCCTGGATCTGGGGGGAGGGAGTGACCTCCCCCAGCTGTAGTTCTGGGCTCAACACATATTCCTGCCCCTCCCCCAGAGAAAAAGAGACTTATTCCCTATTTTCTGCTCCCTCCCCATGCTTTACTGGAGAAAGGCCCTAAGATCAGTGGTGTGTGCTGCCCTACTCTCTGCAGTTTCTTCCTTAGTATAGAACTCTTTGAAGGACACTTTGTGAGAATACTGGCCAGTGTTTTTCTGAGTACCAGCTCAGGTCCCACAGAGAGAGGGCTGTGTGTGCTTGAGGATTTCCCTTATGTCTGTGGCCCCTAGGGTCCTGTATTCTTTCCACCAGTCTACATCCTTCCTTTACCAACTTGTTAACAATTTTAGCTGAAATCTTAGTGGGGTCCAGCTGAAAGAAAAAAAAGTGAAAGTGAGGTCGCTCAGTCGTGTCCAACTCTTTCCCACCCCATGGACTGTAGCCTATCAGGCTGCTCTGTCCACGGCATTTTCCAGGCAACAGTACTAGAGTAGGTTGCCACTTCCTTCTCCAGGGGATCTACCAGACACAGGGATCGAACCTGGCTCTCCCACATTGCAGGCAGACGCTTTACTGTCTGAGCCACCAGGGAAGCTGGGGTCTAGCTTAGTCTGCCCCAATTAAGCTCATGTCCATACCTCCTCAAAGACACCTGTCTTTCCTTCTATCTGGGGCTAGCCAGTTGTCTGTGACTTCAGCTCTTGGACAGGTTAAAGGAAAGTTGTGAATCTGCACTTTGTCTAGCTTGTCGTTGTTATACGAGTGGTATATCCCTTCTTATATCCCTCAAAGAAACCAGAAGTCTCCATTCTTTTTTGCGAAAATAAGTACTGAAAATTGGTTGCTGCTTTGGTTACCAACTTTGTCCAGGCTCCTTTGAGATGATGCCTATATGTTTCCAGGTTACCAGGGAATTCTCCATGTAAGAACACTGGAGTATGTAGCTGTTCCTTTCTCCAGGAGATCTTCCTGACCCAGGGACCCAACCCAGGTCTCCTGCATTGCAGGCAGATTCTTTACCCTCTGAGCCACCAGGCAAGCCCCCAAAGTATTAGTTACTCAATCGTGTCTGACTCTTTGTGACCCTGTGAACTGTAGTTCACCTGGTTCCTCTGTCCATGGAATTCTCCAGGCAAGAATACTGGAATAGGTAGCCATTCCCTTCTGCAGGAGTTAAAAGATAGGAGCATGCCTTTTCAAAGGGCCTTGGGGAGGGAGGGAATTCACAGGCTTATTTTGAAAAGTATTTGCTGTTCCTGACATTTGCCACCAGAGGGCAAGTCACCACATCAGTCTCCTTCTCACAGGGTGAGGTCAGGCTTCCCAGGCTTCCAACGGGGAAAAGTTAGGTGTGTAAAGTGAGAAGCAGAGGCATCTTAAGTACCTGAGTCTCACAGAGGGCCTGTTTTCAAGGCCTCCCTCTAGGCTGTACAGGTGGGGCTCCTAAGCCCTGCCACCCTGACCCGAGGGCCACAGCTATGCTCTCTGCACAGAAGATGCCTTCTGACGTCCAGGCTGAGAAGCTGCTAGGAGCCTGTTGGGTGGTCAG
The DNA here is from genome assembly GCF_000754665.1 of Bison bison bison. Classification (NCBI taxonomy): domain Eukaryota; kingdom Metazoa; phylum Chordata; class Mammalia; order Artiodactyla; family Bovidae; genus Bison; species Bison bison. Next base: position 5,147,241 of record NW_011494753.1, read on the forward strand.
GCTCTAGCACCTACAGGTGATTCCAACCTTCTGCTTTTTGTGTTTGGGGGGAGGCAGACGGTCAGGGTGGGGAGCCCAGGACGTCCATCCCAGCCCAGCTACTGAGTAGAGGAATTCCCAGGGGCCCTTTGGTAGGGAAGCTGAGGAGGCTGCAGAGCTATACTACTTTAGTTGGTTTATCTGACAAATAAGCCAAGTCATAGTGGTTTCAAGTGACAAGTTTGCTTCTCCTGCAAATAAAGCCTAAAACAGATGTTCCTGATGAGCAGGCAGGTCCCCTCCAAGTGGGGAATCAGGAACCCACTCCTGATGTAGGGCCTCCATCATCAGAAGGCTAGAAGGTGGGAAGGGCCTCCATCATCAGAAGGCTAGAAGGTGGGAAGGGTGTTGGGAGAAGGCCCGCCCACCCCTCATCACACTGCCCAGGGCTTCACACAGTGCTTCTGCTCACGCCCCACAGATGCAAGCAAGCCTGTGTTCTTTCCTAACGCTAGGGTGGGGGCTGGGAGATATAGCCAGGCCTGGGAAGGTGCCCCCAAGGCACCTCTTCCCTAGGAAGGTGGACAGCCAGACCCCAAATTGTCCATATTGTACCTACAGAAATTACTTCTAACAGATTATTATTCTAGAACAATCTTTGCCAGATTTGCTTGATCTTAGACCCATGGAGGGAGAAGGCAGTGGCAGCCCACTCCATTACTCTTGCCTGGAGAATCCCAGGGACGGGGGAGCCTTGTGGGCTGCCATCTATGGGGTCACACAGAGTTGGACACTACTGAAGCGACTTAGCAGCAGCAGCAGCAGACCCATGGAGAATGCTTATTTAAAATAGAATCCTTGGGTCTGTTTCTTGGACACTCTGGTTTGGCCATCTGCATGGGGGTGTGGAGTGGGTGGGTACCTTTACCAAGCTCTCCCTCCAGGAAGCCATCCTGCCCTGTCTACAGAGGGAGCCTCTACCCCCTGCCCCAACCCAGGGGTGGGAAGCCATGCCAACCTTCTCTCTGTTGTCGTGGTGACTCTTGGGACTATGGCACCAGCTCCTGGGTATGACCCAAGGGAGGCTGGTCCTGAACCAGCCCTGCAGCCTCTGCCCCCACCATTGTGACTACTCCACAGCTCAGCCCTGGGAGGGACGGCTATGAGTCACAGCCACACCAGACAAGACCAAACAGTCTGTGGCCAAGGTAGACCAAGCTGCCCCTGACCTCCCAAACTAGAGCACAGTGCCGCCCAGCCCCATGCAGGTGAAAAGGAAAATCTGGAGCAAACCTGTTTCCCTTAAACGGGGGCTAGGAAATGGCAACCCACTCCAGTGTTCTTGCCTGGAGAATCCCAGGGATGGGGAAGCCTGGTGGGCTGCCGTCTCTGGGGTTGCACAGAGTCGGACAGGACTGAAGCGACTTAGAAGCAGCAGCAGCAGCAGCAGCAGCAGAGGGTGAGGTGGAAGAAGACTATGTGTGTGTCTTTATTAACACTAGAGGACAGCACCGAGTCAGTATTGCCTGTTTCTTACTAGAAAATCAACTATTAAACGGGTATTAAGTCTTAGATTTTATGTATTTGTTACTTATTGATTTGCCTTTCTGTTTTTGCCATGACACCTTTGTCATGAATCTTGGGGAAATGACACCAGATTTGTGGCCCGCATCTGGGGAGTAGGGGTAAGGAATGTGCAGAGGAGTAAGAAGGCAGAGTAAACCCCAGACAGGATCAGGGCCCCTGCACCCTAGAGTGGCGACTGGGGACTCAGTGTCCTCAAAGATGGGGCTTTCTGTGCCAAAGGAAAGCAGTATTTGGGAGGCCTCGTGTGCTCAGTCAGGGTCAGGCAACATCTGGCCACCAGCACAGGAGTGGGGCAGAGGCGTTCCAAGGCCAGAGCAGGCAAGGATAACCCTGAATCAGGGAGGGCCCTGCCCAGCTGTCAGCTTCTAACCCACTTCCCCATCTAGATGGTAGTCCAGCCTCACCTGCCTCCTAAGCCGGTGGGACAGCGGGAGTGAGACCTCCCTGTGGAGGCCCCAAGGCCCCAGCAGGTCTGAGTGTCACACCTGAAGGGGCAGTGGTCCCTGCACCCACATATACCACCCCCAGCGTTTGGGCAGGCCGGCTCCCCAGGTCCTGCGTCCACCCCAACCCTTCTGAAGTGGGCTCAGGTCCCTGGGGACTGAGGCATGTTTTGATGAATCAGTCCCTCTGTGCAGTAAGGGGCCTGTCTCTCCTCACTGCTTTGTTCAGTCGCTCAGTTGTGTCCGACTCTGTGACCCCATGAACTACAGCACGCCAGGCTTCCCTGTCCTTCACTATCTCCCAGAGTTTGCTCAAACTCATGAGTCGATCATGCCATGCAACCATCACATCCTCTGTCGCCCCCTTCTCCTCCTGCCTTCGATCTTTCCCAGCATCAGGGTCTTTTCCAATGAAGTGGCTCTTCACATCAGGTGGCCAAAGTATTGAAGCTTCAGCTTCGGCGTCAGTTCTTCCAATGAATATTCGGGGTTGATTTTCTTTAGGATTGACTGGTTTAATTTCCTTGCTGTCCAAGAGACTCTCAAGAGTCTTCTCCAGGACCACAGTTCAAAAGTATCAATTCTTCAGCATTCATCCTTCCTTATGGCCCAACTCTCACATCCGTACATGACTACTGGAAAAACCGTAGCTTTGACTATACAGACCTTTGTCAGCAAAGTGATGTATCTGCTTTTTAATACTCTGTCTAGGTTTGTCATAGCTTTCCTTCCAAGGAGCAAGGGCCTTTTAATTTCATGGCTGCAGTCACCATCTGCAGTGAAGATTTTTGGAGCCCAAGAAAATAAAGTCTGTCACTGTTTCCATATCGCCACCTTGTCCACCTACACGTTCCCTCCTCAGAAGGTTCGGTGGTCTGCTCCAGAACAGCTCACCAAAGCTCCCTCAGGCTGCTGTTCACCCTCAGGGCGCTATTACCACCTGACAGCAGAAGCTGTATGTCAGCTGTTCATCCCGCCCTCAGTATAGGCTGTGAGCTCCCTGTGGCCAAGGCCATTGTTTCCGTGGGTCCCACACAGATAGACCTGCCCAATGAGCTCATGCATGAGCAGACGGCAGGCAGCCCTCACTCCCCTTCTCTGGGCGGAGCTGGGTGGGCCTGTCCTCAAGCCCTCTCCCCAGTGACCTTGCTCAGTGCACTGTCTGGCCTGGGTCCGGTCCGTAGAAAGGGCAAAAGCAGTAATAGCTTCTTTTTGTCTGCTGCCCCAGGAGGGCACCTGCCTTTTGATCCATGTCGAGGCCAAATCATGTCTCCAGACTGCTCTTTGGCATCCACAATAAAGACATTTTCTAAACTGTTAGTGGTGGTTTTGAAACCTCGGGCCTTAAGGCTCCTGCCCACATAGAGGTCCTGTGTACACCTCCATCCGGTTTCCTTAATCACAGCAACACCTGGACTCCGTGGACTTTGCCTGTCCTCCCTAGGGGATGCCGGGGCTTCGAGCCTGCGCCCCCACCCTGGGCCACCTGGCACAGGTCTCTCTCTTTTGTGTTCCAGCCGTGATCCCCCTGACGGATTCGGAGCACAAGTTGCTGCCTCTGCACTTTGCGGTGGACCCCGGGAAGGACTGGGAGTGGGGGAAAGATGACAATGATAACGCCCGGCTGGCCCAGTAAGACCCTACCCTGTGCCCCTCTCTCCCCACCAGTGCCATTCGAGGCGGGCTGTTGCTGGGTTTCCCGGGGAGGACCTGGGCAAGGCGCCCCTGCTCCTAGTAGCTGGCTGGCTGGCTGGCCTGCCGGCAGGAGGGCTACATGCAGGCGGGCTGGGGCGCATCTCACTTGCTGTTCCTCTCTCCCTAGCCTGATCCTGTCACTAGAAGCCAAGTTGAACCTTCTGCACAGCTACATGAATGTGACGTGGATCCGGATCCCCTCTGAGACCAGGGTGAGCTTGGCGTGTGCCAGGACAGACCAGCAGGCACTCTCAGCTTGGGGTGGGCAGGCAGGGTGCACCCTCCCCCACGCGGGGCCCCCAGATGCTGGCCTCCATCCTGCCTATGGCCTGCGAAGCCCTGGCTCCAGCTGAAACACGTGTCTGTGCTCCCGTGTGCTTCCGGGTCTGGGCATAGGCATGCGCTCCGACTAGGGGAGTTTTTCTCCCCTTATTTTCTCCAGAAGGAGAGGCATAAACACACCCTCAAAATAATCTGTAGACAAGTCACAACACAAAACTCTCTCTGCCGAGATGGGAACATGCTGAGCTGCCATGGAGCAGAATTAATTATAAGTCTGTGTGTTGGTCCTTGAAAAGGCAGGGAACCCGGGCGCGATTCCTCGGCACTTCCTCTTGTTCTCTCCCCCCTGGGAGGGTAGAGCTGTGAGAAAGGGGGCTGGTGCCCCACTTGCCCCCCTCCCTCTGGTAAGACCATGCTGGCCCTGCCTCCAGATGTTAAGAATGATTTGCTTTAAGTATCTGGCTGATGTTTTTGTGCCCTCACTTTCCTGGTAGTGAAATCTCAGGAAAGGGGATTTTTTTTAAAAAGCTTACAAGTAATTGCCCCCCCCCCAGACATCAGTTTAATTAACCATAAAGTGGGGCCCATAACTAATAGTTTCTAAGTTTCCATGAAGAAGGCAAGGAGGGCAGTGCCCGGCACACAGCTAGTAAGTACCCAGGACCAGTTGGCACTGATCAGAGTGCTTTTGGACTTCAGCCTTTACTCCTATCAAGTTTTCACAGGGCTCCCTGATGCAGGCCCTGATACCCTGTACGGCATAAGTGACAGCGGCAGTCTGGTTCCAGAGTCCAGCTGCCTGGACTACATCATGACGTGGCTGTGGGCCCCTTTTTAGGGCCCACGAGGGCTGTGAAGGCAGCAACTCCAGATCGAGGATCAAGAGACTCGGGCTGGGACACAGCTCAGGCTTGGGACAGTCAGGCTGGACGCAACACCAAGGGGCCGGGGTCTGCCTCCTGCGGCAGCAAGGGGAAGGCTGATCTCTAACCTCCTCCCTTTCCTGCCCTCCCTCTCCCCTGCAGGCTCCTCTGGCGCAGCCGGAGTCCCCGACAGCCTCCGCGGGGGAAGATGTGCAGTCCCTGGCCGACTCGCTGGACTCGGACCGAGATTCGGTGTGCAGCAACTCCAACAGCAATAACGGCAAGAACGGCAAGGACAAGGAGAAGGAGAAGCAGCGCAAGGACAAGGACAAGACCCGCGCGGACTCTGTGGCCAACAAGCTGGGCAGTTTCAGCAAGACACTGGGCATCAAGCTGAAGAAGAACATGGGCGGCCTGGGCGGCCTGGTGCACGGCAAGATGAGCCGCGCCAACTCCGCTAACGGCAAGCACGGCGACGCGCCCGACCGCGGCAAGGAGAAGAAGGCCAAGGCGCGCAAGGGCAGCAAGGAGGAGTCGGGCGCTTCAGCCAGTACGTCGCCCTCGGAGAAGACCACGCCGTCGCCCACGGACAAGGCAGCGGGCGCGTCGCCGGCCGACAAGGGCGGCGGGCCCCGCGGCGACGCCTGGAAGTACAGCACAGACGTGAAGCTGAGCCTCAACATCCTGC
>NW_011494753.1:5153579-5185041 GCF_000754665.1 Bison bison bison
GCAGAGGCGCTGCCAGCGCGAGAACTGCGCGTTCTATGGGCGCGCCGAGACCGAGCACTACTGCTCGTACTGCTACCGCGAGGAGCTGCGGCGGCGGCGCGAGGCGCGCGCGGCCCGGCCCTGAGCGCACGGCTCGGCCCTACCGCCGGGCTGTCCTCTCCAAGTTGTCGGTGTCTCCTCTGCGCCCTGGTCCACCGGGAGGCCGGCGATCCTCTGTCCGTGCTGTGTACGTGTTTGGTCAAACGTTCCTAATGGTGCCTGAACCTACACTGATGCCACTCAGGTAGTAGACGGATAGGAAACAAGTCATACTGTTGGAAGTGGGTGTGCTAGCTAGCATCTGCCTCGTACCTGTGGAAACTCAATAGCCATTGCAAGGGTATTTTTGTTCCTCGATAAGAGAAATAAAGAAATTTGCAGCCCTTTGTTTTTAGAAGGGAGTGTTTTACATGCTTTTTTTTTTTTTTTGGCTTTTTTTTTTTTTTCCCCCTAACCCGGCGACTGACCTCTTCCATGTAGCGGTCACCTGCGTGCAATCATTGCCACCCAGGGTTTCGAGGCAAACGCACGGCCCTGGGACCGCGGTGGCGGCTCTGCCTCGGGCTTCCACCTGTGCCCTTCCGGGGCCCCTGGAGGACAGGGTGCTCGGCCGCCCACTGGCGCCCTGGTGGTCTCACTGGCCCCTTAGGAATACGCGGCTCCATCTCATAAGCAAAACCTCCTCCCACAGCCCCCGGCTCGAGCGACACTCACACTGCCATCAAAGCCACGGGCGTCTGTAGGCTGGGCACGGGACAAGCTACCTCGCGGGGCGCGGTGATGTGTAGCGGTCACTCCCGGTGCGGGGCAGCTCAGGTGACAGGAGCTTTCCAAAGACACCGTGGGGCCCGAGGGCAAGGTTCCGAACTCACGATTTGGAGTTGCCCATATATGAGCAAAGATGACAGCCTGTTCACATTTCTTCGAAGACCCTTCCCCAGTGAACTGTCGCCGGAGGGGCCCCTCGGAAGCGACCATCAGTACCCCAGGAGAGAGGCGAGGACTTGACTTTGCGGTCACTGTTTAACCCCCCTCTAGGCCGCCCTGAAACGCGGCCCGCCCCTCTTTCCAGAGGGCAGGGACTGAGGGCCGCCGGGAAGGAAGCCCACCCCGACCTCCACCCGCATCTGTCTGGGATCAGCCAGGTGGAGGCGCGCCGCTCCCGTCCGGGTCCCCTCCGCACGGTGGCTCCAGAACACGTTAAGGGCAGCCCCATCCCTGAGCGGTCCCTATATTGGTGCCTCCTTACATTTCTTGAGGAAAAAAAAAAAAAAATGTGTCCTTAGCTACCCTGTTCTGAGCAGCAATATGCAGCGTCTTCCTTCCAAGATTACCTCTGGAGAATACCGTTCTTGGTCAAGGACACTGAGGCGTTAAACCTGCCTCTCTAAGGAAATACCTTGTTTCCAAGAAATACAGAAATGATGGGTGAAATCCTCACTAGCAAAAGAATCCTTTAAAACCTGTGAGAGCCTTAGAATAGCCTCTAATAATCCCAAGAAAGAGAGAAAGTGCCCCGCTTCGCTGGGGGTGTATCTAAAGAAAACACAGGAGGCAGATCATCTCTTCATTGGAGCCAGCTTCTCCTTCTCCAGAAAGGATGCTTTTCCCCGACATAAAGAGCAGCAAAAAAAAAAAAAAAGATTTTTTTTTTACTTGTTTGAATTATTATAATAAACTAATTTGAATATCTCCTGTGAGTAATTCATTTTTGTTTTTAATTATCCACAGCAGGTGGAGTTTTCAGACATTTATTCAAGTTTTACATAAGTGGTTCTTTAAAATTATTTATTAAATAGGACGTTAAATTTTTTGGAAGTTTTACTTTTCATGCTAAACAATACTTTCAATGTGTGGTAATCACTAACATTCATGACCCTCATATTACTGGGGTTTCTTTTGTTGAAAGAAAAAAAAAGCAGTTTTTAAAAAAACTCTCATCAAGAGGGTTTGTGGCAGGTTTTTTAACTGATTTTTCACATCATGCTGACCAACTGCTTTGCCATCCAAAGCTGTGAGGTCACAGGAAATAAATACTGCTTCGCGTGTAGATGCCGGCTCCTGCCCTGCATCTCACAGAAGGTGGAACAGCCAGCTTGGAAAGAGCTTCCCTGTGCATTCATAAACCAAACACATAGGCACAGCAAGTCGAGGCAGAAAGTAACTTCGTGTTTGTTTTTTAATTTTTTAACATGAAAACAGCCAAACAGAAATTTCCAAAACTGGCTATGCAAATATTTTATCTTTCTCATGCTCTCCGCCAAGTTAAAAAAAAAAAAAAAACTAAAACAAAACAGAAAAAAAAAAGGCAGTCTATTACAAAACAGTCTATTTGTAATACGAGAGGAAGAGCTAGGCAGTGTAATTTGTACGTATTATAAAAAACCAGTGATCTGTTCTAGCTCCTCAAATTTCAGTCACCTCTACCCAACCCCCATCTGACATATGTGCCATAAATAAGAGCCTGAGATCCAACCCCAACCCTAGCCCCCAGGCTCCTCCTCTCTCCCTAGAGTAGACAACCCTCTGTCTCTCCATGTGGTCACTAGCCACTCCATGTGCAGAGCACCTGTGGTTGTCGCTCCCTGGTGGGGGACACGATGCCCTTGGTCAGCATTGTTTACAAACAGCCATTTCCTCTTGTGAGAGATCTGGATCTATCCTTCCTCTAAACAGTTTTAAAAACAGAGGCCCCACTGTTGCGCTAAATGTGACGGTCCAGCCCCTCCGTGTTCACAAGAGCTTTACCCCTCATTCCTGGCCAGACATCTCTTAGACCAAATGAATTCATCAGGCTGCGCGAGAACCATTAGAAACAGCTGTGTTTTTCACATGTGGGTCAAGAGATCCCTTAATGTCCTTCTGTGACCTGGGGGGCCCTTGGTGGAGCGGCGGGGGAAAGGAAGTGGGGTGGGGCACTAGAGAAAAGGAAAACAGCCAATCTATGTTCTAGAAAGGCCATGAGCCCCACCAGGGCACAGGTCCCCGACGCAGACAGTCCCACCTGTGAGCTGTCTTCCCCTCCAACCTGGTCTGGCCAAACTTCCCTTTCTGGGAATGTTGGATGTCTCTACGTGACAGCAAAATTCCAGAAGGAACCCCAGATACTTCTAAACCCCAGTGGAGGTTATCTCAGTCATTTGCTTCACACTTTCTGCATCTGCGTGACCTGGGTATATGATTTTTTAAAACTAATATATTGTGAAAGGAAGGCGTTTTTAAGTGTATTCTGTTTGTAGATTTTATGCTATGTTGATATTTTACAAGCCAAGTTTAAACTGTACTATAGAAATTATTTTTATATTATTTTCAGAATATGCCACAGAGCAATATTTTGCACCCTTATATTGTCACGGGGTTGTCCCCTTGGAGGGCTAAATTTAGGTTGGGTAGGGCTCCGGTGTGGACTCTGGGGGATGAAACACTTTCTGCTATGTGTTCACATCTGATCTGAAAGTGGAACTCTGTGAATGTCTCTTCCTTTTTCCATGGAAAGCTCGATTCATTTCCTGTTCCTGGATTTCGGTACTGCACCTTTCCTCTTAAATGAATACTTTCTATTCACTAAGTTACCGTGGACTTTTTCTTACCTATCACCGCCCAGTAGCTCCAGTGGTGTTCTGAAAAGTTGGGATGTATTACTTTACAAACTTCATGTTTTCCAAAGCCATTTGATGTGTTAATTCTGGTAGCGTACCATCAGGAATTTAGTGACTCAAGATAGAGGGGCACACCTCGGGGTGTGAAATGTTCCTGGTAGTACCCACTGTCTTTGAGGCGGGGTCATGGCTACATGATTCTCACCCACTTGCTTAGCAACCATGAGCTTATTTTGCAGACTATTTTGCAGAAATAAACTTAACTGATCAAAACATATTTCACGTTAGTTAAGGAAAAAAGGGCTGTACCCATCAATGGTGGGAAATTTGTGCGAGGTTAAAAAAAAAAAAAAAGGCTTTGCCAAACCATGTGTTGTATTCTCTGTCTTTCATGTTTACAAGAGATGTGGAGTGACGTGCATTTGGGACGGTTTCCTGCTTTAGGATATGAGTCAGTTTTCCGCATTGTGGTGTGGACTTTACAAATTAAGTTCCTCGAGTGCTTTTTTCTTTTTCTTTCTTCCAATGCTTCTAATAAATAAGAAGAGAACATGTGTCATGGCTCATCAGGCCCTGCCTCATCAGACCTTGGCTGCTGTGACATTGCCTCCATCCACAGTCTGATTCTGCTGTCACCTGAGCGCAGGCATGTTCAGGAAAGGGCCCTGCAGAGATTGGCACCCCTGACACCAGGGAACAGGTGCCCCCTTTGAAAAAGCCTTAAAGTGGTGGCTCTCTGGAGACCTCGGGGCCACACCTTGCACTTCAGTCCTAACTGTAAACTCTCTTTGCTGCTGGCTGCTTTGATGGGGGGCTCCAGGGTAATGAGGGGCACCCAGCTTCATTCTTGTTTCAGTCACACTCTCCAGTGGGGGTCCTGGTTCCCTAGAGCATGGTTCTAATGATGGGTCTGCTGACACGGGGGTGAGTCTAGGACTCTTCATCCCAAGCACCCCTCAGTTGAGAAAAGTTTCATGATTGTTCTGAGCATTGTGCCACACTGTCTGTTCACAGTTCTGCTGGTGGCTTTGTTCCCCCAAACCAGTGCTTTCTCCCAGCAGAGAAGAGAGAGGGGGCTGCCCTCCATGGACCCCTCGGGAATAAACGTGTGTGTAGTTTGTGCAGCGTCAAGATGCCAAGGCCCCCCTGCCCCGGCTGACTTGGTACATACATCACCCAAGGAATAGCGTAGAAACTAGAATCTCTAAACAAGGTTAGCAATATTACTATTTCTGTTTATTTTGCAAAATAATTTGCTGAAATTTTCAGTTTTGCTACTTGATTGCAAAAACAAAATTCTACCAACCCTAATTAGTGTACACAAAGTGCCCATTGCTTATCCTTTTTCATTCTTTCAAGAAAACATCTCAAGGGTACGCATAGACATACACACACTCAGTTCTTTAACATAGGATAAGGGTTACCATATCTTGAATATGCTCAAGACTAAAGTAGCCCATTTATTTTAAAGAGGATAAATTAGTGGAGCCAGTTCCTTGAGAACGTCTATGATAGCACAGACACTGAAAGGTGACTTTAAATGAAGGGACAACCAGGTCCCTACAAAGACCACTCCCACCCCCGTACTTCCCCAGCCTCTGCACCAATGACCCAAGCCTGCCTCAGGGCCTTAGAACATGCCCTTCTGCCTGGCATGTCCTCCGCTGACACCCATTCTCAGGCACATGTCTCACCCTTCACTACCTGCCAGGCTGCACCAGTGTCATCTCTCAAGGAGACCTTCCCTGACTTCTTTAATAAGCCAACACATCCCACCCTCCTGCTGCCCATTTATCGCCATTTGAAGGCTGCATGTGAAGTATCCATTCATTCATTCATTGTATGCCTCCCTCCAGCTCCACAGCATGTGAGCTCCATGTGGGCAGGAATTTTTGGTATGTTTTGCTCATTGCTGTACCCCTGGTGCCTACAACAGCACCTGATACATATTGGATGCTGGAGAAATACTTGTTGAAAAAAGGAAATGAAATCAGTCATTTGACAGCTGTTAAGAACCTTACAAGTATCAGTTTCAGCCTTTATCAAAGAGAGTCTATTCTTGCCCCTAAATGGGGAGAAGTTTAGCTGATAAGGCAGCCTGTGGTTCATGAAGACCAGATGCGGCAGTGAGCACCAGGCCTGATAGTGGCAAGTGTGCCACGTAAAAACGCCTGCCCGGGTGGCCCTCCCTCACAGAGAAGGGACTCTGCTGTTTACAGAGGACCCTTTGGGATAGCCTGAGGTGGGGACAGTTTCCTCTAGGGCAGCTCTCATGATCATGCCCCCTCCATGAGGTCATCGTGGGCCTGGACCATTCTGGAGAGGCCCTTATAATGGGTCCTTAGGACGCCATGCCTTCCGTATCTCCAGGGAGACAGGCCTTCCTTCCTTCCTTAGAGCAAACTCAGTGGCAGCAGATGATTCAGCCAGGAAAGGGAGACAGCCCGAGCACTAGCAGGATGCGTTGTCATGTCACCAGAAGCAGGCCTGCAGAAGAAGGAGACGAAGGGGACTGTACTGACAAAGTTGGGGGCCCCCAGTTGCCCCCTCAGTCATGGGTATGTCTGTGATGCAGGGGGCACAGCCCAGCCATTGCAGAGCCAAGCAACACAAAATCCTTGGGCCCAGCTCCCAGGTGGCCCCACCCGCAGGTGGGGGAGGGAGGCCTCCCCTTCCACACTATCTGTCCTCTCCCGGCTGATCTTCCCACATACCTGACCTTGGCGTTTACTTCTAGGTCCTTTGACCAAATGTGTTTTCCTCTAAGAGTTGTTGGCAAAATACTGTTACAAGCTTCTTATAGGACCCTTGTCCTACTGTGGCCTGGTTAAAAAGCCTTTGTCCTTCTCTTCTTCCCCTTCTGTGGTTTTGATGCCATTTCTCTGGGTGCCATACTTTAGGGTCCCTCATTTTGGGGGGGAAGAGCTCCCTCATAGCACTCTCTCGGCAGCTGCCCAGCAGATGGTGAGTGGGCCCACACAGGTGTGTCCCTCTGCTTGAATTGCCAAATAAACAGGCTTCCTCTCACTGCTGCCCTGACAGATGGGGCAGGATGAGGGGGTGGTCCTGCCAATCCTCAGAGATGGCAAGCTTGCCAGGACTGCCCCCTCAGACCTCGCAAATTTGTCTCCAAGGCAGGAGAGCCCTGCAGCCCATCCAGTTTTTCCCACCTACCTGGAATGGAATCCAAACACCTGCCTTGGAGTGATGATTTGGCAGGTGGGGGTGGGGCAGCTTGTCCCATTAACTTGTGACCAAAACTAGAGCACGGCTGGAGACGGGCCGTGGCCCGGAGTCCAGGAGGCAAACACCACCTCCCAGAGCCAGTCATCATTCAACATCCTGAGCAAGCCCCGGGCCCTCCACCAGCCACGGAGCCCTTAGAACCACAAGGGTCTTCCCTGGGTCTCCACTCGGAGCCTGAACCCCACTCACCCTCAGCTCTGACCGTGGTCTCATTTACCGATGGGTGTGGATGTGCAATTGCTTGGTTTCCGCCCATGTGCCCTGGCAAGTGAATGTAGTTTCTCCGTCTCTTTCCCTGCCTTTTTTCTTTCACAGGTTCATTTGACTGATTTGGGGATGAGATACATTACTTTGTTTCCCCGGTTTACTTATTACCAAGGATGAAAGAAAACACTGAGGCAGAAAGGGGTCAGAAACCTTGTTACCTTGACCAAGTCGTCCTGGGCCCCTTTCTACCTGCAAGTGTTGCTTCCAATTCAATGCAAATATTCTTTTCCATCTTGGTCCATCCTTGGAGAAGCAACCCATTGTAAGAGCTTGTCTTTGGTGGTTGGGTTGTTACTTTGTAAAGTATTAAAGCACTAAACCAATTTTTGCAATATGTAGTAAATCTTGCTTTCATTTTGGAAAACTTCCAGTAATGACTACTACTGCACTTTTTATAGAAGAACTGTATTTCATTTCTTTCTTTTATGAAAGATTATTTCAAGTAACAATAGCTCTGTAATCTGTGTGATACGGCTTCTCCATTACTTGACACGGAGAGAAGCTTTGATGCCTACTCAATAAAATTAACATGTTTGTAAAGCACTGGCTGGTCCAATTATTTACCCAATCCTGTGTCCCTGGCAATACATCATCTAAGAAAAGCTTTTGGCTCAGATGAAGAGGATTCTAACAGGCATCCTTCCTCACCCAAATTTAAGAGTTCTTCCAATCAGAAGAGTTGTAAAACAAGCAGTTTTATTTTGTGAGACAAAGGTTTCTGTCAATGGTCAGGACACCATCTGTCAGAAAACAATAGAACTTCTGTAAATGTGTGTTTGCCAGACATCAGCAAGAGGGCAACTGGGAGGGCAAGAGAATGAGAGAATTTTATGGTGGGGTTTTATTTGTGCATGCTTTTCTGTTCAGGAGAGGCACATGTCTGTAAAAGAAAGTAAGTGGGCTTTCCAGAGGCTCAGATGAGGTCCAGGGCTGCAGGCCTGTCCCAGGCAGGTGATGGGCCCCTGGAACAATCAAAGCTATGTGCCTCTGGGTGCTGGAATGGGGGCAACGGTGGCGGTGATGGCCACTGTGCTCTGCATCAGGCATGTTCTAGGCTTCATCAGACTCTATCCCTGTGAATTAGATGTCAAAATCCCCATCTTGTAGACAAGAAGTGAAATTTGGCGAGGTAAGTGGTGAAACCAAGATTCCAGCTCCAATTTGCCTCATGGAAGAACCCGAGCTCCAAGCTGCAGGGCCTCCCAGGAGCATCTCCCAGCCTGTCCAGTGGGTCGACTTAACCTACAAGTCTTCTCGCTTGGAGAGTGTGGGTGACATGGTTGGGGAAGGAGAGGAAAGATGCTTGGCTGGGGTAAGATGTGCCAAGATGTAAGATGTGCTGTGGTCCTGGGGTCAGTGTCCTGCCAGGTCTCCACCTTCCGTTTCTGGCTCAGACATTCTTCTCAGCTAGAAAATGGTAGACTGTGCTCAGTTATTGCAGGACAGGTGGCAAATCCCAGACAAAAGGCACACTCCTCCACCAGCAGATTCGAGAGGTACTTAAAAGGCTGTACAGGATGGTGGGAGCCTTGCACAGTAAGAAAGAAAGCCTGGCCCCTAAGTTTCAATGACCTTGAGAAAGGCATCTCACCTTCCCGGGTCCCTGTTTTCTATAAAATTTCAGTATATTCTGAAAATTTTTTTTAATTTAAATTTATTTATTTTAATTAGAGGCTAATTACTTTACAGTATTGTATTGATTTTGCCATACATCAACATGAATCTGCTGTACCACCATACAACACAGGTGTACACGTGTTCCCCTTTCCGAACCCCCTCCCTCCTCCCTCCCCGTACCATCGCTCTGGGTCATCCCAGTGCACCAGCCCCAAGCATCCTGTATCCTGCATCGAACCTGGACTGGCGATTCATTTCTTACATGATATTATACATGTTTCAATGCCATTCCCCCAAATCATCCCCCACCTCCCTCTCCCACAGAGTCCAAAAGACTGTTCTATACATCTGTGTCTCTTTTACTGTCTCACATACAGGGACATTAGGGACCTGAGGGAAGGTTCTATGTCCCCAGCAAGTCCTGGAATACGTGTATCATTTAGGAAAATAGAAGCCATATCAGTTATCTTTACAGAGAGAATATGAGGACTTGGTTGAAGAGGGATCAGAACACCAAAAAAACACGAAAAGGGCCCATAGAGGTCACACGGAGAGAGTGCAGCTCATCACAGGGCTGGAGGCAAAGCCCAGGGGCCAGGTGGTTACGAGCTACAACCTGAGAGGTGGGGGGTGCCCAGGGCAGAACACAGGCCTCTGAGAAGGGGGAGCTGGTGTCTTGAGGGGGACACAGTACGGCAGGACCTTCCATGTGGGGGATATGTAACTGGAGCAAACTGCAGCTGGCAAGTGGTGAACTATTGCCAGGACAACGCTAAGAGGTACTGGAAGCAAAAGAAAAGAGGAAGTCCTGTGTGTGTGCGCGCATGTGTGCGTGCACACTCAGAGGCACATGTGCATGTATGCATATGTGTGTGTGCGCATATACACGTATTTTCTGTATACACACATGTGCACAGACACCAAGAAAGGGGGAAAACAAGAAGAGACACGTCCACCAAGCCTGTGTCTGTCAGTCGTCAGGGCCCGTGGTTGGCATTCCTGACTTCCTTCTTCCAGGATCAGTCGTTTCCTTTGCCCTCAGCCAAAACCTCAGCTTGTTGGGATCTTTCATTTCTAATGAAATAACCCAAACTTTCATCCCCGAAAGGTCTGAATCATCACAGCCCTCTTTCGGGTGCTGTAGTTGACCATTAACTTTTATTGGGGGACATGGATATAATAAAACACACCCCCAAGAGTCCCGTAAATGTCACAGACCAACCCTTCTGTGTAGCAGCAGCTCTGCTTTTCCTTGATAATTAGAGTTCATCACCAGCGAAACACCAGTTCCCTTCTCTGAGTTGAGGCAGTGGCCTGAGAAGCCACTGGCCAGGTCTCAGTCCCCAGTCCAGTGACACCACACAGCCTCTGGGGGAGCCCCTTCCTCCCTGGGAATGGGGACCTACAACCCCTAGAGCTCAGGATGGGGGGCAGGAAGCACAGTTCTTGGTTACAAGACAAAATGGTGACAAGAGCCACTCCCACTCCCAGATCGTATGTGCTGGCCAAGGAACAGACCCCACCATATGGCCATCACCGATTCAAATCATCTGGTCCATTCTGGTCTGAGCTCCTGCCTTTCCGGGAGCTGACTCCCTGCTGACACCATTGCTCAACTTCCCGTGGGCCATTCCAGGCTCCATCAGGCCTGCTGCTGCTGGATCAGCTAGACACACAGTGAGTGAAGCCCCTGTGCGTGATCCCATCACCATGAAGCTGAACTTCGTCTCCAAAAGCAACACTGTGTGGAGCTCCATCATGGTAAGTGAGGCATCTTTTGAATCCATGAATGGTAGTTTCTGGCAGAAGCACTGCAGGCAGGGAAGGCACATCTGAATCCACACATGTCTATTCTAGTGAGAGAAATGGCCTTCCTTCCACAATGAGAAAGGTCCAGCGCCCTCGGCCAGCTGCGTCTGACTGGCCGCCCCAGGGAGGAATCCGCACAAAGTCTCTGTGCTGGTCCCCGCCATCAAAGGTCTCTCAAGCTTGGCAGGTGGCCTCCAGGCTGGCCTTGAGAAGGGGGAATCATGTAGTTTCATTCACCTCCAGCTTCCTTCCCTACAGAGAGGTTCCTCTGTACTGGGGCCCATTAAACAAACATCAGGATGCCTAGAGAGAGGGTTGAATGCTATTACAGGGCCTGCTGTCTCATTCACTCGATTCCCGAGAGCCTCCTCTGCCCCCGGTACTTGTAATGAGCGTAAGCATGGGACACATTAGCCCCGTGGTCTAGGAGAGCTGTCCACAGACGGCTTCCTTTGCACCACATTCTCCACACCTCCTTGTCACCGACCTCTGACTCCTCCTTTCCAAGTTCCTGACTGTCCGGTCAACTCTTCATCCCTGTCCATAAATCAGGGTGGATCAGAATTCTTGGTGAAGTGAGGTGAAGGGTTAGTCGCTCAGTCGTGTGTCTCTTTGTGACCCCAAGGGTTGTAGTCCACCAGGTTCCTCTGATCATGGAATTCTCCAGGCAAGAATACTGGAGTGGGTTGCCATTCCCTTCTCCAGGGGATCTTCCTGACCCAGGGATCCAACCCGGGTCTCCTGTGTGGCAGGCAGATTCTTTACCATCTGACCCACCAGGGAAACCCTGATTACTTGAGAGTGGCGTTAATGATGTTTGATGCCAGATTGTTCTTTCTTTGTAGAGACTGGTCCTGTGTGCATTAAAAGATGTGCAGCAAGCTCCTGGCTGACCTGTATTCACTAGATGCCAACAGCTCCCTCTACCCAGGCATAACAACCAAAAATGTCTCTGCTGCTGCTAAGTCACTTCAGTCGTGTCCGACTCTGTGTGATCCCACAGACGGCAGCCACCAGGCTCCCCCATCCCTTGGATTCTCCAGGCAAGAACACTAGAGTGGGTTACCATTTCCTTCTCCAATGCATGAAAGTGAAAAGTGAAAGGGAAGTTGCTCAGTCATGCCTGACTCTTAGCGACCCCATGGACTGCAGCCTACTAGGCTCCTCCATCCATGGGATTTTCCAGGCAAAGTACTGGAGTGGGGTGCCATTGCCTTCTCCAAAAATGTCTCTAGACATTGCCAAATAGCCCCAAGGTGGTAGGAGGAGGGAAAGAATCACTGGTGTAGGTGAATTCTTCTGGCTGTCTTTCAGATCAGAAAAGCGACAACCATTTATTCGCTCCAGCTCTGTCTACTGGCATGATTTCCCTTCCCCAACAGCTTTCAGGGACACTTGAGATTGGGGGTGGTGGGTAATGCCCTCACCACCCACCCTCAAGCTGGAGCCCCCACATCACAGAGAACCATCTGAAAGCAGGTGTCCGCGGCCATCTATCTGGTCAGTGGGAACTCCCCGAGACGTGTGAGTTGAGGGAGAGGAGGCCACAAGCAAGAGGACACGTTGCAGGGTCTGAGCCACTTCTCCACGCACCTTCTGGGTTTTCTCGACATACCGTCTCCACGAGAAGACAGATTGCAGCTGCACAGACCCAATCTCGTGGGAGGGCGGGGCAGATCACACCCAGTCATAATGATCAGAGGTCAGGACTGTAGTCAGCTGATGTTTCTGTCAGCCGTTCAGTCCCCACCAGAAGCCAGTAGTAGCCAGGAGCCAGAGAAAGGAGAATAGTCACATGCAGAAGAGGGGAGAGCTTTGCCCAGAGCCCTGGCACTCTGCACAGTGGTCTGCTTGCTGGCAGCATTGCTGTTGGCCACACTAAGTGCCACTGAGTCTATTAGGAGATGACGTCTGTGGGCCCCTCTCATACCTGATGGCCTTACGCGTTCTTTGGTAAAGGCTTTGGGAATAGCTGATGGGTTGCCTTCAAAATCCAAGAAGTCTCCACAAACATCATGCCTCCTTTTTCAGGTATAGTGACATTTCTCTCACTTTGTTGGGCTGCCCTGAAACACTCCATGATCTCCCCACAGCATTCTTAAGTAGATGGGTCCCTGAATATTTATGGTGGCGGGGGTGGGGGGCAGGGTTCTCCCTCTTTTGTGTCTCAGGGAGGCAGGTGCCATCTGCATGAGGATATCAATAGTGGGATCGAGCGTGGCATTTTGTGGGCCCTCTGCCAGCTGTGCAATGGCAGAGAGCAGGAAGACGGGACAAGTCCTGGGTACCTCCAGGCACCAGCAAACAGTTTCTGGTGGTCCTTGCAGATAGACAGAGAGAACCAAAGCTACCCTCCAGCCTCTGCTGTGAAACAATAAGGGGATGCATTGGGAAGCCTCTCAAGTCATTGATAGCCCCAGAGATCTCTGCAGGTCCCCCAGGATGCAAGTTAATCACCTTTGATTTATTCTCATGGTAAGGATGGGAAAGGCCAGGACTTTCACTTTAGTTCCATTTCTACTGAAGTAGCATCCATTCCAAGGGAGGGGAACTGACATGGGGGCTCAGCCGGCCAAGTGTAACCCCTCCAGCCACACATTGGAAGCTGGGGAAGTGACCACAGACCCACCAGTGCTGCAGACTCCCACCTTTAGGATGAAACTCTTCATCTCACGACCACCACAAGCCGCCCACTTTGACTGTGGAATCACAGTGGCATCTTTAAGTCACCAGAAATGAGTGACAACTCAGAGCCAGTGCTGAGTCCCTGAATTATCACAGTACATGCCCCACCCTGGGGTGATCAGGGAAGAGACGTTTGTCAGAACACGTCTGCCTGTCACAGGCCACAGTCGCCCTAAGGCAAGGTCTCAGGCCCCCTGGAGGAGGTCAGGAAGGGGTGTGCAGTATCAGCGGGTGATATAGCAAGGCTTTCTCAGAGGAGCCAAGGGGTTCCAGGCCTGGGAAGTGGCTTAGACCTGCCAAGTCCACAAACCTCTGCGACTCTACAGTGTGGCTACCTAAGCAAGGAATTTTGCTTTCAAATCAGAAGTAATTTTTAACAACAATAATTTTATTGAGGAGTATTTTATGTACAGCCAAAAGCACAAATATCAAACACAGTTGGGTGTGTTTTCACCACTAGCAGGGTTGAGATCAGAATACCCGCCACAGTGCACCCCGCCCCCAAAAGCAGCTCTTATCCAGACCACGCTAGAGTTACAGACTCTATATATGTATATATGGAATCAATATATGTGCTGTTTGCTGCCAGTTCTCATTTGTTCCACAGGTTTTGAGGATTCACCCATGTTGTTCAGTCGCTAAGTCACATCCAATTCTGTGGCCCCACGGACTATAGCACACCGGGCTTCCCTGTCTTGCTCCATCTCCTGGAGTTGGCTCAAATTCATGTCCACTGAAGCAGTGATGCCATCCAATCATCTCATCCTCTGTTGCCCTCTTCTCCTGTCTTCAGTCTTTCCCAGCAATAGGAAATTTCCAAAGAGTCGGCTCTTCACATCAGGTGGCCAAAGTTTTGGAGCTTCAGCTTCAGCATCAGTCCTTCCAATGAAGATTCAGGGTTGATTTCCTATAGGATGGACTGGTTTAATCTCCTTGCTGTCCAAAGGACTCTCAAGCATGTTCTCCAGCACCACAGCTTAAAAGCATCAATTCTTCAGTGCTCAGCCCTCTTTATGGCCCAGCTCTCACATCCATACCTGACCACAGGCATTGTTTCTTTGTAACTCTATCGCTGGGCACTGTGACTGTATCACAGTTTATATATCCATTTTCATGTTAATGGACAGGTTGCTTCCAGTTTGGAGCTATTATGAATAAAGCCACCAGAAGCCTTCATGAATCTTTGGTGTACATAAGGTTTCATTTCTTCTGGCTAAATACAAAAGAAGCAAAATTAGTAGCTCATAGAATGAGTGTGTATGTCATGTTATTAGAAATTTCCAAACAATGTTTCAAATAGATTGTATGGCTTTCCAATTCCACCAACAATGGTTCTGGTTACCTGAGACTCCAACATATACAGTCCATCATTTCTGATGCCCATGCAGTAGCGCCCACAGATGTCCAGAAACTCCACTCTCTGGAGCAGGCTCTCAGCACACACAGGCTTGTGCGTACCTAAGGTGGGCACATGTATAGAAGTGCGAGACTGGGCAGGCCCATGGTGTGTCTGTACAGACCTGCGCCATCTGTCTCTCCTGCCTTCTGCCCTCCTCCTGCCCTCTTTCTCTTGGAAGCTGAACTCCATCTGCCTTCTGCCCTCATCAAATTCAGGTGTGTGCATATCCTTGCTTGGGTGTTTAGCTCCTGGACATCAAAACTTTTGTCTGATTTGCCCCTACCCTCAGAGGCCCAGCCCATGGGTGTGACTGGCACCTTTTCTCTCCGTGCAGAAGAGGAACCTTCCCTTGTGTGCCCAGGTGAGCCCAGCAAGCAGCCATCCAGGGAATGGGGGTGACTACTTGCTCTGCATCTCCCAGAGAGCAGCTGGGAGTGAGGCCCTGGGGCTCAGTTCAGCTCCAAGCAGGAATCGCCAGGTAAGGAGGACTTCTCAGGGAGCAAAGAGTTTCATCAGACAGAGAAGGGGATAAAGGTCTGTACAGCAGGTGGAGTGAGCACTCCTTACACAAACTCTGATCAGAAGCCTGCTCTGTGCTGGGCTCACCAAGGCTGGGAACCCAGGAATACGACAGACCAGGTTCCTCCCAGCCGAGGGCAGGGGAAAGCAGAAAGGGGTCAGCAACTGGTTAGTGTAGAGGCTACTGGGACAAGGACAATGGGCCCACAGCAGTGGCGACCTCCACTCTGGGTCCAGGACCAGGAAAAGCTTTGGGGAGCCCCCGCAGGGGACTTGGGGACATCCTGGCACAATCTGGCCACTCTGACACCAACAGGGAGGATCATCACTGCAGCTTGTGGACCAAGAAATCACAGCCCAGAGAAAGTAATGGTATCCACCCTGGGTCCCACAGCCAGGAAGCAGCAGGTGGTCTACAGAAGGCTCCATTGGCCCCTAGGTCTGTGTTTGTCCCACACGTGCCCACAGAGGGAGGGGAAACCAGGGGTTTCAGGAAGATCTTGTGTCCAGCAGTTGGTGGCACTGGTCTGCCCTAGAGGTAGGGGACCAGGAAGAATATTCTCTCTGGCCACTTAACCTCTACCTGTCAATCTGAAGGCTTGAACTGCTGGATCTCAGTAAAAGCATCACAGTTGGGGGGATCAGCACTCACCATGGGAACTAGGTCAGAGCATCCGTGCCTCATGCCTTGTGCCTCTGGAAAGCCAGACAGCCCAAGAAGGGAGACTGGGAGGAGAGGATGGTGAGCCCCAAGGACGGGCTCCAAGGGTCTCCAGGGATGTCAAGGGTGTGAACATAGGTCAAACTGCTTCTTGCCTGTCAGTCGAAGGATAAGCTTCCATCGGAGCTCCTGTTCTTTTGGAAAACTGCTGGCCACAATCAGTGACACAAGAGGGAAAGCCACCTTATGACCATCATGGAAGGAAAAGTCCCCAGATGAGATGGCGTGGGCTCAACCCCAACCTGGGGAGATGAATGAGGAGCTGACAGTTAAGCCCATTGATGGACCACAACACAGAGCAGAGGGAAGAAAGAGCAGAGGGGCTGCTGCTCACTCCAGCATCTCAGAGTGAGCTCTGGACCATCCCATCCTGATGGACACATAGCAGGAACTAGCTGATTGGCGACTTCGTCTACACCACACGTTTTGGAGGTTTTTGGATTTGTGAGGAAGGAGAAATCTTGGTGCTGAACCCAAGAGGATGTGCTGTGGACAACAGAATGTGGGTGAGGAGGCTCGACCTCTGAGGAGCGGCACTCAGCTGTCACCCATGGCTGGCCCTTGAGTCCCCTCACTATTTCTTGCTTCTCCACCTGGAACCTCCTTTCTAAGGCAGACCTCAGCTATACTGTGGGATCAATTCCTGATCAATACTGCTATAAAATGAATATTGCAATAAAGAAAGTAGCACTATTTTTTTGGTTTCCTGGTGCATATAAAAATTAAATTTCCATGTTGGAGAAGGTGTAGAGAAGAGGCAACCTTCCTACACTGTTGGTGGGAATGTAAGCTTGTACAGTCACTATGGAGAACAGTGTGGAAGTTCACCTAAAAACTAAATATAGAGCTACCATCCGATCCAGCAATTCCACTCCTGGGCATATATCCAGAGAAAACTATCATTTGAAAATATATATGCACCCCAATGTTCATTGTAGCACTATTTACAATTGTCATTAGGGAGCAACCTAAATGTCCATCAACAGATGAATAATGAAGTTGTGGTACATATAATACAATGGTGTATTACTCAACTATAAAAATGAAAAAAGTAATACCATTTGCAGCAATATGGGTGGGCCTGGATTTTATCATAATAAGTGAAGTAAGTCAGAGAAAGACAAATGTCATATGATATCACTTATGTGTGGAAACTAAAATATGATACAAACGAACTTATTTACAAAACAGAGATAGACTCAAAAACATAGAAAACAAACTTACGGTTACCAAAGGGGAAAGGGATGAAAAGAGATACATTTGGAGTTTGGGATTAGCAGATTGTTGTTGTTGTTCGGTTGCTAAGTCATGTCCAGCTCTTTGTGACCCCATGGACTGCAGCACAGCAGGCCTCCCTGTCCTTCACCGTCTACCAGAGTTCACCCAAGTTCAGTGAATCAGTGATGCCATCCAACCATCACATCCCCTGTCACCCTCTTCTCCTCCTACCCTCAATCTTTCCCAGAGTCAGGATCTTTTCCAATGAGTCAGCTCTTCTCACCAGGTGGCCACGTATTGGAGCTTCAGCATCAGTCCTTCCAATGAGTATTCAGGATTGATTTCCCTTAGGATTGAGTGGTTTGATCTCCTTGCAGTCACTGGGACTCTCAAGAGTCTTCTACAGCACCACAATTCAAAAGCATCAGTTCTTCAGCATTCAGCCTTCTTTATGGTCCAACTCTCACATCTGACTACTGGAAAAACCATAGCTTTGACTATATGGACCTTTATTGGAAAAGTGACGTCACTGCTTTTTAAAACGCTGTCTAGGTTTGTCATAGCCTTCCTTCCCGGAAGCAAGCATCTTCTAATTTCATGACTGCAGTCACCATCTGCAGTGATTTTGGAACGCAAGAAGAGAAAATCTATCATTGCTTCCACTTATTCTCCTCCTATTTAACAGAAAGTGATGGAACCAAATGCCATGAAGTTAGTTTTATGAATGTTGAGTTTTAAGCCAGCTTTTTCACTCTCTTTCACCCGCATCAAGAGGCTTTTCAGTTCCTCTTTGCTTTCTACTATTAGAGTGGTATCAACTGCATATCTGAGGCTGTTGATATTTCTCCTGGCAATCTTGATTCCAATTTGTGCTTCATCCAGCCTGGCATTTCACATGATGTACTCTGCATATAAGTTAAATAAACAGGATGACAATACACAGCCTTGTCATATTCCTTTCCCAATTTTGAACCACTCACTTGTTCCATGTCTGGTTCTAACTGTTGCTTCTTGACCCAAATACAGGTTTCTCAGGAGGCAGGTAAGGTATTTGATATTCCCATCTCTTTAAGAATTTTCCACAGTTGTGATCCACACAGTCAAAGGCTTCACATAGTCAATGAAACAGAAGTAGGTATTTTTCTGGAATTCCTTTGCTTTTTCTATGATCCAAGGAATGTTGGCAATTTGATCTCTGGTCCCTCTCCCTTTTCTAAATCCAGCTTGTACATTACATCTGGAGGTTCTTGATGCAAATACTGCTGAAGCCTAACTTGAAGGATTTTGAGCATAACCTTACTAACATGGGAAGTGAAGGCAATTTCCAGTAGTTTGAACATTTTTTAGCACTGCCCTTCTTTGGGATTGGGATGAAAACTGACCTTTTCCAGTCCTGTGGCCACTGTTGAGTTTTCCAAATTTGCTGGCATATTGAGTGCAGCACTTTAACATCATCATCTTTTAGGATTTGAAATAGCTCAACTGGAATTCCATCACTTCCACTAGCTTTATTGGTAGAAATGTTACCTAAGGCCCACTTGACTTCACACTCCAAGATGTCTAGCTCTAGGTGACTGACCACACCATCTGGATCATCAAGACCTTTTTTGTACAGTTCTTATGTGTGTTCCTGCTACCTCTTCTTAATCTCTTCTGCTTCTGTTAGGTCCATACTGTTTCTGTCCTTTATTATGCCCATCCTTAAATGAAATGTTCCTTTGATATCTCCAGTTATCTTGAAGAGGTCTCTAGTTTTTTTCCATTCTATTGTTTTCCTCTATCATTGTTCATTGAAGAAGGCCTTTTTATCTCTCCTTGCTATTCTATGGAACTCTGCTTTCAGTTGAGTTTCTTTCCCTTTCTCCTTTGCTTTTTGCTTTTCTTCTTCCCTCAGCTATTTGTAAAGCATCCTCAGACAAGCACTTTGCCTTCTTGCATTTCTTTTTCTTTGAGATGGCTTGTTCACTGCCTCTTATACAATGTCATGAATCTCTGTCCATAGCTCTTCAGATACTCTGTCTACCAGATCTAATCCCTTGGATCTATTTGTCACCTCTACTGTATAATCATAAGGGATTTAATTTAGGTCATACCTGAATGGTCTAGTGGTTTTCCCCACTTTTTTTAGCTTAAGCCTGAATTTTGCTATAAGGAGCTGATGCTCTGAGCCACAGTCAGCTCCAGGTCTTGTTTTTGCTGATGGTATAGAGCTTCTCCATCTTTGGCTGCAAAGAATATAATCAGTCTGATTTCAGTATTGACTATCTGGTGATGTCCATGTGTAGAGTCATCTCTTGTGTTGTTGGAAGTGGGTGTTTGCTATAACCAGTGTGTTCTCTTGGCTAAACTCTCTTAGTCTTTGCCCTGCTTCATTTCCTACTCCAAGGCCAAACTTGCCTGTTACTCCAGGTATCTCTTGACAACCTACTTTTGCATTCCAATCCTCTATGATGAAAAGAACTTTTTTTTTTTTTTGGTGTTAGTTCTAGAAGATCTTCTAGGTCTTCATAGAACTGGTCAACTTCAGCTTCTTTGGCTTCAGTGGTTGGGGCATAGACTTGGATTACTGTGGTGTTGAATGGTTTGTCTTGGAAATGAACCAAGATCATTCTGTCATTTTTGAGATTGCACCCAAGTACTGTATTTCAGGTTCTTTTGTTGATTGTGAGGGCTACTCCACTTGGTCTATGGGATTCTTGGCCACAGTATTAGATATGATGGTCATCTGAATGAAATTCACCATTCCTGTCCATTTTAGTTCGCTGATGCCTAAGATGTCGATTGTTCACCCTTGCCATTTCCTGCTTGACCACATCCAGTTTATCTTGATTCACGGACCTAACATTCCAGGTTCCTTTGCAGTATTGTTCTTTAAAGCATCAGATTTTACTTTCACCACCAGACACATCCACAACTGAGTGTCGTTTCTGCTTTGGCCCTGCAGCTTCATTCTTTCTGGGGCTGTTAGTAATTGCCCTCCGCTCTTCCCCAGTAGCATATTGGACACCTATCAACCTGGGGGGCTCAGCTTCTGGTGTCATATCTTTTGCCTTTTTATACTGTTCATGGGGTCCTTGTGGCAAGAATACTGGAGTGGTTTGCCAATCCATTCTCCAGTTTTCAGAACTCTCCACTATGACCCATCCATCTAGGGTGGCCCTGCATGGTATGACTCATAGCTTCACTGAGTTACGCAAGCCCCTTCGCCATGACAAGACAATGATCCATGAAGAGGGGATTAGCAGATACTTACAATATATATAAAATAAATAAATTCCCACTGTATAGCACAGGGAACTACACTCAATATCTTATGCTGTGCTCAGTCACTCAGTCATGTCTGACTCTTTGCAACTCCATGGATTATAGCCTGCCAGGCTCCTCTGTCCGTGATTCTCCAGACAAGAATACTGGAGTGGGTTGCCATGCCCTCCTCCAAGAGATCTTTCTTCCCAAGCAAGGGATCAAAACCAGGTCTCCCACACTGCAGGTGGATTCTCTACCATCTGAGCCACCAGGGAAGCCCTTACAAAGAAGTCCATTGGCTTCTCCAGGTGATCTTCCCAACCCAGTGATCAAACCCAGGTGTCCTGCATTGCGGGCAGATTCTTTACCAGCCGAGCCACCAAGGAAGCCCCAGTATCTTATAATAAACTATAATATAAAAGAATCAGAGCATGCATATATATATAAAACTGAATAACTTTGCTGTACACCCGAACCTAACACAAAGTTGTAAATTAACAATACTTCAATTTTAAAAAGCATTAAAAAATAAAAGTTACATTCCCAATATACTATAATCTATTAAGTGTGCAATAGCATATGTCTTTTGAAAAACAATATACATACCTTAATTTAAAAGTACTTTATTCTAAAAACTGCTAATCTTCATCTGAGCCCTCAGAAATAGCAACAGCAAAAACCTCTGATCACAAATCATTGTAACAATATGATCATAATGAAAAAGTCTGAAATGTTGCCAGAATCACCAAACTGTGACAGAGACATGAAGTAAGAAAATGCTGATGGAAAAATGGTTCATATGGTCTTGCTCAACACAGGCTGATTCAAAATTGGGAAAGGAGTACATCAAGGATGTATATTGTCACCCTGCTTATTTAACTTATATGCTGAGTGAAAGTGAAGTCGTTCAGTCATGTCCGACTTTTTGCGACCCCATGGGCTGTAGACTGCCAGGCTCCTCCGTCCATGGGATTTTCTAGGCAAGAATACTGAAGTGGTTTGCATTTTCCTTCTTCAGGGGATCTTCCCAACCCAAGGATCAAACCCGGGTCTCCTGAACTGTAGGCAGACTCTTTACCGTCTGAGCCACCAGGGAAGTTTAGATACAGAGTCCATCACACAAAATGCCAGGCTGGATAAAGCACAAGCTGGTGTCAAGAATGCCGGGAAAAATATAAAAAACCTCAGATATGCAGATGACACCACCTTTATGGCAGAAAGCAAAGAGGAACTAAAGAGCCTCTTCATGAAAGTGAAAGAGGAGAGTGAAAAGCTGGCTTAAAACTCAACATTAAAAAAACTAAGATTATGACATCCAGTTCCATCATTTCATGGCAAATATACGGGGAAACAATGGAAACAGTGACAGACTTTATTTTCTTGGGCTCCAAAATCACTGCAGATGGTGACTGCAGCCATGAAATTAAGAGACACTTGCTCCTTGGAAGAAAAGCTATGACCAACCTAGACAGCATATTAAACGGCAGAGACCTTTGTTGACTTTGCCAACAAAGATCTGTATAGTCAAAGCTATGGTTTTTCCAGTAGTCATGTATGGATGTGAGAGTTGGACTATAAAGAAAGCTGAGCACCAAAAAATTGATGCTTCTGGACTGGTGTTGGAGAAGACTCTTGAGAGTCCTTGGACTGCAAGGAGATCCAACAAGTTCATCCTGAAGGAAAGCAGTCCTGAATATTCATTGGAAGGACTGATGCTGAAGCTGAAGCTCCAAGACTTTGGCCACCTGATAAGAACTGACCCACTGGAAAAGACCCTGATGCTGGGAAAGATTGAAGTCAGGAGGAGAAGGGGACGACAGAGGATGCGATGGTTGGATGGCATCACCAATTCGATGGACATGAGTTCGAGAAAGCTCTGGGAGTTGGTGATGGACAGGGAAGCCTTGCGCGCTGCAGTCCACAGGGTTGCAAAAGAGTCAGACCTGACTGAGAAACTGAACTGACTGGCTGATATACACAGACCACATTTTCTTTATCTGTTCATCTGTTTATGGACTCTTCTGTTGCTTCCAATCCTTGGATATTGTGAATAATGTTGCAGTGAACATAGATGCATAAGTATGTCTTTGAGATCCTATTTTCCATTTTTTTTTGCATGCATATACAGAGGTGAGATTGTTAGATTATATATATGGTAATTCTATCTTAATTTTTTAAGGAATTGTCCCACTGTTTTCCATAGGGACTTCAGTCCAACAAATTAGATTTAATTATTAGAGAAAGTCATTAATTATGAAAAAGCGATGACTATCTGGTTTTGGATTTCTATCAAAGGCAAACCAAGAGAACCACAATAGTTTAAGCTAGTCCAACTGCCATTTAAAATTGTTCACAAATGTGTATCTGTTGCCAGAAGAAAAATCTGCCAAATTCTGTATCAGAATTTACCATAAGCTGATACAACAAAAATAACATTGAAGGATATAAATGATCAATAGGACTTAAAACATACTTATAAACTGCACTGGTATTATACCATCAAGATACATGCACACACAAAGTTCTTGACAATCTCCATGAGTCCAATTTCAGTCATTTTAGAACTCTAAGAACATGCATCTACTATGTATTCAAAACAAGTAAAAAGTAGTGGAAATGGTTATTTAGTCACACTGATAATTTACAATCGTAAGACTATTTTCACAGACAAACTATTCACCGAGAACATACATAGAAATTGCCCTTAAATATTATACTGTTTAATATACTGCTCATTTTTTTAAACTATAACTGTTAAAAAAAATTGATATGTCTTAAATATTTGTGCTAAAAAAGTTACCAGAAACAAAATACTAAAAACATTTTTAATTTCAAAATGCATTATCCCATTTATCTTTGGCTAAATGTAAAATCATTTTTTATTACCTGAACACAACATTGATATAGACAAAAGGGAAATGGAATTCTCTGGGATTCACTTTGCCAGGAAATCCAAGAAGTACAGGAAAAAAATAAATTTACTCATATTAAACGTTACTTTTAACATAACTACTCAATGCTTATTCGGTGCTACTCAACATATTATAATTGCAAATAAAATTGACTTGGCAGTATTTTCTCACAAGTCATTAACTACATAATGCTATTTTACTCTCATAAATAGCCAATCTTCTATCTTCCCCTTCAAATGCTCTTTCCAACTACTGCTCCTTTCCAAGGTCAATAATGAATGGCAAGATAGCAATGCTTTATGTAACCCATGGATTCATATGAAATACAAATCTATGAAAATCTATGAAAAAAGTAACTCACTAAAGCTATGAACCACTGAAATCTGGTATTATCCAGCCAGCAGTTTCAATTAACTTCTAAAAAGAAAACAGATTTTATACCTTTTTTTCATAAAGAAGAGGCCCTTGAAAGCATAGCACTCTCTCACCTGTAAAAGTAAAAAAGAAAAAAAAGTTCTGGGTTAGTTGTGACTTCTCTTCATACATAAGAATATTCACATCTGGGAGAGTCATCACACTTGTACTGTGGTATTCCTCAAAATGTAGGCAAGTGGGTAAGGCAATGTATTCATCAACACTTCAGATCAAACTTCAACACAACAAAAACACCTTAGCATCTAATGTAAACAATAAAAAAACAATTAGGATATCAATCTATTTAAATCATCTGTCACCTGCTAAGCAAAGAAAATCTACAGATCCCTGGGCTGGGGAGATCCCCTGGAGGAGACATGGCAACCCATTCCAGTATTCTTGCCTGGAGAATTCCATGGGCAGAGGAGCCTGGCGAGCTACAGTCCATGGGGTTGCAGAGTCAGACACAACTGAGCGACTAAGCACACAGCACAGTAGCGATCTACTGGCGGGGCTGGTTTATTTTTCATTGTACATCTGGATTTAAAGAAATGTTAAGTTTAGGAGCTTATGCTTTATCTATTCTTCCAACTCTTTTAAATGATTAAACTATGAAAAACATTCTATTCCTAAAAATGTCAATGTGCATCAAATACGGCTGTTTTTGTTTTGGTTTTTTTTGTTTGTTTTTTAAGAAGTTCCACTGTGTTCATGCCTTCAATGTGTTCAATGATGTACTGGGTGTTGGGCTGCTTCAATGAACAACAGCAACAAAACACACACAGACAAGAATTCTAGCCTTTGGAACTTATACTCTATGTTGAACCTACCATTAAAACTTGCAAGACTAAGTATAACATTAGGGACTGGAATAATATCTGGAAGTTATCCCTATTCATCAGACAAATCAGAGCAGCAATTCCTGGCAGTACCTAAAAATATAATTTGATTGTAGAAGAATAGATTTTTCATATAATTTTCAGTCCACTTGGTTTCAAAAGTGCCAACACAGTCAGCTCTTTAAGCTCTATTTAAGCCACTGGACATTTTCCTAGAATTTTTCTATAAACAAGTAGAAGAGTATTACAAAGGAAACCAACTGTATTGAAATCATTATCAAAACATTTAAAATATCATGTTCTATGGTATTATATGAGGGCTTCCCTGGTAGCTCAGCTGGTAAAGAATCTTCCTGCAATGCAGGAGACCCTGGCTCGATTTCTGGGTTGGGGAGATCAGCTGGAGAAAGGATAGGCTGCCCACTCCAGTGTTCTTGGTCTTCCCTGGTGGTTCAGACAGCACAGAATCTGCCTGCAATATGGGAGACCTGGGTTCAATCCCTGGGTTGAGAAGATCCCTGGGAGAAGGAACCAGCTACCAACTCCAGTATTCTGGCCTGGAGAATTCCATGGACAGAGGAGCCTGGCAGGCTACAGTCATGGAGTCGTAAAGAGTCATATGGGACTGAGCAACTTTCACTTTCACACCTTCGTGGTATTTTATGAGCTCCTCAAGTGATGTAAATATTTAGCTGCTGATCCAATAACTACCACAATTCTGAAGTAACGAAGAGTCTGCATTACATCTATATGTATCTCCCAACTATAAAGCTGAGATGTGAACACTTGCATACAGCTAACACTGTTGTGGGTTTTTTGTTTATTTATTTAGCTTTGCTTTTTGTGGGAAAGGGGATCTACATTCATAACTGAAATACTAAATTTTAGACAATAGCAAAAAAAAAACTTTTTCCTCTCTGAGTTTACAGATCTTTTGGAGTATGAACACTGACCCTGAATTAAGAATCCCTACTCTAAAACATCTGGTTTTTAAGAAAAATAATCCATAGAAGGTAGTCACACACCTTCACAGGGTGAGAGAAAGCAGGTATTAAGATTCAGAGCGGGGGCTTCTGTGGTGGCTCAGGGGTAAAGAATATGCCTGCCAATACAGGACACGGGTTCAATCCCTAATCCGGGAAGATCCAACATGCTGCAGAGCACCTAAGCCCCTGTGCCACAACCATCAAGCCTGTGCTCTGGACTCTGGGAGCCACAACTGTATTGAGCCTGTGTGCTGCAACTGCAGAAGCCTGCACGCTCTAGAGCCACTGCTCCACCGCCAGAGAAGCCACCACGATGAGAAGCCCACACACCGAAACCAGAGAGTTGCCCCAGCTTGCCACAGCTAGAGAAAAGTCCGCATTGCAATAAAGACCCAGCAGAGCCAAAAACAAATTAATTTAAAAGAGAGCAGAAACACCCTTGGTAACCTCTTAAATACTCCATAAAGTTACAAATACATGGGTTTTGTATGACTCAAAGTAATTCTGATGTACATTAAAGTTTGAAAACTCCTTACAACAACAATTTTTGCAGGTTTCTTGACATCTATGATAACACCATCTATGATAATTCCATACTTCCATAATAATGAAAGGGAATTCTAAAGTGTTCTTGCTAGCCTTATAGAATTTCACTCCACTTTAGTTTCTGTTGTCTCCACTTTAATATAAATTAATAGATGTGTTAACTGTGGAAATTAAAGGGCTGTTGGGACTTCCCTGGCGGTCCAGTGATTAAGACTCTGAACATTCACGGCAGGGGGCAGGGGTTTGATCCCTGGTCAGGGAACTGGGATCTCCCACATGCCCCAGGCATGGCCAAAAAAATAAAGAGCTGTCTTCCACTGGAAATCGGCTTCTACCGTTAGCCAAGATATGTTGATCAAAGACAATAAAAACTCAGCTTTCAAACCGTCATGGAATGAGGACCAGGCGCAGTCAGGAGCACATTGTTGTTGCTGTGGGCCATTTCCCCCCGCCCCCCAACCCCGTTACCAAGCAACGGTTGGGGGGCAACCATTAGTGGTCCTGCTCAGCCATTGGTGGGCTCCGTAGCGGGCCCCTCCCCCAAGCGACCCAATGTCAATGAGCAACCCTTAGTGGGCCCCTTCAGCTAAAGGTTGGCGGAGGAATGGATCTCAGGCGTGTAAGAGACTGATTCTGGCCTTCTCCCCGCCTCCCCCGCCCTCCAGCGTTCCTTCCAGTGCACCGGGCCTCAGGCCAGTGGGTAGGCTGGGGGCCCTAGGGAACACGTGGGGGCAGTATCCTGCAGAGCGCCAGCGCCCTCACCAAGGTCACCCACTGGCCAGCTGAGGCCTTGAACCTCTCCTCCATCCCTGCCTCTGTGACCTAATGGCAGCGGCAGTCGCCCTGGGTCACCGTCTGTGGGACCTGGCCCCTGCTCTTTGGGTATGGTATTGTTTGGCCTCACTGTGCCAGGCTTCCCAGGTGGCGCTAGTGGTAAAGAACCCGCCTGCCAGTGGAAAAGAGGGGTTCAACCCCCGGGTTGGGAAGAGCCCCTTGGGAAGGAAGTGGCAACCCACTCCAGTATTCTTGCCTGGAGAATCCCATGGACAGAGGAGCCTGGCGGGCTACAGTTCGCAGAGTCCGACGCGACTGAAGCTACTTAGCACAGCGCAGTGCGTGGGCACACGGACTTGTGTTTTGTTTTTCACAAAATCACTGTTAATCAAATATTATTGCAGTTAGTCAAACAACTGCTGTTCTGAAAAAGATGACATCAAGACAATGGAACTTATAAATGGAAACATAATACAACATTAAAGGTAGCTTATTTATTGCTTTACAAGGAACGGCACAGCAAGAGCGCACTCACATTTCCAAAAGATCTAAGACTAGGCTCTTCGGGAAACAAACGGATGCCTTCAAGCAACACAAAGGGGATCCAAAAGCTCACCCTGGTTTTCTCCTGTCCCTACCCACCTCTCTGAGATAAAGAGCCGGGAAACCGGTTCCCAAACGGTGGCGGTAGAAGAAGGGGACGCTGCAACTGCCCTAAAGCAGCGACTCCCTCGGGGAGCGGAGCACCGGGGCGCAGGCGATCCCGACAGGGCCGCCATCTCATAATGCAGTTCTCCAACCCCCAAGCGCGAAGCCCACCCCACAGCCACAGCGCTGCGGCTCCACCAAGCCGGACCACCGAGGAGCTCGAGGCCGCCCCCTAACTGTTGTCAGCCCACGCAGGGGACCCGCACCGGCTTCGCTCCCTCCCTTCTGCACATCACATCACTTACCCTACGGCTACCACGGCGCACCCGGGGCCTCCCTACAGCAGGGTACTTTCTCCGAGCCCTCTTCCTCAGAAAAGCAACAAACACCGAACCAAGACTATGCCATGCGGCAACGGCACCCTCTCCCGTTTTAGCGCTTGCCTAAGGTTTCCTGGTGACTCAGAGGGTAAAGCGTCTGTCCGCAATGCGGGAGACCCGGGTTCGATCCCTGGGTTCGGTCCCTGGGTCGGCTCGATCCCCTGGAGAAGGAAATGGCAACCCACTCCAGTATTCTTTCCTGGAGAATCCCATGGACTGAGGGGCCTGGTAGGCTACAGTCCACCGGGTCGCAGAGTCGGACACGACTGCGCGACTTTTTTTTTAAACGCTTTCCCTTCAAGGGATTTTTCTCCCAATAACCCACTGAAATAACCCGCAGGAATGCACCTCCCCCTCCCCGTCCCCCCCCCCCCTCCCGCCCCGCGCAAAGTCCCTGCCTGCCACCTCCTGGAGCACAGCCCTTGCTAACCCCAGCCCCCCAAATCTGAAACACCTGGAGCCGGCCTCCCACTCCTTTGTTACCTAGCCCAAGCTCTTTAAGGACGGGCCAATAAATCAGGAGCCAAGTTGTTGGAAGGAAGAATAACGATTTTAATCCGAAAGCCAGTAAAAGAGAAAGGAGAACAGACTCAGACTCAAAAAGCAAAATCTCCAGTTCAACAACTCCTATTATAAGGAAGAAGGGGAGAGAAGGCCGGGGCTGCAGCCCTGACCAGTGGCTGAGCAGGACCGCTGCTGGTGGCTTAATAACAGTTACTCCCTTTCGGGAGGCCCCACCATGGTGCCCACCAGTGGCTGATTTGTTGTTATTTAGTCACTAATAGTGTCAGACTCTGCCACCCCGTAGACTGCAGCAGTCAGACTTTCCTGTCCTTCATTATCTCCCAGAGTTTGCTCAAACTCATGTCCATTGAGTTGGTGATGCCATCCAAACATCTCATCCTGTCACCCCCTTCTCCTCCTGCCCTCAGTCTTCCCTAATATCAGAGTCTTTTCCAACAAGTCCGCTCTTCTCATCAGGTGGCCAAAGTATTGGAGCTTCAACTTTAGTATCAGTCCTTCCAATGAATATTCAGGGTTGATTTCCTTTAGGATTGACTGGTATGATCTCCTTGCTGTCCAAAGGACTCTCAAGAGTCTTCTCTAGCACAACAGTTTGAAAGTATAAATTCTTTGGTGCTCAGCCTTTATGGTCCAACTCTCACATCCATACATGACTACCAGAAAAATCATAGTTTTGACTAGATGGACCTTTGTTGGCAAAGTGATGTCTCTGCTTTTTAATACACTGTCTACATTTGTCATAGCTTTTCTTCCAAGGACCAAGCATCTTTTAATTTCACGGCTGATTTTGGAGCCCAAGAAAATACAGTCTGTTACTGTTTCCATTTTTCCCCCATTTTTTGCCACGAAGGGATGGGATCAGATGCCCTGATCTTAGTTTTTTGAATATTGAATTTTAAGCCAGCTTTTTCATGCCCCTCTCTCATCTTCATCAAGAGGCTCCTTAGTTTCTCTTTGCTTTCTGCCATTAGGGTGGTGTCAACTGCATATCTGAGGTTATTGGTATTTCTCTGGGCAGTCTTGATTTCAGCTTGTACTTCATCCAGCCTGGCATTTCACATGATGTATACTCTGCATATAAGTTAAATAAGCAGGGTGACAATATACAGCCTTGACGTGCCCCTTTCCCAATTTTGAATCAGTCCATTGTTCCACCTCCAGTTCTAACTGTTGCTTCTTGACCAGAATACAGGTTTCTCAGGAGGCAGCTAAGATGGTCTAGCATTCCCATCTCTAAGAATTTTGAACCGTTTGTTGTGACCCACACAAAGACTTTAGCATAATCAGTGATGCAGAAGTAGATGCTGTTTTGGAATTCCCTCACTTTTTCTATGCTCCAGCGGATGTTGGCAATATGATCTCTGGTTCCTCTTCCTTTTCTAAATCCAGCTTGTACATCTGGAAGTTCTCAGTTCACATAACTGTTGAAGCCTAGCTTGAAGGATTTTGAGCATAATCTCGCTGGCATGTGAAATGTGTACAATTGTGTGGTAGTTTGAAGATTCCTTGGCATTACCCTTCTTTGGGATTGGAATGACAACTGACATTTTCCTGTCCTGTGGCCACTGCTGAGTTTTCCAAATTTGCTGGCATATTGAGTGCAGCACTTTCACAGCACCGTCTTTTTGGATTTGAAATAGCTCAGCTGGAATTCCATCACCTCTACTAGCTTTGTTCGTGGTGATGCTTCCCAAGGCCCACTTGACTTCACAAAGGATTAGAAGTCCATTAGGTGCCTTTTTCCTGGGGCTCAGAGTCATGCTCCTGGAATTTAGACTTCTGGTCCTGCTTCAGCACCATTTATAAGTGATTGGCCAGTGCCTCCTCCTCCCACCACTGCTGACTACCTGTCCTATGCTTTGCCCTACTTAACTCCCGCTTTGGACACTCCTCTGAGCTCGATTTACCTAGGCCCCTTGAGCAGACAGGCCTTTCAGGACTCCTGCCCCAGCACCACCCCCAGGGCATGCCAGGATTGGTAGCTCCAAGGAGCTTGAGCAGGGCAGGGCGGGGAAGGGGCGGTGGTCTCTTGCCATCCTCCACCCGCTAATTCTCTCCCCCACCCCCACCCCAGGGCCACCTGAGGTTATTAAAGACTAAATTTGATTTTGTGTGTTGGGGCTAGGGGAAGGGAAACAATGCCTTACCCCCAGTAAAAGGATGGAAGAGGTCCAACTGCGGAAGCACACGTGCAGTATGGGACCACAATGATGTGGAATTCGAATGGCCAAAAAGAGAAAGCTGCATCTGAAGCCTACTTGCGACAGCACCATGAGTAGTTCCTACATTGTTGTTGTTTAGCCAGTAAGCCGTGTCCGACTCTTTGTGACCCCATGGACTGCTGCACGCCAGGGCTTCCCTCTCCTTCACTGTCTCCCAGAGTTTGCTCAAACTCATGTCCATTGAGTCAGTGATGCTATCCAATCATCTTGTTCTGTCACCCTCTTCTCCTCTGGCCCTCAATCTTTCCCAGCATCAGGGTCTTTTCTAATGAGTCAGCTCTTCACATCAGGTGGCCAAAGTATTGGAGCTTCAGCTTCAGCATCAGTTCTTCCAATGAATATTCAGGATTGATTTCCTTTAGGATTGACCGGTTTGTTCTCTTTGCAGTCCAAGAGACTCTCAATTCCTGCATCAGTTCAGTTCAGTTCACTCCCTCAGTCCTGTCTGACTCTTTGCGACCCCATGAACTGCAGCACGCCAGGCCTCCCTGTCCATCACCAACTCCCGGGATTCACCCAAACTCATGTGCATCAAGTTGGTGATGCAATCCAGCCATCTCATCCTCTGTCGGCCCCTTCTCCTCCTGCCCCCAATCCCTCCCAGCATCAGAGTCGTTTCCAATGAGTCGACTTCGCACGAGGTGGCCAAGTATTGGAGTTTCAGCCTCAGCATCAGTCCTTCCAATTAACACCCAGGAGGGGTCTCCTTTAGAATGGACTGGTTGGATCTCCTTGCAGTCCAAGGGACTCTCAAGAGTCTTCTCCAACACCACAGTTCAAAAGCAGCAATTCTTCAGTGCTCAGCTTTCTTCACAGTCCAACTCTCACATCCATACATGACCACTGGAAAA
>NW_011494753.1:5185141-5186059 GCF_000754665.1 Bison bison bison
AAGTAATATCTCTGCTTTTGAATATGCTGTCTAGGTTAGTCATAACTTTCCTTCCAAGGAGTGAGCATCTTTTAATTTCATGGCTGCAATCACCATCTGTAGTGATTTTGGAGCCCCCAAAATATTAAGTCTGACACGGTTTCCACTGTTTCCACATCTATTTCCCATGAAGTGATGGGACCAGATGCCATGATCTTCGTTTTCTGAATGTTGAGCTTTAAGCCAACTTTTTCACTCTCCTCTTTCACTTTCATCAAGAGGCTTTTTAGTTCCTCTTCACTTTCTGCCGTAAGGGTGGTTTCATCTGCATATCTGAAGTTATTGATATTTTTCCCGGCAATCTTGATTGCAGCTTGTGCTTCTTCCAGCCCAGTGTTTCTCATGATGTACTCTGCGTATAAGTTAAATAAGCAGGGTGACAATATACAGCCTTGACATACTCCCTTTCTGTCGTTCCATGTCCAGTTCTAACTGTTGCTTCCTGATCTGCATATAGGTTTCTCAAGAGGCAGGTCAGGTGGTCTGGTATTCCCATCTCTTGAAGAATTTTACACAGTTTATTGTGATCCACACAGTCAAAGGCTTTGGCATAATCAATGAAGCAGAAATAGATATTTTTCTAGACTTTCTTGCTTTTTCCATGATCCAGCAGATGTTGACAATTTGATCTCTGGTTCCTCTGCCTTTTCTAAAACCAGCTTGAACATCAGGAAGTTCACAGTTCACATATTGCTGAAGCCTGGCTTGGAGAATTTTGAGCATTACTTTACTAGTGTGTGAGATGAGTGCAATTGTGCAGTAGTTTGAGCATTCTTTGGCATTGCCTTTCTTTGGGATTGGAATGAAAACTGACCTTTTCCAGTCCTGTAGCCACTGCTGAGTTTTCCCAATTTGCTGGCATATTGAGTGCAGCACTTT
>NW_011494753.1:5186159-5199396 GCF_000754665.1 Bison bison bison
AGATCTTTTTTGTACAGTTCTTCTGTGTATTCTTGCCACCTCTTCTTAATATCTTCTGCTTCTGTTAGGTCCATACCATTTCTGTCCTTTATTGAGCCCATCTTTGCATGAAATGTTCCTTTGGTATCTCTGATTTTCTTGAAGAGATCTCTAGTCTTTCCCATTCTGTTGTTTTCCTCTATTTCTTTGCATTGATCGCTGAGGAAGGCTTTCTTATCTCTTCTTGCTATTCTTTGGAACTCTGCATTCAGATGTTTATATCTTTCCTTTTCTCCTTTGCTTTTCACTTCCCTTCTTTTCACAGCTATTTGTAAGGCCTCCTCAGACAGCCATTTTGCTTTTTTGCATTTCTTTTCCATGGAGATGGTATTGATCCCTGTCTCCTGTACAATATCATGAACCTCATTCCATAGTTCATCAGGCACTCTATCTATCAGATGTAGTCCCTTAAATCTATTTCTCACTTCCACTGTATAATCATAAGGGATTTGATTTAGGTCATACCTGAATGATCTGGTGGTTTTCCCTAC
The DNA here is from genome assembly GCF_000754665.1 of Bison bison bison. Classification (NCBI taxonomy): domain Eukaryota; kingdom Metazoa; phylum Chordata; class Mammalia; order Artiodactyla; family Bovidae; genus Bison; species Bison bison. The sequence goes on from NW_011494753.1 coordinate 5,186,690, forward strand.
TTTCTTCAATTTAAGTCTGAATTTGACTATAAGGAGTTCATGATTTGAGCCACAGGTCAGCTCCCAGTCTTGTTTTTGCTGACTGTATAGAGCTTCTCCATCTTTGGCTGCAAAGAATATAATTAATCTGGTTTCAGTGTTGACCATCTGGTGATGTCCATGTGTAGAGTCTTCTCTTGTGTTGTGGGAAGAGGGTGTTTGCTATGACCCAGTGTGTTCTCTTGGCAAAACTCTATTAGCCTTTGCCCTGCTTCATTCCGTATTCCAAGGCCAAATTTGCCTGTTACTACAGGTGTTTCTTGACTTCCTACTTTTGCATTCCAGTCCCCTATAATCAAAAGGACATCTTTTTTGGGTGTTAGTTCTAAAAGGTCTTGTAGGTCTTCATAGAACTGTTCAACTTCAACTTCTTCAGTGTTACTGGTTGGGGCATAGGCTTGGATCACTGTGATATTGAATGGTTTGCCTTGGAAATGAACAGAGATCATTCTGTCATTTTTGAGATTGCATCCAAGTACTGCATTTCAGACTCTTTTGTTGACCATTATGTCCACTCCATTTCTTCTAAGGGATTCCTTCCACAGTAGTAGATATAATGGTCATCTGAGTTAAATTCAACCTATCCAGTCCACCATAGTTCACTGATTGCTAAAATGTCAACATTCACTCTTGCCATCTCTTGCTTGACCACTTCCAATTTGCCTTGATTCATGGACCTGACATTCCAGGTTCCTATGCAATATTGCTCTTTACAGCATCAGACCTTGCTTCTATCACTAGTCACATCCACAGCTGGGTATTGGTTTTGCTTTGGCTCCATCTCTTCATTCTTTCTGGAGTTATTTCTCCACTGATCTCCAGTAGCGTATTGGGTACCTACGAACCTGGGGAGTTCCCCTTTCAGTATCCTATCATTTTGCCTTTTCATACTGTTCATGGGGTTCTCAAGGCAAGAATACTGAGGTAGTTTGCCATTCCCTTCTCCAGTGGACCACATTCTGTCAGACCTCTCCACCATGACCCGCCTGTCTTGGGTGGCCCCACATGGCATGGCTTAGTTTCATTGAGTTAGACAAGGCTGTGGTTCGTGTGATCAGATTGGTTAGTTCTCTGCAATTATGGTTTCAGTGTGTCTGCCCTCTGATGCCCTCTCACACTCCTACCGTCTCACTTGGGTTTCTCTTACCTTGGACATGGGGTATCTGCATAGGAAATTCCTGCATAGAAAAGCTTTAAGGCTAGCAATCTGACTGAAAAAGGATAGGTAATGAAGTCTGCATCTAGAAATTTCATTGTTTACCAAGTTCCCTGCCAGTTTATTTAGTCCTCTGACGGCCATTTGTCAGGTCCTCCTCCTCCCCTTCTCCAGCCTGGATCACACGGAAGTGAAAACAAAGCGGGAGACGCTAGGCAGGCTTGGGGTTTTACAGCTTTTTGAGCTAGTGGACTTTTGGCCACCTCCAAGAGATGCTAATGTGAATACCACATTGAAACCACTCGGTGGTGTGGGTAGGGGCTCTCAGGAGCTCTAGTCCTTTAATGTCTCAGCTCAGAGAGAATTCAGGGAGGGGCAAGGTGATAGATAAGGGGTTTATTTTGGTACTGATGAACCTATTTGCAGGGCAGGAATAGAGACACAGATGTACAGAATGGACTTGTGGACACAGTGAGGGAAGGAGATGGTAGGATGAACTGAGAGTAGCACTGAAATATATACATTACCATGAGTGAAATAGCTAGCTGGTGGGAAGCTGCTATATAACAGGGACCTCTGCCCAGTGCTCTGTGATGACCTAGAGGGGTGGGAAGGTGTGTGGAATGGGAGGGAGGTTCAAGAGAGGAGGATACATGTATATTTATGGCTTATTCCCATTGTTGTAGGGTAGAAACCAACAGCATTGTAAAGCAATTATCCTCCAATTAAAAACAAATTTAAGAAATTGAGCTTTTTTCTAAAAAAAAAAAAAAAGTGATTTATTAGAATAGGAATTTGTGAGGCTTACACAAGGGTGGATGAGAGGGTGCTAAGCCCCAAGAACTTACTTGGCTACAGTTTTATAAACAAAGGAAAACGGGGTGGAGGGCGGTGGGCAGGAAAGACCACCTTCTTCCTCATTCTTGAGTAGGCATCATACTTCCATCATCAGTTCTCCAGGTTGGGCAAGGGAGTTTTCTCCCTTGGTCAAGCCAGGACTGTCATCGCACTATGGAAAAATTTTTTCAAGTCAGTACAATGAGGGTCTTTACTTTGAAGTGTCACCTTTCCATAAATTATTGTTTTTTGTATGTGTGTGTGCGCGCAGAGAGTATGTCCTAGGGATCATTAACTTATTGAGCTCACTGGGCAGAATATGGGTCTCATGCCACCATTGTTTTATTGGGTTGGGGCATGTCCCATGCTTCCGATGCATAGTTTTTGTTGCTAAGCCAGCCTGCTTGGTTTTATGGTCAAGAACTGCTTTCTTGAGTAATCATTAACTTACAGGGGTCTCCCATACTTTTTTCTTTACTTACAATCCCCTAATGGGATTAACTATTTAATCACCTACTATTTGTTCCTTTACTGTGTCCCTATCATTGTTATACTGATGTCGGGGCTCTGCACACCCCTATTTGTGCAATTTTCTGTCACCTATTTTCTTTCAGCTATTATTGAATATACACGCAATTTAGATGAATTTCATCTTGTCATACCCCTGTTCCAAAAGTCTGTAATTTACTCAGCTGCAAAATGGGGAGACCAATAGCACCTTTCCATTGATTTACTATGAAATTGCATGGAAAGGGCTTCCCAGGTGGCATAGTGGTAAAGAATCTGCCTGCCAATGCAGGAGACACAAGAGAAGCAGATTCAATCCCTGGGTCAGGAAGATCCACTGGAGGAGGAAATGGCAACCTACTCCAGTATTCTTGTCTGGAAAATTCCATGGACAGAGGAGCCTTGTGGGCCACAGTCCATGGGGTCGCTAAGAGCTGGACACGGCTGAGCACGCACACACCTTCCTTTCGTGGAAAGGCTTAGCGAGGCACTGAACAGTGAATTGGTGCTCAACAAATATTACGGAGGATAAATCCCAAAGTACTTAGTTTGGCATTTTAAGTCCCTCCACAAACAGTCCCCACCCTTCCTCCAGGCTTCATTCTTGTCTCCATGCCTTTTCTAAACCCTCCCCAGAACATATTATGCACCCAATGAATTCCAGACCCGTCTCTATTTATCTGACTCCAAGTTCTCCTTCAATCTTCCTTTAACACAACCCCTTCTTTGACCATAGAAACCCACAAAGAATCCTCACTCCGTCTCTCTGTACAGAATCTGGTCTGCACTACTTAGAGTACACAAAAAGGGGGCAAGGGCCTCTCTGTGACCTGTCTTTGTGACCACCAAAACTCTGAAGTACACTTCTTTTTTTAAAATTTTTTGAATACAAAATATTTTAAAGTAATCCAATAATTCAATTTTTAATATAAAAATGAAGACAGTGAAAAGTGTCTTTCATACTTCAGTCCCTTATCTGCCCCTTCCCCATCAAAGGTACTACTCTTATAAGTTGTTTGAGTATCTTAGCATCCACATTGTGTTCTTTCTCCATTTATATTAAAATCAAAGTTTTTGCTTTATGTTTTAATTATTCAAGTACTATTTGAATATTTGAGTCATCCACGATGCAACAATTCAGAGATATAAAATACAGGGCAAAAGTTGAGGTAAGGACTCCTTTTATTTTCCCTCATTTACTCCCCCACCCCCACCCCCATCATTTTGCGTGGACACTTTTCTATGCTCCCTAATTGCTTTTTCTTTTTCTATAAATGGACTATATATATTGTTCTGTGTCTTCTTCTTTTTTAACTTCATGATATGGCTTAGAGGTCACTCCAATTGCATATGTGTCCTTCTCACATTTTTAACTATTCATGACATACTATAGTATAAATAGATCATATTTATCTAAATTTGGGCTTCCTAGGTGGTGCTAGTGGTAAATTAGCAGGCTAGTGCCTGCCAATGCAGAAGACATAAGAGACACAGGTTTGATCCCTGGGTGGGGAAGATGCCCTGGAGGAGGAAATGGCAACCCACTCAGTATTCTTGCCTGGAGAATCCCACGGTCAGAGGAGGCTGGTGGGCTACCGTCCATAGGGTCACAAAGAGTCGGACACGACTGAAGTGACTCGGCTTGCATGCATCTAACCTTAGTTCTGTTGCCGGACATTTAGGTTGCCTTCAGTTTTTCATTGTTAGAAATACATGCCTTTCAACCTTAACCTTTGTGCACATTGTTTTTATATTTTTAGGACCTTATATGCAGAATGACTGAGTCAAAGACTGGACATTTTAAGCTTAGGAAAGCCTTCATCAACTTACATTTCAACCAGCAGTTAAAGAGAGAGCTTGTTTTCCCACATCTTTACCATACATAGTATTACCAGTCTGTAAACACTTGTTTTAATATAAGAGTAAGTCATTTGTGTAAAGGAAGCCAGACATTAAAGACAATATACTTTAACAATGGTGTTAGAAATCAGGATAAGTGGTTAACTGGTGAAGAAGAAGAATTGACTAGAAAGGGGCATTAGGGACTTCAGGGTTCTGGGAATGTTCTAAAACCTTAACCTGATGTGATTATATGGGTGTTTACAAATGTAAAAATTCATCAAGTGGTACACTTATGAATCATGCACTTTACCATATCTATATTTTTAAACAGAGAGTCTTTTAAATTAATTAATTTATGTATTCATTTGGCCGCACCGGTCTTAGTTGCAGCACACAGGATTTTTAGTTGTGGCATGCAAACTCTTGGTTGTAGCATGTGAGTTCTAGTTTCCTGATCAGAGCTAAAACCCCTGCTCCATGCATTGGGAATGTAGTGTCTTAGCCACTGGACCACCAGGGAAGTCCCTATCATGTCTATACCATAAAAAATATTTTTTAAATCACTTTATTTTATATTTTATTATGAACATTTCAAACATACAGGAAAGTAGAAAAAACAATATATTACATATCATCTCAATTCAACAATTGTGAATGTTTTCCCATATTTGGCGTGTATATACATATCTGTGTTTGTATGTGTGTAAGACATCAGGACCTATTACACTTGATTTCTTCAGTATGTACTTCCAAAATAGAAAAGCATTCTCTCCTACATACCACAATACCGTTATTATACCCAACACAATTAACAATAATTCCCTAAATTCATATCATTCCCATTTCACATTTCCTCACTTGTTCATAGAATATTTTTATCTCTGTTTGTTTATTGCTTGTTAAAATAAGATCCATTAAATGACAAGGTATTGCATTTGGTTGTTAAATTTTAAAGTATTTTCAGATCTAGGCAGGAAGTTCTTAAAGTAGGTGTCCCTGTATACAATTCAAAGGGTTCATGAACTTGGATGGGGGAAAAAAATACATCTTTATTTTCATCAAATTCAAAGTGAAATTTAGTATTTCCTTTCATGATAAATTGGGAAGATCCCCTGGAGAAGGAAATGGCAATCCACTCCAGTACTCTTGCCTGGAAAATCCCATGGACAGAGGAGCCTGGTGGGCTACAGTCTGTGGGGTCTCAAACAGTCAGACACGACTGAGCGACTTCACTTTCATGATAAATGAAGATAACAAAACTGATAATATCGCTAGCACCTGTGGCTTTGTCACGATAAAAATGAGATGTTTTGTATCACTTGAGTTCTTGCGTATATTTCAGAAATACTATTTAGTCATCATTACTTTGAAATTACTGTAATTATTAGACCTGTTTCTAGATCATATTTGTTGTTCAGTCACTAAGTTGTGTTGGACTTTCAGCAACACCATGGTCTGTAGCCCACCAGGCTCCTCTGTCCATGTGGGCTTTCCAGGCAAGAATACTGGAGTGTGTTGCCATTTCCTTCTCCAGGGGGTCTTCCTGACCCAGGAACCTAACCTACATGTCCTGCATTGGCAGGCAGATTCTTTAGCACTGAGCCACCAAAATGAAGCATGTACCTTACTATAGCATATTTTAAAATATTTTCATAACTGTACATGAGTGTCAGGACTTCCCTGGTGGCTCAGTGGTAAAGAATCCACCTGCCAATGCAGGAGATGTAGGTTAGATCCCTGGATCAGGAAGATCCCCTAGAGAATGAAATGGCAACCCACTCCAATATTCTTATGTGGAAAATCCTATGGACCGAGGAACCTGGAGGGCTACAGTCCATGGGGTGGCAAAGAGTTGGACACCACTCAGCAACTAAGCAAGAATAACAACAATTTCAACATAATTGTTTTTCTTTATAATCCTATGTTTTTATATTTTATACATTTAAAAGCATTCTGGAAAAACAGTTCATTGGCTTCACTGGACTGCCATGGGAGTGAGAGGGGAGCCCTTGACACAAAAAACAGTCCATCCACACACATATACTTTATTATTTGTGGTTCATGACATTTGCCTTTTGAAGAAACTGATTCTTTTGAATGTCTGACAATCTGCATTTGTCTGTTTATTCATGGGGTTACTGAACTCATTTCACTTTTCCTATATTTCCTATAAACTTAAGTCACATTTAAAGACTCAATTAGATCTAAGTTGAGAGTTTTTGACAAGAACAATTTATAGGTGATGCTCTGCACTTGTCATTGCAACATATCAGGAGGTACATGATGTCTGGTTGTCTCATTAGTGATGCTAAATTTGATCACTGGGCTAAGGAGGTTAAGATACTTTCATTTTTGCATAATGAGACAGTATGTAAATGAATAGAAATTTAAAACTATAAACAAGAGTAAAGGGAACTGTACAATGAACCCTGGCATACTCCTCTCTGAGCCTCCATCAGATCAGATCAGTCGCTCAATCGTGTCCGACTCTTTGCGACCCCATGAATCGCAGCACGCCAGGCCTCCCTGTCCATCACCAACTCCCGGAGTTCACTGAAACTCACATCCATCGATTCAGTGATGCCATCCAGCCATCTCATAGCTATTAACATATGGCCAATCTTGTGTCTTTGGTACCCAATTATTCCAACCCTAGCAAAATACACACAAATTCCAAATATCATGTCTATTTCATTCCTAAACAAGTAAGTACATATCTCTAAAAAATAAGGGCTTTTCAAAAAACACAATAATACCATTATTGCATTTAAAAATAGCTCCTTAATATCTTCAATTATCCAGTCAGTGTTCAGATTCCCAGCATTGTCTCATGTGATCTTCTGATTCTATTGTGTATGTCAGATTATAATCTTATGACTGGTTGGTTCAAATCAGGATCCAAACACAGTCCATGCATTTCATTTGATTGAATTCATTCTCTCTCTCTCTTCTTCTTGCCATTTACTTGTTGAAGAAACTGGACCACTGAGAATTAGCACAGTTTCTTAAAATGATTTATTTATTGAATAATTAAATATAAAGTCTCCAAGTATTCCATGGGAGAATAAAATGTGTTTAATTTAGTATATCTTTGAAAACATTCTTTTGGTACAAACTGTTATAAATCATTAGCCAACATAATGAATCACCAGTCAACAATAAGAAAATGTTGTCTGAGACTGCAGTCATTTCTAAATGCTACTTCCGATGGAGCTGTGATCATAATGTCCTCACTTGAGCTGAATGTAGGTCCACATCCAAACCATTGTTTTCCTACAGCTTTGGAAATTAAGGGAAATGAAGATGATGACAACTACTTAATATAAGGTATACTGAAATAAATTTAAAATCAAAATCACTTCCCAAAAGAACAATGATCATGTTAGTTTCCTGCGGCCATCATAACAAAATACCACAAACTGGATGGTTAAACACAAAATGTGGCCTCACAGTTCTGGAGGCTAGAAATCCAGGATCAAGGTGCTGGTAGGTTTGGTTCTTTCTGAGGGCCCTGAGGGAGAATCTGTCTCAGGATTTTCCCCTAGCTTTTAGTTGTCTGCCGGCAAATTTTGGCATCCCTTGGCTTATAAACGAATCACCCTGATCTCTGCCTTTATTTCACATGGCATTCTCCCATGTGTCTAGGTGTGCATTTCTGTGTGCATGGGGTGTCCATATTTCCCCCTTTTATAAAGACATCAGTCAAATTGGATTAAAAATGCAATATACTCTGATATGACCTCATAACTAATTACATCGGTAACAACCCTATTTTCAAATAAGGTCACATTCTGAAGTCCTAGGGGTTAAAACTCCAGCATATGACTATCAGGAGGACTCAAATTCAACCCATAACAATGATCTTTAATTTAAAAAATGGATGTATATTTAAAAGTAAATATATCTTCATTGACTTCCTCATCAATTTACTAGCTTGCTTTTTCTCTGGCCGAGTTGCCTTTTTAAAAATTCTACTTCACCTACCATCACCTAGAGATTAAATATTCCTTTGTAACAACAGAAGTATTTAGGGATCTTCATTTTTTATTGTGAAATTTTCCATGTGTTTCTTCCAAAGCCTGAAACTGTATCTTGAATTAATGATTATAACATATGGTCAGTGTGGAGAATGTTTGAGAATTGCAGGGAATACAGAAAATATTTAAGACAAGAAAAGAATTTTCATTTGTGAACATAAAAGCGAAGTTTTGACCTAAGGAATTGAGTTCTTTTAGGGAAACATACTAATGAAAAGATAATTACTTGCTTTGAAGGTTTTTTTTTTTTTTTTTGAGTTATGGTTTATTTACAGTGTTGTGTTAATTTCTGCTATACAACAAATTGATTCAGTTATACATACATATACATGTATATACACACACATGTATGTACACATACTTCCCTTGTGGCTCAGATGGTAAAGAATCTTCCTGCAATGCAGGATCCCTGGGTCAGGAAGATCCCCTGGAGAAGGAAATGGCAACCCACTCCAGTATTCTTTCCTGCCTGGAGAATTCCATGGACAAAGGAGCCTGGTGCCTCAGTTCATGGGGTTGCAAAGAGTCTGACTGAGCGACTATCACTCAGCACTCAAACAGACACATATATTTACCTTCTTTTTTTACTATTTTCCATTATGGTTTATCACAGGATATTAAATGAAATATGAGACTCCAAAATTGCTGCAGTTTGGATCACTAACTTAGGAAAAAAAGGATTAAGTCCTGTGTCTGTCCACAATAGCTACCTGATTAACTAATCACTAAAACAATCTTACAGTGGTTTAAGTGAAGCCCCTCAGTTGTGTCTGACTGTTTGCAACCCCATGGACTGTAGCCTACCAGTAATGGAGTGGGTTGCCATTTCCTTCTCCAGAGGATCTTCCCAACCCAGGGATCAAACCCAGGTCTCACACATTGCCGGCAGGCGCTTTACCATCTGAGCCATCAGAGAAGCCACAGTGGTTTAAATAGCCCATAAAAACCACAAGCCCTTCCCATACGCCAAAGTAAATTAATTTACTTAGAGGAATTCAAGGATATGAAATGAATATGCATAGGAAACCCTGTGAACCAAAGCTGATATCCAAACTAATTTTCGCGTATGGCAGAGCATAAAGTAAAAACTATGCATTTCAAACATCTTGACAGAGATCACTTCAACCCTACAATTTCATTAATTTTTCATGTCCTCTATCTCTTAACCTTTGGCATTCCACTGCCTTTCAAATAGACCACTCAGTAACAAATACTTCTCTACACATATACTCTTTAACTGTGTATTTATAATCTGAAATTGTTTTCTAGTTTTAATGTTTCCTTTTTAAACTTGTTCAGTTTTAGTAGTTTTTAATGTATTGTTTGAAAACAAGAACTTTTGGTTTGAGGTCACTTTTTAGAGATGGTGAGAACTGATATCACGTTGGAAAGACATCATAAAGCAACCGCCCAACGTGGGGCTCGAACCCACGACCCTGGGATTAAGAGTCCCATGCTCTACCGACTGAGCTAGCCGGGCAGTTGATGGTCTATCTTTTTCTTAGGTCCTTTCAAAAATATCAAGATTATTTTAACCTGTTTTAAGACTTGCATGTAAATTTTTTCTCATAATTTTTTCGGTAAAGTTTTCTTTTTTTTTCTTTTTTAACTACTCTCAAAACTGTGTTTCATTTCTGATTGTGTGCATGGAAACTTATACTATTTTAAAAAGTATATAAACGGCCCTCTAGCGGTGAGCGATGAAGGGGACTGATGCAAACGACCCCGAAGCGGAAGTGAGCGTAGGGTGCCTGCTGTTTATCCCGGAGATTTCTGCTGGCAGAGCGCTCACCCCTGCAGCTCCGGGGACCCAGAACGTCCTCGACACCTCCGTGGCCAGACACAACATCTGGCTCGGAGGAACGTCCTGCGTACCTTCCAGTGAAAATCAGAATACAAAGCACAGCTGTAGAGCGGGCTGGCCTCTCACGGCCCCCGGTGGCTTTGAGGTATCTGGCACTTTTCTGTGGCGCGAAGGTGGTTCAACAAAATAATAGACGGTATAAAAGCTAACGTAGTCTCAGAAATTAACTGAATTAGTTATGGCGTTTGCTCACACACAGCTAAAAGGTGAAAACATTTGTCTTTCAGTATGATAGCATCTCTGTGTGGGAAGTGCCCATTACTGCAAACCTCTCCACACTAAAACGAAAAGAATTAAAGATTTATTCTGCTTTTCTAGCAGTAATAGAGTCCCAGTTGATGAGGGAGTGCTCTTCTTTCTAGGGTAGGGGGAAAATGTAAGATTAGAAAAAGCAGAAATCTGCAAACCCTTGTAAAGGAGGCTTATCCATCAAGGTTAAATGATTGAGGCTACATGGGTTACCTTCTAGAGGCAGGGGGGACAATCTAAGTGTAACATGGAGATATCAGACTGTCACCACTCTGAGAAAGTAATCTTGAGTTTTGCTAGTGGTTTACTAACCTTCAGCAAGATTGTGTCTTCAGTGGTGATATAATCTGAAGTACACAAGATCAATGGTAATTATTTATTCTAGCCAAAAAAATGTTTTACCTGGATCTATCAATCGGGGCTTCCCAGGTGGCTCAGTGGGTAAAGAATCTTCCTGCAAAGCAGAAGAAGCAGGAGGGAAAGAGGGGTGGTTTGATCCCTGTATTTGGAAGATCCCCTGGAGGAGAGCCTGGCAACCCACTCCAGTATTCTTGCCTGAAGAATCCCATGGACAGAGGAGCCTGCTGGGCTACAGGCCATAGGGTTACAGTTGAACACAACTGAAGCGGCTGAGCACACAGGCACATCAACCATTAGATATTAATTCCAATTTACCGGAAATAAAGAAAGTTGAGGAACCAGACAAATGACAGCACAAAGAAACAGAAGCACAAAATCAGAAAGTGAGAAATTTTCCATAACAACCCGCCTGGTGTGTTCAACAAGTAAGTATTGTATTTTTAAAAATGACTTTTTGCTAGGTTAAAAGAGATACAGTGGCTATAAATAATCAGAGGCAATGGGTAATTCTGGATTGGGTACCACCCTGTACTCTGTATGTGTTTCATTTTTTTAAATTACAGTAAAATAAACAAAATTTACTATTTTAACCATTTTTAAGTGTATAGTTCAGTGGCATTCATATATTCACATTGTTGTGCAACCATCACCACCATCCTACTCCAGAACTATTTCATCTTCCCAGATTGAAACTCTGTCCCCTTTAAACAATTCCCCATTCTCCCCTCAGCCCCTGGTAACCACCATTCTAATTTTTGTCTCTATAATTTTTTTTTTTTCTCGGCTGCGAGGGGCCTTGGTTGCAACACATGGGATCTTCCAGTTTCAACATGTAGGATCTTTAGTCATGGCATGTGGGAATTTGGTTCTCTGACCAGAGATTGAACCAAGGCCCCCTGCACCAGGACCCCAGGGGCTGAGCCACTGGATCACTGGGAAGTTCCTTGTCTCTATAAATTTGATTATTCTAAGTGCCACATGTAAGTGGAACCACACAATATTTTATCTTTTTGTGTCTAGCTTATTTCACTTAGCATAATGTTTTCAAAGTTCATCCGTGTTGCAGCATATATCAGAATTTCCTTTTTTGTTAAGGCAGAATAAATATCCCATCTCATGAATATACTACATTTTGCTTACCCATTCATCAGTTGGTGGGCATTTGGGCATTACTCACAAAAGGCAAACTTTTGTGAGTAATGCTGCTCTGAATATTGGTGTACAAATATCTGTTCAATTCCCTGCTTTCAGTTCTTTGGGGTGTATATCCAGAAATGAAATTGCAGGATCATATAGTAATTCTGGGCTTCCCTGAGGGCTCAGATGGTAAAGAATTTGCCAGCAATGAGAGAGCCCCTTATTCAATCCCTGGGCTCCTTATTCAATCCCTGGAGAAGGGAATGGCAACCCACTCCAGTATTCTTGTCTGGAGAATTCCATGGACAGAGGAGCCTGGTAGGCTGTAGTTCTACGTGTAATTTCTTTAGGAAGTTCCTATAGAATTTTAATCTTTATGTAAGTCACCTCTTTAATGTGGGCCTCTGTTTCTGCATCTACAAAATACAGGGAAGTGGGATGACAAGGGATGAGAGTGAGAGAGGAAAGGCTAGAAAAGGGAGAACTTAAAGAGGTCTCTAAGGAGCTCATGAATTCATGACCACCTGCTGCTGCTGCTGCTAAGTTGCTTCAGTCATGTCTGACTCTGTGCAGCCCACCAGGCTCCCCCGTCCCTGGGATTCTCCAGGCAAGAACACTGGAGTGGGTTGCCATTTCCTTCTCCAATCGCATGAAAGAGAAAGTAGAAAGTGAAGTCGCT
>NW_011494753.1:5199496-5205278 GCF_000754665.1 Bison bison bison
CCCCATGGACTGCAGCCCACCAGGCTCCTCCATCCACAGGATTTTCCAGGCAAGAATATTGGAGTGGGTTGCCATCGCCTTCTCTGTCATGACCACCTAGACCTCTGGAAAAAAGTACTGGTCGCTTCCCTTGAGCCTCTCTGAGTAAGTGGCAGGAGAAAAGCTTTTCTTATTCTGAAGAGACACAACTTGATTTCCATTAGATGTTGGGCCTGGGGACCCTCTAGGTAGAATAGAGGATGGGTGTCCAAGGCTGCGGAGGCTGGTGGCACGGCTGAGGTCTCTGCTGGGGCCCCTCATCTCAACCTACCATTTCCTTCTCTACTCCCTCCACTTCTCAGCTTACCTGTTTGTGTTCAGAGAGAAGAGGGGTGAAGCCAGGGTCTAGGCCAGCCTGAAAACACTTGAAATTTTAATTAGGAAATTTCCTTGAGAGGAACTGTACCATCTTCCCATGTCACCATGGAGATGGCTGAGATGAGCACTCTAAAGACCCTGGTACTCCCTTCTCCTTCCTGCCTCCTTCTGGGTACCAGCCAGAGCTAAACCACACTCCTTGTGGTCTGGGGAGATCTTTGCAGCCAGCACGATCTTTCTGTTCTTTCTTTTAGATCTCTCCAGTGTTGTCTACTGCCTCAGGATGAAGCTCAAAGTGAAAACTCCTTAATGAAACCTGTCTGGTCTTGCCTGATCTTGCTTCAACCTATCTCTCTGGCCCACCCTGACCTGTACTAAATTTTATAGCAACTCTGGGCTAGAAAGGACTTCCCTGGTGGCTCAGACGGTAATGTGTCTGTCAACAATGCAGGAGACCAGGGTTCAATCCCTGGGTCAGGAAGATTCGCTGGAGAAGGAAGTGGCAAGCCACTCCAGTACTCTTGCCTGGAAAATCCCATGGACAGAGGAGCCTGGTAGGCTATAGTCCATGGGGTCGCAGAGTTGGACACAACTGAGCGACTTCACTTTCCTTTCACTTTCTGGGATAGAAAGACAAAGCCATGGACTTTCAGGCTTCCAGGATGCCAAGTGCACTTCTAAGTATTTAAGTTGCAGTAGAAATGTTTGCTTTTGCCATTTTGTCAGCGTGTTTAATGATAGAATATACAACTTCATTTGGAGTAAAGGTCAAAGGTCTGAATGAAGTGAAGTTAAAGTCGCTCAGTTGTGTCTGACTCTTTGAGACCCCATGAACTGTATAGTCCATAGGATTCTCCAGGCCAGAATACTGGAGTGGGTAGCCTTTTCCCTTCTCCAGGGGATCTTCCCAACCCAGGAATCTAACCCAGGTCTCCCGCATTGCAGGCGGATTCTTTACCAACTGAGAAATGTCTCAAATGCCCCCAAAGAATAGAAGACCTGAAACAGTGGGACTACCTGCTGCCCCCTGTGTAAGGCTCTGGTTCTCACCCTTGATTTGCTCTGTATCATGAGGCAAGTCTCTTTCCTACTCTGGGCCCCAAATTCTTCACCTACATAACAAGACACATGAGGACCTTGCAGGGCTGTGTCTCCTCTGGTGTCCTGGTAGTTCTTTGGCCTTCCCTGAGACTAGCTGGTAGACTGTGGACGGATTCCCACGCCCTTCCCACTCAGGTCCCAAATGACATTCCTGCACATTGAAAGGACAGAAAGGAAATTGTGAGCCCACGTGCTCACAATGGTGCTTTTGTTCTTTTCAGCTCAATCTCCCAGTCTTCCAGATCAATATCCATTCCCCAGCCCTGAAAGTGGTGGGCAACAGGGCTTGTGGAGGCTGTGGAAGGAAGCCAAGAATATTTAGCAAACACTTAATACTAATAACTGCCAATTGTAGAGTCTCTGCACTGTGAAGTATCTCCACATTCTCAAAGGACCTTCAGCTGGGTTAAATGATTCGTCTAAGACCACACAGCCTACAGAGGAGCTGGGCTTGACACATCCCTGTCAGGCTGGTGCTGGGGCACCTTCAAGGCCCCCAGTGCCATAAGCGCTTCTTCGTGTACCCCTTCCCCTTTTCCATGACACAGGCACTTTCCAATGTATGGTATATGTGTTAATTCATTTCAGCCTCATAACAGTCCTGGGAGGAAAGTGGTATTGTTATTATCATCATAAGGTTAAGGAAACTGAGACCCAGAGTAGTGAAGTAACTTGCTCAAGGACACACAGTTAATGAATCTGTATGTTCTAGCTGCTCAAGATGGCTGTTCTCTTGCTCTCTGTACACCGCCTGCCTGACCAGTCCCTGCTTACTCTTTTGACTACCCAATCCTCTTAATCATAGGGCTTAATCAGTAGCTGCCTGTGCACTTGCCCCCTGCCCCAGCTGCTGGTTTCCCTGGAAACTGATAAGCCAACCTGATGTCAATCCCCCTTCACCCATACATGGTAGCCTCCTTCTTCCCAGGAGTAACGAAGATGACTGCCATATCCTCCCACCTGCCATACAAGGTGGCAGTGTTGCAACAGGACCTCTATTTATTAATATTTTTGCTTAAGGCATGTAAGATTCCATAGAGTTGATGTCTGTGTTACTGTCTACAGAGTTTCTTCGGTCTTGCAGTTGGGCAGTTATAAGACTTGCAGGCATGTCGGGGGCAGCATAACAAATCATAGAGCTGGAACTTGGATAAAGTAGTCTAGCCACACCCACACTTTGGTTATTATGCACCAGTCAACTAACAAGTTCTTAAATCTGAACTTTCATTTTCTGGGACTTATGAAACATTTCTTGATTGGTTGAAAAAGAATTACAACTGAAAGAGGTCTGATGCTATAGGGCCCGGCAGATGAGTTGAGGGGCCAAGGCTGCCTGTGAGACCAGAGGTCTGATCTACAGGGGCAGCCATTGCTGGGCATGCAGGACCACCAGCTCTTCTGAGTTTATTTAGAAAGGAAACAGGAATTTGAATTTTAAGCAAAAATTCCTGTTTTTCAGATGTTGACACCTAACTGTTTTTTAAATGCCAAAACATACCAGCTGAAAAAAACGCACCCATGGGTTACTTGTAACCTGCTGGCTGCCAGTTTTCACCTCTGGAATAGACTGAGTCCGTCCCTCCCACCATCTGAGGCATGGTGGGGAGTAACTCCTGCCACCAAGCGTGAAAGCAGATGCCCATGCCTCTCCACCAAAGATATACCCTCCTGGGCCAGAACCCCCCTCACCCTGAGACCCCCAGTCGGCACCTGATCTGGTGGGTCAGACCAGGATGGCAGGCTCAGTTTGAACACTTCTCACCCAGAGACTGTCCTCTGTTTTCCTAGGACTGCAGCTGTGGAGGGAGGGGCTGCTCCAACCATGCCATTGTTCAGTTTTGCCACACACAGTGGGTACAGGAGAAGCCTGTACATTCTTGGGGGTGGGGGGCATGTGTGTACCTTTGACCTTCTTTTGGGAGGCAATTCATTACATGGAGCCTCAGAGCTGGAAGTCACCCAATTGCTTATTTATGAAGTAGGGAATAGGTCCCCACAGGGCCATTTTAAAACCTCAGACTTGAACAGATATTTGTACATCAGTGTTCACAGCAGGGTTTTTCACAAATAGCCATAAGATGGAAACAATTTAATTGCCTAGCAGCAGATCCTTGGATAAACAAAATAGAGTATATGCATACAATGCAACAGTATTCAATCATAAAAAAGAATGTAATTTTGACATATGGTACAACATCAGATCAGATCAGATCAGTCGCTCAGTTATGTCCGACTCTTTGTGACCCCATGAATCGCAGCATGCCAGGCCTCCCTGTCCAGCACCAACTCCCGGAGTTCACTGAGACTCACGTCCATCGAGTTGGTGATGCTATCCAGCCATCTCATCCTCTGTCGTCCCCTTCATGGATGGACCTGAAAAATTATGCTGAGTGAAGTAAGCCAAACACAGAAGCAGCACTGTAAATATGCTTCCACTTTACATGAGGCACCTAGAGCAGTCAAATGCATAGAGGCAAAGTAGAATAGAGGTGGTCAGGGGCTGGGCAAAGCAAGGAAGGAGAGGTGTTATGAAATGAGTATGGTGTTTTGGTTGGGGACGATGAAGAAGTTTCAGCTACAGACAGTTTGTGACAGTTATTCAACACTGTGAAGGTATTTATTGCCACTTAATTGTATACTTACAAGCAGTGATAAATGTTATATTTTACCACAACAAAAAATATCTGAAGCCTCATTACACTTATTATTGGAGTCCCCACCCCCATACTGTATCAAACATAATAACATTTTTAAAAGCTGTATGAATTGAGGAAGGCAGGTTTTCTGCTTTTTGGCTATGTTGCACTAGCTTGTGGCAGGCCAACTATCTTGCCCAGATCTGCTAGGAAAGCTGGATACAGTAAAAAGCAGTTGAGACAGAAGACAGAATAGTGATTACATTTTGGGAAAGCAGTCATGGAAGAGGGTGTGAGAGGGCCTCCAGGGATGTTGGTCATGGTCTTTTTCTTATTTACGTGAGTTACCTGAGTTCTTAATTAACTGAGTGTGTTCACTTTGTGAAAATTTGAGTTAAACATTTACAATGTTTAACTCAAATTTTCACAAAGTATTAACACTATGCTTCAATACAAAAGTTTATAAAAATCCTACCTGAGTTGAACTGATGTATTTATGCCTTTAGACATTTATGTACTCATGCATTCACTCATAGCTTCTTTTTTTCCTTTTAAGCATTCATACAAACTCATGCATTCCCTTGTAGTTTCTTTTCTTTTAAGCATTCTTGGACTGTGTCTAAAGTAAAAAAAAAAGTCCCTGGTCTGGAGAAGAGATGGAGAATACCCACATTTCTCCCAGAAAGTTTGACTGAGCAGATACAGGACTAGATTCAGAGGTTCCTCATGCAAACGCACTTTCCTTTTTTTAAAAAAAAAATTTATTTTATTGAAGTATAGTTGATGTACAGTGCTGTATTAATTTCTGCTGTACAGCAAAGTGATATAGTATTACATATATAGTATATATAATACTATATATAGTATTATATATGTAATATATTTATAATACTACATATAATATAATATTATATGTAATATAATATATATATAACAAAAATAAATCTGTCTACAAAACAGAAACAGACTCACAGATAGTAAACAAATTTGTGGTTGCCAGGGGGAGAGGTAGTGAGAGAGTATATATATATAATATAATCCATATATATTATATATATTATTATACATTGATTATATTATATAGTTCCAAAGAATAGCAAGGAGAGATAAGAAGGTCTTCCTCAGCGATCAATGCAAAGAAATAGAGGAAAACAACAGAATGGGAAAGACTAGAGATCTCTTCAAGAAAATTAGAGATACTAAGGGAACATTCATGCAAAGATGGGCTCGATAAAGGACAGAATGGTATGGACCTAACAGAAGCAGAAGATATTAAGAAGAGGTGGCAAGAATACACAGAAGAACTGTACAAAAAAGATCTTCACCACCCAGATAATCATGATGGTGTGATCACTCACCTAGAGCCAGACATCCTGGAATGTGAAGTCAAGTGGGCCTTAGAAAGTATCACTACGAACAAAGCTAGTGGAGTTGATGGAATTCCAGTTGAGCTATTTCAAATCCTGAAAGATGATGCTGTGAAAGTGCTGCACTCAATATGCCAGCAAATTTGGAAAACTCAGCAGAGCCACAGGACTGGAAAAGGTCAGTTTTCATTCCAATCCCAAAGAAAGGCAATGCCAAAGAATGCTCAAACTACCACACAATTGCACTCATCTCACACGCTAGTAAAGTAATGCTCAAAATTCTCCAAGCCAGGCTTCAGCAATACATGAACCGTGAACTTC
>NW_011494753.1:5205581-5206067 GCF_000754665.1 Bison bison bison
AAGGAAAGTTATGACCAACCTAGATAGCATATTCAAAAGCAGAGACGTTACTTTGCCAACAAAGGTCCGTCTGGTCAAGGCTATGGTTTCTCCAGTGGTCATGTATGGATGTGAGAGTTGGACTGTGAAGAAGGCTGAGTGCTGAAGAATTGATGCTTTTGAACTGTGGTGTTGGAGAAGACTCCTGAGAGTCCCTTGGATCGCAAGGAGATCCAACCAGTCCGTTCTAAAGGAGATCAGTCCTGGGTGTTCATTGGAAGGACTGATGCTAAAGCTTAAACTCCAATACTTTGGCCACCTCATGAGAAGAGTTGACTCACTGGAAAAGACTCTGATGCTGGGAGGGATTGGGGGCAGGAGGAGAAGGGGGACAGAGGATGAGATGGCTGGATGGCATCACCAACTCTACGTGGGTTTGGGTGAACTCTGGGAGTTGGTGATGGACAGGGAGGCCTGGTGTACTGCGATTCATGGGGTCGCAAAGAG
>NW_011494753.1:5206167-5206974 GCF_000754665.1 Bison bison bison
ACATCCTGGGAAATGTGAAAGTCAAAGTGGGCCTTAGAAAAGCAATCACTATGAACAAAAGCTAGTGGAGGTGATGGGAATTCCAGTTGAGCTATTCCAAAATCTTGAAAGATGATGCTGTGAAAAGTGCTGCAACTCAATATGCCAGCAAATTGGGAAAACTCAGCAGTGGCCACAGGACTGGAAAAGGTCAGTTTTCATTCCAATCCCAAAGAAAGGCAATGCCAAAGAATGCTCAAACTACCGCACAATTGCACTCATCTCACACGCTAGCAAAATAATGCTCAAAATTCTCCAAGCCAGGCTTCAGCAATATGTGAACCGTGAACTTCCTGATGTTCAAGCTGGTTTTAGAAAAGGCAGAGGAACCAGAGATCAAATTGCCAACACCTGCTGGATCATCATAAAAGCAAGAGGGTTCCAGAAAAACATCCATTTCTGCTTTATTGACTATGCCAAAGCCTTTGACTGTGTGGATCACAATAAACTGTGGAAAATCCTGAAAGAGATGGGAATACCAGACCACCTGACCTGCCTCTTGAGAAACCTATATGCAGGTCAGGAAGCAACAGTTAGAACTGGACATGGAACAACAGACTGGTTCCAAATAGGAAAAGGAGTACGTCAAGGCTGTATATTGTCATCCTGCTTATTTAACTTATATGCAGAGTACATCATGAGAAACGCTGGGCTGGAAGAAACACAAGCTGGAATCAAGATTGCCAGGAGAAATATCAATAACCTCAGATAAGATGACACCACCCTTATGGCAGAAAGTGAAGAGGAACTAAAAGCCTCTTGATGAAA
>NW_011494753.1:5207074-5220789 GCF_000754665.1 Bison bison bison
TATTTTAATATATTAATATATAATTTTATTTTATATAATTTTATAATTATATAATATAATTTTATATAATTATAAAGATATGATTATATAATTATAATTGTATAATTATTATATAATAATATAATTATATTGTTATTATTATTATATTATTAGGCAATTTCTAATCCTTTCTCAGAGCCACTCAGCAAGGAGATAGGGATTTCCCACGTATAGGGAAATCAGGGCTCAGAAAGATACGGGGATTTGCTCAAGGTCACACAGACAGTTAGGGACAGAGCCGTCCAGATCCTCTCCCACAAACTACAAAGCAACAGAAAGACATGCCAGCACATTGCTGAATAGTCTCTCAAAATACTTGCCATGTGGATTCTGGCATTCATCAAAAGAAATGTTTATAGAGATCAAAGTTAAACAGCTCCAAGAGAGCTCTTAAAGTGTCTTTTGTACAACAGAGCAAAGAAGTCGAAGACTGACCATGCTGGAGACGCAGGCAAAATGATCAGGGCAAGCAGGGCCTGGGCAGCATTAGAGTCCCAGCCACCTTGGGTCCCCTGCGCCCACCCCACTCCCAGGCTGAACTGTATTGGTCCTGAGAGGTCCACGTGACTGACTGCATCAGATATCTTTGCTTCATTTTTTCCCTAGAACCTCTCTGGCAGACATCTAGACAGGGATGAGAGAGAAGCCACGACCCGTGGGGGTTAGGGTGATCACCATTCAGGTTCACCCGCACTTAACACTGAAAGTCCCAGCTGCTGGAAACCAGTCTCAGGCAAATGGTTGCTCACCCTGTGTTGGAGAGGCCTGCCTTCCTCCTGGGACCTTGTCAGATTAAGAAAGCCAGGCTGTGACATGGGCTCCCTGTGTGACCCGTGGCTTCTTCTTTCTGGACCTCAATTTCCTCATCTCTAAAACAAGGGTTTGGCTAGGACCTCTGAGGAGGGTGCTTCTAGCTTGTACATTCCTCGGTTTCTGAATCTGTGTCTCACTGAGGTCCCCCGTTTGCCACCTTCCTTAGGGCAGGGCTAAGAAACCAAACATAATAGCCCATGGGGACCAACCCCATTGGATTCCTGCAGGAGTGGCGCTTCCCACCTCACGCCCTCTCCCCGTCCCTCCCCCACACCCTTGCTTTGTTCATTCATTAAGGGTGTCAATTAGGAGGTGATTATTCATCCTAACTACAACAGAAGGACATTTAAAATGGAGCCCACTCCACTCTTGGGGAACTGAAAGTAGGTTTACAGATTCCTGTTTACTTGACATTTTAATCAGCAAGCTGAGAGCAGAGAGACTTTAAGTGGAAGGGTCAAGAGTCATGGCCACACACATTTCCATTTCAGCAAGAAATCTTCCAGCACCCACTCCAGGCCAGAGGCTATTGTGAGGGTGACACAATAGAGATCAAATAGAGGATCAGAGAATAAAGGTCCCTGGCTTGGAAGAGCACCTGCTCAGCCAGGGATGGGGTTGTACTCATAAGGGGCTGAACACGGGGTGCCCTGTCGCAGGTGCCATGAGCGTCCCCAGGAAATAGGGGAAGCCAAAATAGATGGTGGTTGGATGGCATGACTTTATCAATACAAACTCCCGTAACCGGGCGGGGGTAGGGGGCGGCCAGAAACATTTTCAATCAGGCCCAAGCCGGTGTTTGTGGTTCTGAAGTGCTTTAAGAGAGGTGGCTGAAAATGATTTGAGAGGTGAGGGAGGGCAGGAAAGGGATAGGGGATTTGGCCTCAGATGCTGAGAGGTTGTGGGTGGGGGCGGCAGCCAGGCCAGCAGAGCAGCACCACACAGAATAAGCAAGGACCGTGGGACACAGGCCAGTGCCCCATCTACGGGCCTGGCCCCTCCAGGCAGAGGGGACAGCATGAGTGGACCTGTGCAGGGTCCAGAGAAGGCCAGGGGGAGAGCCCACGGTGCAGGCACAAGATCCTGGGCTTCACCTTGTAAGTTCCTGCTTCTCATACTGGGGTTCTCCGTGGTGCTAGACAGGAGCCTCCGTCACTTGAGAATGGGCTTGTTATTTTTATTGTCGAATAAACATACATATAGTATGAAGCAGACTGCAAACTGGATGAATTCTGAAGATAAAACTCAAGGTTTTAAGGAATCACTTCACTCACAGCTGAATGCAGAGCCCTTCAGGTACTTCAGTGGAGAAGTCCGGGTGCACTGCCAGGCAGCAGGGACCCAGAGAAGGGTTTAAAGCAGAGAAGGGGCAGGGTCAGCTCTGCAGTTTACAGCCCAGAGGAGTGTCTGAAGAGGGTAGGAATGATACAGGAAAGGATCCTTTGGGCTGAGGCTGGATGCAGGCTGAGGTCAGGAGGGGTTCCCGGGTTGGGGGCCAGTGTAAGCAAGGAAAGAGGGGTGAGACTGCTGGGCATGGAGGCATACTGTGAGAGACAAGGCTCGCTGTGAAAGAAGCTCTAGAGGGATGCAGAGATGGGCTGCTGACGCCAGAATGACAGCCTGGCAGAGTGGAACCTGAGTGCCATGTCTTGGGAGTGGGGAAGGGCTATCACTTCATTTCTAAGAAGGCCACACGGTTATGTCAGCTAAGAACACATTAGCTACCTCCTATGGGTTTTGAAATGTACTTATGAACTTGAACTCCAGACCAGCTTTGACTCTCTGCTCTGCCAGTTAGCTACAGTGGAATCTGGCACAATTTATTCACCTACTCCACGCTTCATCTTTCTCATCTGGGAAATGGAGATCTGGTAACAATAAGGCATCTGACAGCAAACAGTGAATGTTAGTTACTCATATTTTCATTATTCAGTCTTGAATGTTTCCTAATTTCTATTACAATTTAGGTTTTGCATTATTTAGAAACTTTTTCTCAAACATCGAATTTTGTTTTCTTGACTTTGTTGTTATTGACTTCCAACTTCCTTGGACTGTGGTTGGAAACTATAGGTCTATTTTTGAGTTTTTGTTGAAACTTGTTCTATGGCTAGTTCATGGTCAATTTTTTTAAAGTATTTCATGAACACTGGAAAAAATGCATATTCTCTGTTAGGTGCAGGGTTTTATACTTATCCATTTGATCAAGCTTGTTAATTGTGGTGTTGAAATTTTCTATACCCTAATTGTTTTTAGCCTGTTGAACTCTCAATTACTGAGACAGGGATGTTAAAAACCTACCACCATGATTATGGATGTATCCATTTCTCTCTTAAAATTCTACCAATTGTTATGTTATGTGAATATAAGCTAAACTTTAAAAAATATCTTACTGGAGAATTGTTATTTTGTATCATTATATAATGATCTTCTTTCTCCCTAATAATGCACTTATGCCTTCAGACCCCTTCTGGTGGTAACAATGCTACACACCAATGGAACAGCACAGCCATTGTATTTTCTCAGATTCCTACTTGGTGTTGGAGAAGACTCCTGAGAGTCCCTGGGACTGCAAGGAGATCCACCCAGTCCATTCTGAAGGAGATCAGCCCTGGGATTTCTTTGGAGGGAATGATGCTGAAGCTGAAACTCCGGTACTTTGGCCACCTCATGCGAAGAGTTGACTCATTGGAAAAGACTCTGATGCTGGGAGGGATTGGGGGCAGGAGGAGAAGGGGCCGACAGAGGATGAGATGGCTGGATGGCATCACTGACTCGATGGACGTGAGTCTGAGTGAACTCCAGGAGTTGGTGATGGGCAGGGAGGCCTGGCGTGCTGCGATTCATGGGGTCGCAAAGAGTCGGACACAACTGAGCAACTGATCTGATCTGATCTGATCTGGTGTGCCATTTTCCATCCTCTTTACTTTCAACCTGTTTTTGCCCTTATGTTTAGGTGTGTTTGTGTAAAGAGCATAAAGTGGGATTATGAGGTTATTTTTAAAATCCAGCCTGTCAGTCTCATAAATTACTTGTGTGTGTGTGTGTGTGTGTGTGTCCTTGTCCCTGGAGCCTGACACAATCAGCCTTCCAGAAATGTTTGCTGAATGTGAAATTGATCCCCATGGCTAGAATGAAAACACAGGGTAAGGAGTGCTGCCGCTTATTGGGAATGGACTACACAGGGGCCAGTGCTGTGGGGAGCATGGTCTTAATATCGATGGGGGCCTTGAGGCCCAGGGAAGTCAGATGACCTGCTTGAGGTCACACAGCCAGAAGCACCCCAAGGCCTGTGCTTTCTCCTCCAGGGCCACTGCCTCTACTGTAACCAGCGCCCCTTTTGCTTTTGTGATGCCTGTCTCCCCCCACTCAGTGCCAGCCTCCCTGGGCCCAAGCCCTCTGTTGAGGCTCCATGTTAGAACACGTGGAGTGAGTCCATGGGCCTGAAAGGAGGCTGGAAGGAATGAGTTGGGGCTGCAGACTTTAGCCAGAAGGTGAGCACTCCTCCCCACCTTCCCCAGCCCCTCTCTGCAGGCAAGCTCAGCCCACAGAATGTCTGCATTAGTTCCCTAGGGCTGCCATAACAAATTAGCACAAATGAGGTGCATACATGCTCAATTGTGTCTGACTCTTTGCAACCCTACGGACTGTAACCCACCAGGTTCCTCTGTCCATGGGATTCTCCAGGCAAGAACACTGGGCTGGGTTGCCATGCCCTCCTCCAGGGGATCTTCCTGACCCAGGAATTGAACCTGAGTCTTCTGTGTTTCCTACACTGCAGGCAGATTCTTTACCCACTGAGCCACCTGGAAAGCCCCAAATGAGGTGGCTTAACAGAAATTTATTCTCTCACAGTTCTCTGGAGGGTAGAAGGCTGAGATCAAGGTGTCAGCAGGGCCACGCTTTTTTGGAAGCCTCTAAGGAAGAATCCTTCTTGCCGCTTCCAGCTTCCAAAGAGTTGCCGGCAATACTTGGCTTGTAGATGCTTCACTCCAGTCTCTGTTTCCATCTGTATATGCCATTCTCCTGTCTGTGTGTCCTCTGTTTTCATGTGACCTTCTTATAAGGACACCAGGCATTGGATTCAGGGCCAAGCCTAATCCAGGATGACCTCATCTTAACTTGATTACATCTGCAAGGACCCTATATCCAAATAAGGTTATACTCGCAGGTGTCTGGGGCTGGATTTCAGTATACTTTTTGGGAGGACACAATTCAATGCATAGCAGCACCTGCTTTCAAATAAGGTTGTCAACCTGAGCATCATGCTGTCTGTAACCAACCCCAACCCACAGTGACTCTGGACCCTCTCATCCCCACACACTGTCACTCCCCATCAGCCCCCTCCCCTCCATGCTCAACCCCCACCATCTCTCCTTCCCACCAGCACTGCCGTCCCTCACAGCCCTTTGTGAACTCTCACCCTCCAGCCTCCATCACGGGCCACTTTGAAAGAGCTGTCTACATTTACCCCTTCTAGCTTTTCCCCTCCCACCCTTTCCTCCAGCTGCTAGAGTCTGACTTTCCCCATCCAGTCACTCCCATTTTTTCTCAGGAGGTCAGAATTCAGCCAAGGGTGGCCTTGTACAGGTCAATGGTCAGACTCCATTTTTCAGACAGTGTCTTGATGTCTCTGCTTCAGCCCAAGGCCACCCTCCTCTTGCAACCCCCACATCTACAGCCCTCACATCTAATCGGTTCCTGTTAAGATAAAACAACCGTGGAAGGCAGTGAGCCATGAGCTGTCTCCTCATTCACTCATATCATTTGTTTTGATTAACTCCAGTCTGACAACTCATATTAGAGGCAGGAAGGGTGGCAGGCCTGGGATGGTGTCAGCTCTGTTGCCCATTGGCTATATGCCACTTCACTACTTGGAGCCTCAGTTTGCTCTTCCATGAAATGGGAATAATGTGACCTGGTTCCCAAAAGAAGGTCTGGAGAATGAAATAGGTGAACGAAGGTGGATCCAGAGATGGCCTGGCCAGCCGACCCGGTTCACAGGAACCTGGATTTTAGGAGGAGTCTTCCTGAACCCAGGGGAGGCTTTGGAAAGCCTGCTCAGATTGAGGAAAGGGGAAAGAGACAAAAGACCACATCATACACAGGCAAACAGGAGAGTGAGGACTTACACAACAGTGTTCATTCATTCACCAAACATTTATTGAGAGCCTGCCGTATAAGCAATACAAGGGAAGACTCAGACACAGATATTTACAGTTTATCGCTGAAGAAGAAATAGAAACATACTCAGCATCCAGTTCGCTGTCCTCGTGTGGGCAGCACACTGCACAGGGGACCAGGAAGAGCTGTGTGCCTGCCCTTGTCCTCCGAGGTGGGCAGAGGAATGGCAGAGAGGCAGGCAGAGTGGAGCGCTAAGAGCCAAAACAGAGAAGTTTCAAGGCGCACAAGGGAGGGACACAGAGTAGGACATGGGGGCCCCCAAAACTTTCACAGAGAGCGTGCTGGGGTTGAGAAAAGGTCTGCAACATCCGCCTGGGGTTCCAACACTTAGAATGCTCCAGGGAGGACCTGGGGGTGAGGTGACTTGGAAGAGAAAGGAAGACTCAGCTGCCCCTCTGTCCTGAAGGGAAGAGAGAAAGGCGGCCAGGGTCAGGAGGGTCTCGCAAACAGGCCAGGCTGTGTGACACAGGTGAGGGGTGCAGGGAAGCGTCCTGTCCTCTTCAAGGAAGAATTCAGCAGAGAAAGCATGCCAAGGCTGAGGCGCTGGGGTCCGGCTGCTCCAAGGGGCAGGGGCTCACCTCTGCAAGTTGAAAATGACATTCAGCAGCTGCCCACCTGTCTCCTGGCACAGAGTCCATGGCTCTGTACTTCCACCCACCTGGAGTGGTGTCGGAAGTCCGAGCATCCCCTCATGCCTCTCTCCTACAGGCCGCAGAGGGGGCTGGGATGTGCTGGGATAATGACAACATCATGTATCCTTGCAATTCATTCAGGCCATGACCCCTCCTCCTCCCTGCCCTGCCCTGCAGTACCTGACACCATGGCCACTCCAGGCTCCACGCGCTCATTCAGAGCACCTATTCTTCTGCAGGCACCTGGCTCCTTTGTGGCCTCCGTGCCCAGGACACAAGTTGTCATTTGGTCTCTTTGAGCACTTTTACCCCCCTTCTCCTTCTTGGCAGCTGGCAGATGAGCCAAAAGCACGTAAGAGTTTGGGCTTTGGAGTCAGGGAGCTGCTGTTGGAAATGTTTGCTGTGCTGCCTCACGAGCAGTGTGACCTCGGGCAGTTCCCTAACTTCTCTGAGCCTTCATTTCCTCCTCACAAGGTAAATAATACTGCATACCTCAAAATCCTTTTTGAGGACCAAGCCTACACAAAGCACTGTGCCTGCCTCATTGTCAAGTGCTCAACCAATGCCGGATCATTGCTCTTCTTGCTCAACAAGTTTGGGGGTTTTGTTCTTTCCCTTCAAAAATCTCATTTATTCTGCACTTCCGCAATGCCCCTCTTCTCGACATCTAGTGATGCCGCACTCTTCTAGCTCACCCTTTCGCGCTGTCTTCCCAAAGTGCCCCATCCCTCACGCCTGCCTCCTTCCTCACTGTCCCTTCAATACTGGTGTCAGGACTGCACTGAACGCCACCTTGGCGGAGGGTGGTCTCTCTGGGGCACACCTGGGTCCTACTTCCACACACATGGCAGTTGCAGGGGAAGCCTCAAGAGTGCAGGCTCAGAGCTGGGCCCACGGTTTGAAACTACAATATGGGCATTTGATGAGACCCTCCACACCAGCCATAGAGTCCTCTTCTGGTCAACATGATATTTGCACGACATGAGCCAGTAAAATTCACCCTGACCTCGATAAAGGAAACAGTTCACAGGAACTAAGAGTTAAATGAATAGTGTTGTAGCAAGAAATGACCCTAAAAAGAGTTTGCAGGTAAAGAGTGGATAAAAAAGGACACAGAGGGGGTAAAAATTAATCATTGATCTGGAAATGGTCACAGGGAATTATCAGCCCACTCATTTTATAGATAAAGAAACCAAGGCTGAGGCAGGCACAGTGACTCGCTTAAGGCACATAGCAAGGCCAGATCAAGGGCTTCTGCACAGGCTGACTCCAGATTTAATGTCTTTGCCTCCCACGCCCTAGGGTCCACTGTATGGCATTTGTGGAGTCATTAGTGTAACTTTCTACAATATTCTTTAAACAGAATGATTTTGGAAATGACCATTGGCCTCAGGTTCTATTTAATAAGCTATTATTTCTGATTTAGAGCACTTGCAGCTCCCACACAGTTCTCATGTTCTCTTGGGAGAACAGCCCATACATACCCCACCCTTTTAGTTCTTAGGGCTGGTCCCAGGGACAATGGGGGATGGGCTGCAGGAAGACAAATGAGAACAACAGTAGTTACTCTTTATCCCTCCTGTTGTTCCCACCAAAGATTCCTCTGCATGTGAGAGAGAAATAAGCTGCAAATGACTCAATTTTAAAATAACACTGAGAAAAATAATCAAGGCTTGGAGCTACCAGTGAATCACTGCAGTTCTTTACTTTGTAAAATATTATTTTCTTTTTAAGTGGACAAGTACTCCAAGGAATACAGATTCTTCTGTATTATGGTCCTTTAGAGGGGTCATAGTACCACCCACACCATGAGGCACAGGGCCTATCATTCCACCAGGGGTTAGCTGTGGGCCTCACCCTTCCACCCCTTCCGACTGCTCTGGGATGACAAATCACAGACATTTGAGTTGACCCAAGATCCTGTGTGGGCTCCGGACGTGGACACCAGGCAGTGGGGAATAGGTTTTTTCCTCTACTTTAAAGCATCGTCTTCCTCTATCGGAAACATCAGGCATGAAATTTATGAGCAAGTCTTTGCAAAGATGCAAACACAAATTCTGACCTCTGACCACCTAATCTCAAATGGTGTGTGCTGAGAATGCTTTATGGTAGCTCTGCATCAATATGAAGATCCAGTGCTGTCTACCAGAGAAAGAATTTAAGTCAGTTGCTTTTTGATTTACCTTCAGTGGTGCCTTTGGAGAGCAAGGGGAAGAGATGCTGACTGTTAAGGCCTGTAGCATGCAAACACTCCCACCTGTCCCATATCAGTCACAGGGTCTCCAGGCTCAAAGAGATTGGTGAAATCATCCAGCAGCTCCACACCCCTATCTGATGCATCAATTCTGTCTCCATCAGTCTCTGTTGTAATGAATTCTAGAACAGGGAGCTTACCACCTCATAAAGCTCAGGTGCTCAAAAATGGGAAAGGCCTGCCATAACGAGGGATGGAAATCTGCTTCCCATGACTTCTTTCCCACTGGTCCCAGTTCTGTCCTATGTGGGCCACTCAGGTCACTGCTCACCCCCCACTGCTCCCCCCTCCCCTACCAGCTACATAGCTCCAGACCTCCTGAGCAGCCACTTTTCATGCAACAGCTAGCATGCTCAGTCACAGCATACTGCCAGATGAGTGTGTTTGGGTCAGTCAAGCCCCCAGGATCTAGAGAGAACAAGTAGCAGGCGGGCCTTGCAGATGAAAGCTCAGAAATCTTGAGCCATCGAGGGCTTCCTCATAATCTTGAAATCCTTCCACTCTGGTTTCCAAAAACCACTCACATCCTTCTCTCACAGCTCCCTTATAACAAAGGGAAACATAAACCAGGAGTCTGATTAAATGCCTTAAAGCTCAATGAATGGAGCTCACACTGTTTGCAGAGGTTGTGCCAGGAGGATCAAAGGGCTAGATACAGAGGAGTCCCCAGGATTCATCTAACCCTCACCTCTCCTCATAGGAAAGAGGATGCTGAGGCCAGGGAGAAAGAGACTCACCCTGGGTCGCACAGAAGGTTAGTGATGAACTCCCAGGCTTAAGTAATTCCCACGGCCAAAGGGCCTGCTTCTCCAGTCAGGCACTGCCCCTTGACATCATCACTCCAATACCAACTGGCATAATCTGCCCCATCACTCTTACTGCCCCATCACGCCGTACTGACGGGGCGGCGTGTGGCCCTTACTGAGAGGTGTGGTTCTCCGGGTTCAGGCCTAATCAGAGAGCCCCGTAGCTGGGGCGCGGCTATCTATCGGACAGCCGGGTCGGAGGTCCGCTGGGTGCTTGGCCAGGCCGCACAGCTCTTGAAGGCCCTGGCGGAAGTCGCGGCGCAGCAGGCAGTAGAGTAGCGGGTTGAGGCAGCTGTTGGAGTGAGCCAGGCAGATGGACACCGGGAAGAGGTAGGCCTGCACCAGGAAGTAGGCGCGGTCCCAGGGCACCGCGTTCAGCTTGATCAGCACCCCCCAGAACGTAAGCGCTTGGTTGGGCAGCCAGCAGAGCACGAAGACCAGCAGCACGCAGGCCAGTGCCCGGGTAACCCGGGAGCGACGTCGGTGCCTGACTCCAGACGACCAGCGTACCAGCTGCCGACGCAGGAAGCGCAGAAGCAGCAGCGAGCAGGTCCCCAACGTGACCAGCGGCAGCACAAACGCCACGGTGACCTTTTGTAGATGGTAGAAGGCCAGCCAGTCGGGACCGCCGTCGGGGAAGAGCAGCAGGCACAAGCGTTCGCCCCCGATGCTGGCCGCTGTGGCGAATAGGGCGGTGGGTGCGGTAGCCAGGACTGCGGTGGCCCAGAGCAAGCTGCACACGCAGACAGCCCACAGGGTGCCCGGCCGGCGGGGGCGCCGCACCCCCCCCAACCGCGTAGTAGCGCGCCACGCTCATGGCGCTAAGGAAGAAGCCGCTAGCGTACATATTGAGCACCGTAAGCGTGAGCACCACCTTGCACATGGCACCCCCGAAGGGCCAGCTGAAGTCGCGCACCATGTCCACGGCCCAGAAGGGCAGTGTCAGCACGAACTGCAGGTCGGTGGCTGCAAGGTTGAGTAGGAAGCAGTTGAGCAGGGAGCGCCGGCGCCGCTGCTGGGACCGCACCAGGACAAGCACCAGCACGTTGCCCACCAGCCCCACAGCGCACAGGGCCAGGTAGGCGCCCGCGATCAGAGCGCGCAGTGCCAGCGCCGCTCCGGCCTCTGCCACTCCCTCCAGGCCGTCCAGGCTGCGGGGACCCCAGGTCGGGCGAGTGCTGTAAGATCCGTTGCCCACCGAACTGTTAGAGGGCTGCCGAGACGATGCGTCTCCAAACCAGTTCAGGGGGAGCACGGCCCCGAAGGCGCGGGCCATGCGACAGCTGCCTCTGGCTGACTCCATCGCCCTTGGTGGAGCTCAGGGATCTGCTCAGGTCCACTCCGAAGCCAGAGGCTAAACTGGGACGACTAGCGGTGTTCAGTACCGCGCGGCAGCATTTTTAAAGGGATGAAGGCTTCCCTGATTGGTCAGTTGCACTCGCGCCCTGCCCTAAGCGCTTCCAGGCCGTATTTCTATTGGCTACTTCTTTACCTTCGATTTCGTCAAGAACTGAGGACCCTCAGCCAGAGTGGAGGCCGGAAGCTGAGAGGTTAGGTCGGAGGAGAAGGCTTCTGCGATTCACGTGGGCTCAGGGTTGCGGCTGTGCTTGGGTCGCTGAGTGAAGACGCAACGCTAGAAACAGAGCGCCTCCCGCAACGGTTCAACCTTCGGGACTGGAGAAGGGTTCCGACAAGTTTCGCCTCGGGAAGCAGCATACCCCTCCACCTTCAGCCTGTGCGGGCCCCGAAATACTCAACGGGAGACTTGCTCGGGACCAAATAGCAGGGACTGGCAGTCTCTTTGCCTCCAGCCCTGCTCCCTTAAACGGTCCCCCAACCCCGGACTCCTCTTGGTAAAGGCATTTCTCTAGCTGTGCTTTAGCGTTGGGCACTCCTCATCCCCTCTCCCCTTTTGTTCCGTTCTCGGTCTCAAAGTGCCCGAGATCTTCCCATGGCCAGATTTTCTTATGGCTGGCTCTTTCTCAGCACTTGGGCTCAAATGTCACCTCCTCAGAAAGGCCTTCCCGCAACTACCTCGTTCTGTACTTCCAGAATTTTTTATTGCATACCTTCTATGCAATCCACCTTGCTAAACACTAGGGATGCAGCAATACACATGGAACATATCTTCTCCTGGGAGATAAAGACAAGTAAATGAGATGATCTCATATAGGGGAAAGTGCAAAATTAAAAAAGAAAAAATCACGGTAATAACTCAATGAGTGTTAGGGCAGGAGGCTCAAGGAAGGTGGTCGGGTTTAAGGATGGGAGGGTTCCCAGGAGAAGGGGAGACCGTAGTCCCCTTTATGTTACTTACCAGCTGTGTGTCTTAGGGCTAATTGATCTACCTTGCCTACCTGTAAAGGAGGAGGATGATAACCTCTTGTGAGGGTCATGGGAGAACTAATCAAGCTAAGAGAACCCCCTTCTCCTCCTCATTCTGACCTCCTGTTTTGCTGAAGGCCCTCTCTATGGTGCTCAGTCCCCCACTGGCTTTAGTCTGGAGCTCCCACTCTGAGGAGCCCTTTCCTTCTTTCCTGCTCTCCTAGGAGTTTTGGGACAGCATACCACCAGGAGCTGGGAGGTAGTCTCCAGAGGGCAGGTCTTCCCGGTGTCTCCTATCCTTAATCAGTGACCACAAGCAGATTCACTGCCAGACCTCCCTTACCTGGGAGACAGAGAATCTGAAGCAAGTGGGATTCTCTCCCCAGTGGTCACAAAAGAGGAAATTAACCCAATTACCCAGTTCTAGTCTGGGCCAGGGGCCTTCCCCTGTGGCTCAGTGGTAAAGAATCCACCTGCAATGCAGAAGATGCAGGTTTGATCCCTGTGTTGTGAAGATCCCCTGGAGGAGGGCATGGCAACCCTCTCCAGTATTCTTACCTGGAGAATCCCATGGACAGAGGAGCCTGGCGGGCTATAGTCCATAGGGTTGAAAAGAGTTGGACATGACTGAAGCAACTTAGCCAGAGCTGGCCAGAGCCCAGATGAACCAGTAATCTGATAGAAAGTTTGCAAAATTAGATCATACTTCCCCAGAGTTTCCCTTTAGTGGGCCCTGGTGGCCTAGGAATTTTTCTTCCTCTTATGGGAGTTGTCATTGAATGTCAGATAGCCCGAGTTCTAGTCTCTGTGCCCTGGCTACTAGCTTGCTTTGTGGTTTGGGGCAAGTGACTTGCCCTCTCTGGCCTCAGTTTTCTTGTCTTTAAAATGGTCTGTAAAACCTCTTATGGTTCTCACAGGCTAAGAGTTCTCTATGTATGTCTTGTTTTCATTCATTCATGGATGATCTTTGGGGTGCTTCAGCCCAGGATCTCCTCTCCCCATTGCAATCAGAAGGTAAGCCAGATCACATGCCTCTGTGATGCTCTAGGACATCTTATCTTATTTAAAATAAACTCCTCACTCCTGCCCTGATCATAAGGCCATTCCTGATCTGGGGCCAGCTCACCTCCCTGATCCCGTCTAATAGCCCTCCAACCTGCACTCCCTTCTGTGTGAGGCTCCAACTGCACTAGCCTCCGCTGTCCCTCCAGGGTACCAAATTCTCTCCTGTCTCTGGGACTCTGCACTCACCAGGCCCTCTGCTTGGGGTGCTTTTCCCCAGTTTGTCCCAAGACTGACTTTTTAAAAATTTTTATTTTTGAAAGTTAATGTATTTTATTAAAGTATAATTGATTTACAGTGTTTCAAGTGTACAGCAAAGTGATTCAGTTATATATACATATTTTTTCTTTTACAGATTCTTCCCCATTATAGGTTATTACAAGATACTGGATATAGTTTCCTGTGCTATCCAGTAAGACATCGTTGTTTATCTATTTCATATGTAGTAGTATGTATCTACTTCATCTACTTCATGTATCTAGTTCATCCTGAGCTCCTAATTTATCTCTGCTGCCGCTAAGTTGCTTCAGTCATGTCCGACTCTGTGTGACCCCATAGACGGCAGCCCACCAGGCTTCCCCATCCCTGGGATTCTCCAGGCAA
>NW_011494753.1:5220889-5221151 GCF_000754665.1 Bison bison bison
CCCGCCAGCTGAGCCGCGCGACACCTGCCTGCTCATCTGCCTGATACTCGCCAGCTGAGCCGCGCGACACCTGCCTGCTCATCTGCCTGATACTCGCCAGCTGAATTGCGCGACACCTGCCTGCTATTCTGCCTGATACTCGCCAGCTGAGCCCCGCGACACCTGCCTGCTCATCTGCCTGATACTCGCCAGCTGAGCCACGCGACACCTGCCTGCTCATCTGCCTGATACTCGCCAGCTGAGTCCCGCGACACCTCCCCCG
>NW_011494753.1:5221251-5234476 GCF_000754665.1 Bison bison bison
CTCAGTCATGTCTGACTCCTAGCAACCCCATGGACTGCAGCCTACCAGGCCCCTCCGTCCATGGGATTTTCCAGGCAAGAGTACTGGAGTGGGATGCCATTGCCTTCTCTGAATTTATCTCTGCCCGCTCCCTTTTCCCTTTGGCAACCATAAGTTTGCTTTCTACGTGTGTGAGTCTGTTTCTGTTTCATAGGTAAGTTCGTATGTATCTGTTTCTTAAATTCCACACATAAGTGATGTCACATTTGTCTTTTTCTGTCTGATTTACTTCACTTAGTAGGATCATTGCTTGGTCCATCCATGTTACTGCAAATGGCATTATTTTGTTCTTTTGTATGACAATAATAGTCCATTGTGTGTGTGTGTGTGTGTGTGTGTGTGTGTGTGCACACACATCTTTATCCATTCATCTGTCAATGGACATTTAGGTTGCTTCCACACCCATGCCTTGGTTATTGTAAATAGTGCTGCTATGAATATTGGGTGCATGTATCTTTCTGATTTAGAGTTTTCCTCCTTTCTGAATATATGCCCAGGAATGGGGGTTGCTGGATCATATGATAATTCTATTTTTAGTTTTTGAAGAAACTTCTATACTGTTCTGCATACTGGCTGCACCAATTTACCTTCCTACCAACAGTGTGGAAGTGTTCCCTTTTTTCCACACCATCTCTAGCATTTATTATTTGTAGACTTTTTAATGATGATTATTCTGACCAGTATGAGGTGATACTTCATTGTAGTTTTGATTTGCATTTTCTAATAATTAGTAATGTTGAGCATTTTTTCATGTGCCGGTGGCCATCTATATGTCTTCTTTGGAGAAATGTCTATTTAGATCTTCTGCCCATCTTTTGATTTTTTTTTTTTTTTTGGTTTATATGTTGAGCTGTATAAGCTGTATGCATATTTTGGAAATTAATCCCTTGTCAATTGCATCATTTGCAAATACTTTCTCCCATTCTGTAGGTTGTTTTTCATTTTGTTTATGGTTTCCTTTGTTGTACAAAAGCTTTTAAGTTTAATTAGGTCCACTTGTTTTATTTTGCTTTTGTTTCCATTACTCTAGGAGATGAATCAAAAAGAATAATTGTTGTGATTTATGTCAAAGAGTGTTCTGCTTATATTTTCCTCTAGGAGTTTTATAGTATTTGGTCTTACATTTAGGCCTTTAGTCCCACTCCCTGGTGGCTCAGAGGTTAAAGCATCTGCCTGCAATGTGGGAGACCCGGATTTGATCCCTGGGTCGGGAAGATCCCCTGGAGAAGGAAATGGCAACCCACTCAAGTATTCTTTCCTGGAGAATCCCATGGAGGGAGGAGCCTGGTAGGCTGTAGTCCACGGAGTTGCAAAGAGTTGACACAACTGAGCGACTTCATTTCACTTAGGCCTTTAATCTATTTTGAGTTTATTTTTGTATATGGTTTCAGGGAATGTTCTAATTTCATTCTTTGACATGCATCTGTCCAGTTTCCCAGTCACTTATTCAAGAGACTGTCTTTTCTCAAGACTAACTCTTAACCCATAAGTCTCATATTGGATGTTACCTCCTCCAAGAAGTCCTCCCTGACTATCCTACCCATATTACCAAATCCCACCTCTATCCTTAAGTCTCCATCTCATCCCCCGAGGATTAAAAAATACCCAACTTTTAATACGCATACAGTTTGATGAATTTTCACGTACCAAACACAACCATGTAACCAGCACCCATGTCAAGAAACAGAACATGAATAGCATCCCCAGAAGTCCCCTCCTGTCTCATGTCCCTTTAGTCCCCATTCTTCCTTCCAGTATAATCACTATCCTCACTTTTAACAGCACAGATTAGTTTGGACTGTTTTAGTATTTTATATGAATGGAAACACACATGTATACACTTTAGTGTCTGGCTGCATGGGTCTGTGAAGTTCATCCATACTGTAGAGTATAGCAGTAGCTCATTCATCTGCACTGCTGTATGATCACCCTGTTTTATTTATAACACTTGTCACAACCAGAGTTTATGTATTTGTTGACATTTTTAAAAATCTGCCCCCACCAGCAAGTTAGTCCATTGAAAGGAAGGCCTGCCTTTGTCATGTTCACTGCCCTTGTCATGGTGGGAGGTCAACAAAGAACCATGGATGAAGGTCTGCAGGACCCTGCCCAGCGGGCTCAGCCTTTGATGGGTACTGTGATGGAGACAGAGCTGGACCAGCATCCATTCTACCCCCAGGAGCCCACAGGTCACAGGAGAGCTCAGCTGGGGAGGGTCAGCACTGAACGAGGGCCACTGGGATAGAGTTGGAGGCAGAAGGCACTTGGAGGGGCAGGAAGGGAGGGTAGGGGGCTATGAGCTCTGAGCTGGGCTGTAAGGATTCATTCTGTGAGCACTTGTGGGTACCCTTAGTAGGATGGGTTATGGTTATGGGAAGGCCTTGTCTGGGCCTTTAAAAAGGCCAGAGCTGGAAGGGCAGTGAGTGACAAGTGCTGGCAGTGGATTTCCCAGTTCAGGGCTGTAGGGAGTGTCCCACAGAGGTTAGCTGGAGCCAGGAAAGAGTGTAGCACTGAGGCCAGGGTGCTTTCTGGGAGGCAGCTGCCTTCCTCCTGGTTGAGCAGCTACTATGTCCCCAGCCCAATGCCAGGCTTTTTATACATATCATCCTCCAGCTCCTCCGTGAGGCAGGAAATGTGATCTCCATTCACACAGGAGGGAGCAGAGGCTCAGAAAGGGGGTTTGTCGTACATCCCACAGCAGAACCAGGAACTGACCCCAAACCTCGCTCTGAAGAGCCTGTCATTTTCCCTGTAATGCTGATGACCGTGCTCTAAAAACCTATGTGTTTGGGGATCCACCCAAGAGAACATAGTTTTTGGTGGGAGAGGGTGACAGGTTGGGGATATATTTATTTTTCTTTCCTAAAAAAAAAAATCTCTTTGGACTTCCCTGGTGGTCCAGTTGTTAAGACTCTGTAATTCCAGTACCTGGAGCATGGGTTCAATCCCTGGTCAGGGAACTAAGATCCCACATATGGTGCTGCATGGCCAAAAAGTAAAAATAAAATCTCTTTACTGTTCTTACTGCAGTGAAGAAATAGCACTTCCACATAGAGTTTTCTACAAATGATGTGGCCAGTGCTGGTTTTTCCTTTTGGAATGGTTCCCTCCTCCCACCCACCCCAAGTGAGATTACAGATGGCTATGTTAAGGGGTGTGGGTCATTTTGGGTTCTTGCTATGCATCTCCCTCTGGTTCCCCATTTCCACTCCCAATCTGGGCCATTCAGCCCCTTGCTTCGCTGTACTGGGAAGATCAGCAGAACATCAGGGCAACGTTCCTGGAGGCCCTGGAGAGCCCAGAGGAAGTATGGAGGGGACAGAAGGTAAAGGCCACAGCAGGAGCGGCCTGGCTCAGGCCACCTCTTGGAATTGAATCCCCTCCTCCCACAGAGTGTGCCTGGGTGGGTGTGCGATGAGCCAGGGCAGAGGCAGCTGCTTTTCATCTTGTGTGCCTGTAGGGCCGTTTGACTCTTGTAAACCATGAACACATATTACTTTGACATAAATGCAAATTGAATTGCAAAAGAACAAAAACTTTTGCAGATTTGACAGGTGAGAAGTGGTCACCGGTTTCTTGGATCTACATCCCTTTAACTGCTGGTGGGAATGTACATTTCTCAAATGTTTCTGCAGCATCTGTGTTTTCCCTAAACTCTTGGTGTCTGTTGCCATCAACAGTGTCACGGTTGGAGCCTGGTACCTGGGGGCAGACCTCCTTTCAAGTCCTGCCCTGCCAGTTACCATGTGACCTCACAAAAGTGACTTAATCTCTGTTTTTCTTGCCCATAAATTGGATAGTAATAACTTCCCTCATGGGGTTGCTCCAAGGTTAATAAGAAAATTCATGTAATGCATCCCTCGTGTAAGTGTCCCAGTGTTAGTTCAGGAATAAAGAACACCTGGATAGGGCAAGGAACAGCTGTAATGCTGGGGGTGGTGGTTGTGGGGGAAGTACAGGGCTGACTCAGGGTAAATGAGGAGGACCTGGTATCCTCAGGCATGACCCCTAAGGTATGCCCACAGCCAATAGCTCCAGCTATTAAACCCTTCCCAGAAGCCTCTTCTGCAGCTGCTGCTGCTGCTGCTAAGTCGCTTCAGTCGTGTCTGACTCTGTGCGACCCCGTAGACAGCAGCCCACCAGGCTCCCCCGTCCTTGGGATTCTCCAGGCAAGAACACTGGAGTGGGTTGCCATTTCCTTCTCTAGAAGCCTCCTCTACTGAACTGTAATTCTAGACCATTCTCCTTTATCATGTCTTCCTAAAGCTTCCAGCCTAGGTTTCCTAGAAACAACTCTCCCTTTGTACTCAGGTTTGGGTTTATCTATTTAATTATGTTTCATAATATAATAGCAGAAGCAATAGTATAAACTGGCTTGTAAACCAATCCAGGTGGCTCTTGGGAAGCCTGCAGCTTGTTTGGTGGGAAGAGAAGTGTTTGGGGCCTGTTAGACCAGTATTTCAGAGAAGGCGATGGCACCCCACTCCAGTACTCTTGCCTGGAAAAATCCCATGGACGGAGGAGCCTGGTGGGCTGCAGTCCATGGGGTCGTGAAGAGTCGGACATGACTGAGTGACTTCACTTTCACTTTTCACTTTCATGCATTGGAGAAGGAAATAGCAAACACTCCAGTGTTCTTGTCTGGAGAATCCCAGGGACAGGGGAGCCTGGTGGGCTGCCATCTGTGGGGTCGCAAAGAGTCGGACAGGACTGAAGTGACTTAGCGGCAGCAGCAGCAGCAGACCAGTATTTTGGAGAAGGAAATGGCAATCCACTCCAGCACTCTTGCCTGGAAAATCCCATGGACGGAGGAGCCTGATAGGCTATAGTCCATGGGGTCGAAAAGAGTCAGACATGACTGAGTGACTTCACTTCACTCAGGCCAGTATTTAAGATACCCACCTTTCCCCTGGGTATTTGGTGAAGAGGCAGATTCCAATTCAGCAGGTTAGAGGCACGCTGAGATGCTGTATTTCTCACAAGCTCTCAGGTGATGCCAGTGCTGTTGGTCCAAAAAGCCACTTGATGTAGAGTGGGAGATTGTATTCTACTAGTAGCAAGAGATCCACATGCCAAGGGCAGTAGTCTGTACGTTTTACCAGGAGATTGGCTGTCTTTGTCCAATTGGGCTGCTAAAATAAAACATCATAGACCAGGTGGAATATAAACAACAGAAATTTATTTTTCACAGCTCTGGAGGCTAGAAATCCAAGATCAACATGCCAACATGGTCAAGTGAGAGCCTTCTTCCAGGTGGCAGACTTCTCTTTGCAGTTGTGCCCTCACTTGGTAGAAGGGGAGGGGAAGCTCTCTGGGACCTCTTTCATGGAGCCCATTCACAAGGGCTTCACTCTCACAACCTAGTCACCTCCCAAAGGCCCCACCTCCTAACACCAACACCTTTGGAATTTTGGAGGAACACAGACAAATGTGGCAAAATTTGGTGAGTTGGGTTGGCAGAGGTTGCTGGATAACTTCCACTGTACTAATACTAGTTTACAAAGCAGTTTCACATATATCATCTTAATAAGTTGACACAATATCATAGATCATTGTTTTGATCTGTTTACTAAGGTTATAAGATTCGGAACAATCAAGCAGTTTGCCCAAGGGCATGCAGCTAGTTCTAGCCAAAGCTAGGACTTAAATCCAACCAATCTGACTGCAGAGCCTGTCACTCATTCCATCATGATGTGGAGCTTACCTTGAGAACAACTCTAGATCCTGAAGCCAGTCAGCCCAGAGTAGTAGTTAATCTGAGTCAAGCCTGTGGGTCTTATCTTTACCACTGAATTTTGAATCGTCCATTCAGATGGTTTGCAATTAGGCCTTTGTGGGTTCTTGTGTATATATAAGGCAACTTCTATTTCTTTGGGTTTTGTTCATTTATTTTGAGACCTCCCATCTGGATCTCTGACTTCCTGCTCCAATGTGGACTAGTGACTCTCTTGGCCTTCTAAACAATTGTGATTCTGAAAATTTCCTTTACTATTATTTGGGAGACTCCCTTTCTTTGCCGACCCATGTAATTTGTCTTTGCCAACAAAGGTAATTTGTGTCGGATCACCTGTTGCCTAGTTCCCAGGTCTTTCTCATAGTTTACCTCCTCATTTGGGTGGAGCACAACCTCCTGTAACTTTCAGAGAAAAAGACCATAGGAAACAAATGTCTTGAGACCTTAAATATCTTAAAATGGACTTATTCTACCCTCACACTTGATCGAGAGCCCAAGAATTGAGTTCTATGTTGGAAACCACTTTCCAGAATTTTGAAGGCATTGCTCTGTTGACTTCTGGCTAATAGGCCTGCTGGAGAGAATTCTGGCACCATTCTGTTACAGAGTCTTTGTGATCATTTTCTTCCCACCTCTGGGAATAATTTTCTCAAGTACCTACAAGTTCTGCTACGTCAAGATGTTGTGTCTTAGAAGTGAAAGTGTTAGTCGCTCAGTCGTGTCCAACTCTTTGTGTCCTTGTGGACTGTAGCCTGCCAGGCTCCTCTGTCCATGTGATTCTCCAGGCAAGAATACTGGAATGGGTTGTCATTTCCTTCTTTCCACTGAATCTTCCCAACTCAGGGATCAAACCAAGGTCTCTTGCAGCACAGGCAGATTCTTTACCATCTGAACCACCAAGGAACCTGTGAGTCTTGGTCGGGGTCTTTTCTTATCTGTTGTACTGGATGCCAGTAAACTCTTTCGGTCTGAAATGCATGTGCTGCACTCCTGAGAAAGATTCTTCTATCATTTATTTGATAATTTTCTATTTCTTCTGATCTCTCTAGGTCTCTTCTGATCTCTTGATTTTTGATGTTGGATTTAAGGACTTCTAAAATATGGAGAAATGTTTGCTTCATGAAAGGCAATAGATGTAGGCACATCTATTAACTTCTTTCCCTGAATATTTTGCTATTGACTTCGTCTTAAAAATATCCTTCTAACCCCCAAATTATATAACTAACTTCATTTTTTAAATTGGCAATAGCAATTTCAGAATAAGGATCATGCTGTTTTTATTCATTTAAGCTCCACTGCAGGCAGCACAAGTGAGTATCTGTTGGAGAAATAAAGTAGTGAAATGATTTATTGATTAAAAAAGAAAAAGAAAAATGACCCATGTCATTTATTTTATCCAGGATCTTATTATCAGCAACGGTTCTGATTTTTTGATGTCGGAACAAGTATTTTCTTTACAAAAGTTAATAAAATACATGAAAAAATGTTATAGGATAAATAACAGAAAGAGCTTCCAAAAACTCAATAAATACAATAGAAAAGCATAAAAAGTTTTCAAATTATTTCCAGACACAAGGATTTGGAACACCCCTTGCTGAAACAATAGCAAGAAGAAGAAAAAAAAAATTATAAAAAAGAAAAAGAAAAAAACAGCCAAGGGTGCAGTGTGGGGCAGTAAGAGATCTAAGGTTTGTGCGAATGTCAGGCTGGGGACACAGCCTCGCACACAACAGTCTTCTGGGATCTGCTAGTCTTCAGTCCAATTGACAGGGCCCTGGCCGTCCAGGAGTTCATGGGCTAGATGTGAAGACAAGATTTGAGTGCAGGAAATAATCTGATGGCCATTCCTGAGGGTCCCTTTGGAAATCAGCATGGCTCCTGGCCCTTGACAGTTGGGAGGTGTTCCTAAATGCAAGCCTCAGTGACTCTCTAGTGAAGGGGAAGTGGCCTATTCCCACATATCTAGCCGTCTGGCAGACTTAGAAACAACTCCCAAAGGTGGAGCCAGGAAGAAGCAGATCCTTTGAGGTATAGAAGCTCAAACTGGCAATCCAGGAGACAGAGGTACTCAGGGACTTGGGTGCTGGGACCTTCAGCAAACCACCTGACCTCTTCGTGCTTCAGCTTCTCTATCTGTAAAATGAAGATATAATAGTGTCCACTCCCAGTGCTGGGAGGAGGATGATGTGAGACCTTGCATGTAAAAGCATAGTGCCAACACATGGGATTCAGCACTCATTCACCATCACAATTCGCCTCTGTCTAATCATCCTTCTCACTGCCCAGATGGCTGCTGGCGAGAGTGGAAGCTGTTCTTGGACCTTTGTCCCCTGAGCTGACTGACAGTTTTGAAATTTCCATGTGGATAATGTCCATGACTCCTGTGATGTTGTCCCTCATGGCAGTGTGGGGTCAGGCCCCCCTCCTAAGCTGGGTAGTTGGCAGGCAAAGGCCACAGTGCTTTGAACTATGGGACTATATTGAGAACACCCATGTCTCCAGGGCTTCCAGAACAATGGCTAATCAGTCCCATGGCAGCAACTCAGCATCCTCTTTCCAAGTCAATCAACTTGTGCATTTTCAAAGCCAGTTCTTACTCAGCCCAGTTGCTGTCCCATGAAAGGAAGTGCTTTTTTAGGCATCCCTGTTTAGCAATCTGTACCCTAAATTAGCATTTAAAATTGTGCCCTTAATTTGGCAATTCTTATCTATCAAAGTTACAAACACATATGCCCTTGACAGCAGCCCCAGTTCTAGGACTTTATCCAACAGTTGTACTCACCTATATGCACAGAGGATAGTCACAGCAAGAGAGGAGAAATAATCTAAATACCCACCAGTAGGAGACGGGTGACATACACACATGATGGAATGTCAACCATCCAACATTTATTTGGATAACTGACAATAGCTACTGAATGTGTGTTGTATGTCAGCTACTGTTCTAAGCGTCTATTAGTGAGCAAGACAGAGGTTTGCTGCCCCCATGGAGCTTACATTCTGGGTTACGTGCCACATGCTAACAAGCTATTAAAATAAGGCTGCTGCAGGCCCACGAGTAAGGACGCTGGCCCATCTCCCGTCTCTGAGCTATGTGGTTAAATGAAAAAAGCCAGGTGTAGAGTGACTGTGCCACCATGTGCGCTCAGTGGAACTTTGTGTTTGCCTAGAATTTTTCTCCGAGAAGGCAGTGGCACCCCACTCCAGTACTCTTGCCTGGAAAATCCCATGGACGGAGGAGCCTGGTGGGCTGCAGTCCATGGGTCTCGAAGAGTCGGACACGACTGAGCGACTTCACTTTCACGTTTCACTTTCATGCATTGGAGAAGGAAATGGCAACCCACTCCAGTGTTCTTGCCTGGAGAATCCCAGGGACGGGGGAGCCTGGTGGGCTGCCGTCTACGGGGTCGCACAGAGTCGGACACGACTGAAGTGACTTAGCAGCAGCAGCAGAATTTTTCTAAAAGGGTTCAGGAGAAACTGAAATAATAATGGCCCCTGGGAAGGAGCACCGAGGGACTAGGGGTTAGTTTTGGGAGGGAAGAGTTACTCTTCACTGTTTGTAAAAGTGTGAATGTTTATCCTGTGCTTGCCTTACCAAAAAATGCAAAATAAAACAAAATACAAAAGACCTTTAACTTTGCCAGGTGTTGGTCTGCCCACTCTGAAGGCTGGGCCAGCTCCAGACAGAGTCCTCATGCACCCAGGAGTTGAGTTTCTCAACCTTGGCACTTTGACATTTGGGCTGGATAATTTTTGTTGCGGGGTCGGGGGGCTGACCTGTGCATTGTAAGATATTAGCAGCATCCCTGGCTTCTACCTGTCTGGTGCCAGGAGTACCTCCCCCAGTTGTGACAATAAAAACAAGACAAACAAACAAAAAACACCTCCAGACATTGCAAAATTCCTGGAATCAAAATCACCCCGAGTTGAGAATTACTGCTCTAAAAAACTTTGAAATACAGTAGCAATCACTAGGAAAAGGCAATGGCACCCCACTCCAGTACTCTTGCCTGGAAAAATCCCATGGACGGAGGAGCCTGGTGGGCTGCAGTCCATGGGGTCACTGAGGGTCAGACACGACTGAGCGACTTCACTTTCACGTTTCACTTCCATGCATTGGAGAAGGAAATGGCAACCCACTCCAGTGTTCTTGCCTGGAGAATCCCAGGGACGGAGGAGCCTGGTGGGCTGCCGTCTATGGGGTTGCAGAGTCAGACACGACTGAAGTGACTTAGCAGCAGTAGCAGTAATCACTATCTCCGTTAGACAGATAAGTAGAAGCCCAAAGAAGTTTTATAGTATTTTTTTTAATTATATGCTTCATTTTAAAATTGCTATCTATTCATTTATGATTTTAA
Organism: Bison bison bison; assembly: GCF_000754665.1. Classification (NCBI taxonomy): domain Eukaryota; kingdom Metazoa; phylum Chordata; class Mammalia; order Artiodactyla; family Bovidae; genus Bison; species Bison bison. Next base: position 5,231,386 of record NW_011494753.1, read on the forward strand.
ATACATGTGCTCTACTGGCTAATTTTTAAGTGATCTATTAATATATAAGTGAATATATAGAAGTAGAATGAGTCTAGTTTCTTATTTCACTTGATCTGTTTCTAGTAGTGTTTTAGCTCAGTTAAATCTTACGGGAGATGTTGGGCTACATAGATAACAATCATTTAAAACATAAATTAATTCAGTCAAGATTTGGCAGGGGTTGGAGGGGACTCTAATAGGATACCTGACATTTTGAACAATTACATGTTGAAATATCAAATCTCTTGCTTTGTTCAAAATGTAAACTTTACGCCCCAGAGTTGGAGTTGGCTGGCCTTATTTTTCTGGTTGGATTGTTATTTGTGTCACGAGGGCAGGACTAAACCTCACAATCCTTTTGTATCCTGTGGTGTCCAGGATAGTTCCCAATGAGGCTTAAAATGAAGGCAGCCCAGCAGGCTGTGGACAGAGTAAAGGCCAGGACCTGGGACACAGATGGAAACAGGTGAGGACTGTTGTCAGCTGACGGGTTTTAAAAACACAGGCTCCTAGGCTGCCTTTCAGAAAAGCCTCTAATCTGTGTTTGGCCTTGGCAGCTCCCCGGAGGAGCGAGGACAATAGATTGTGGTACTGGCCAGGGAGGACCCTGTGTCCTGCCCCACCCCCAGATCCTTTCCATCTCTGGGGCTTCCTGTGCTGGAGGCTGAGATCACAGAACAAAGAAGGCACGGCCTGAGCATCTCACAGTGTGGTGGGCTTGGCAGACATAACAGACAAGAGCAATGCAATGTGATTTGAGCCATGATGGGGGTTGCAAAGATGCTCTGGGGAGCTTGAGAAGGGAGTGGGGGAAGACTTGCTGAGAGGTGATGTGTAAGCTGAGCCTGAAAAGACAGGTCTCACTCAGATGCACCAAGTATGCATCCATCTCTTCCCTTTCACCCTCACATGACTGGTGAATATCACCTCCTCGGGAGGCCCTCCTTGACTGACCCCTTGGAGAGTAGACCCTCTAAACTCCCTGTTTTATCTTCTCCATAGCCCCTCTTAGCAGCTGGTCTTGTTTACATGTTTGCCTACGAGCCTGTGGCCCTCCTCCAGAGAGAGTTCCAGAGACTGTGACCCTCTTGTTCCCTGTGAATACCCAACACCTGTGGGAAGGCGGTCTGCCAGGCGGATGAGGGTGGAGTTGAGAAGTGGAGACGGAGAACACCTCTAGAATGCATTGGGCAGGTCAAGATGAGAAGGACTTGAAGGGTCCTGTGGCTCTGGCACCAGAGTGGAAGATGGTGGAGGGGGTGAGCCTGAGATGCAAACGAGAGGAGGAGAAATTTAGATAACTGCCTGGAAATGTTAGATTGAGAAAGAGAGCAGAAATATGGGGTGGGAACTAGAGAGGAATCACTCATTTATGGAGGGGTATAATCCATATCTTTACTAGGAAGGAGACCAGAATTGTTTTAAACTAAGGGTCAGGAGCCAATGATGGTTGGATGGCATCACTGATTCAATGGATATGAGTTTGAGCAAGCTCTGGGAATTGGTGATGGACAGGGAAGCCTGGCATGCTGCAGTCCATGGGGTCTCAAAAAATCAGATGCGACTGAGTGAATGAACTGAACTGAACAGGAGCCAATGGAGACCAAGGAAAGAGAGGAACACCTAGAGCAAGGTCCTTGGAGAGGCCTGGCAGAAGCTTCGGTCTCTGACCGCTGGAAGGTGCCTGCTCCACTGTGTCCAGAGGATGGGAAAATGCATGGGTGCCAGTTATAGATGCTTGGTGCACAGCATGGGGGGGTGGGGGGCAGGATGTAGTGTGAACTGTCCCTGTAGCAGGGTCGATGGCTGTTAGGGGCAGAGGAGAAATGGAAAGTGGTTGGGTAAGGGCCAGAAGTCAAGCAATGAGTATAGCTAGGGAGGGAAGTGAGTGGAGCTAGGAGGGGCAGGTGGGGGTGGGGTGGGGTGGGCAGAGGCAGGTGACAAGAGACCGGAGGAAGAAAAGCACATATTGTTCCTGTCATTACTCAGGGAGGATGGGAAAGGCATCAGGATGTGCTCTGAGAGTGGGGCATCTGATCTTGAGACTTCAGAGTGGGCTGTCGGGGGTGACAGAGCCTAGGCTGTGGCAGTGGAGGGAGGAGGAGCCCAGGAGAGCTGGTGGCTAAGGTGGAGGGAAGGGCCACTAGAGATGAGGAGGTCAAGCAACTGGGTAGCCATGTGCTGCATTTGTCCCCGAGGACAGCAGGGCTTGGGGTGAAGGAGCCAGATGGGAACTTCCAGAATGAGGGAAAGTGCACGTGAGATGGAACAACGGGGAGGTATGTGGGCGGCAGAAGGCTACACAAAGGCTGGTCCGGGGAAGAAAGCAGACCACCACTGAGAACAAGAGGTGAAGGTCCTCAGGGTAGGGCCAGGTTTAGTGAAGCAGAAGGTGGAGGGTGGGAGTGTTCTTTGACATGGGGACCGGCTTCTAGGAGCAACGAGGGAGGGAGCAGGAAGCTAGAATCAGGGCGGGCCACAGGACAGATGGCGGGTGTTTGAGGTTGAGGATGCGAGGCTGGGGTTGGCTGATTTCCAAGCTCCCAGGAGGCCCCTGCTGAGTCTGTGGGCTCCAGCCCATGGGCCAAATGCTGTGCTTCCCTTCAGGCAAACACACTTGGAAAGGAGTCTGGACAGGAGGAATTGAGGGACCCTGCCCCAAGTAGGAAACAGATGCTCCCTTGGGAAGAGTCTGGGCCTCTCTCCCCAGCTAGCTTTGGAGATCCTGGACCCTCCCGGGGCCTCTATGTCCCTCTTCTTTAGAAGGGCAGGACTGCCTAGCCCCGGGAGTGCACCGAAGGGCGCCACCTCGAGCACAGTTTAGGGACAAGGCAGAAATTCCAGAAATTCCAGATTCTTTGAGGGGCTCCGGCGGGCTCAGGACAGGAGGGCCCTGCTTGGCTCCACCGCCAGACGGCGCCCTCGGCCCGGTGGGCGGCCGATCGGCCGTCGGGGGGCGCTGCGTGCGCCCTGCCCGGTGCTCCGCCCCTGAGCGGTGGGCAGTCGGCCCCGGCCCGGAGTGGCCCCGAGAGGGTGGGGCGAGGGCGGGGCGAGGCCGCGCCTGGGCGGG
>NW_011494753.1:5234681-5235177 GCF_000754665.1 Bison bison bison
GCTGCTGCGCCCCCTGCTCCTGTTCCTCTCGGTCCTGGCGCCGGGCGCCCACGGATCTGCACCAGGTGGGTGGCTGCCCCGCCCCGGCCGGCCGGCCCTGCCACCCCTCCCCGCTTCTCCAGCCTAGGTTCAGCCCCTTCTCACCTCTAAAGATTCCGCTCCTGCCAGGCTCTGCCGGGAGGGGTTGCCCCCCACTCTCCTGGTGTTAGGGACAGGGGTGGGCTTAGGGCAGCGAAACCGCGCCTTCAGGGAGCCTTCCCCAGCCCTCGACTCCACTATGCACCCTGCCCATAGCCAGAATAAGCCTCTTACACGCTCTTCGAGCTCCCGTTTCCCCACCTCGGGTGCAGCGGAGCGCGTCTGTCTCTCCCGGGGAATCTCTTCGTCTGAGCGACTGGACGGAGCGCGGCTTGCTCACGATGGATTCAGTTTCTCGCCCTCCCCAGTGTGCCTCGTCTGGAAAGCAGGCTGGCCAGGGCGCTGCGGGCGGAGTCGC
>NW_011494753.1:5235544-5238558 GCF_000754665.1 Bison bison bison
GGCCTACGACGAGCTTCTGGCCCGCGTCCAGAATCATGCTCCGTCCCGGTCCGCCGGGCCACGGAGCTCCTGGAGCGTCCGGCCTGGGAATTTAGGATCGGAGGGTGTAGAGGACCCCCTGGCCTTGCGCTCTGGAAGCTCCTGGTCTCTTGGGCGCGGGTAGAATAGTGGGAAGCACTGTTGAGGCGAGGCAGTTGGGAAGAAGGCTTTGTAGGAGAGGGGCCCGAGCTTGGAGGGACTGAAAGGATGGGTGAACTTTAGATGGGCTGGAAGGGGGTGTGTGTGTGTGTGTGTGTGTGTGTGTGTGTGTTGGGTGAACTTTAGATGGGCTGGAAGGGTGTGTGTGTGATGGATGAACTTTAGATGGGCTGGAAAGGGGAGTGGGGAGGTGGGGGGATGTGTGGGTGCGGATGGGTGCAGCCCAACCGGGCTTGGTGGAGCGGGTGGGGGTGGGGTGGCTAGATTAGGGCTTCGAGCTGGGTTTCGGGGAGACCTCCCTCCTCAGCAGAGGGATTGTGGTTGTGAGGCTGGAAAAGCATATGGGCCGGGATGTAGGGAGCATTTAAGCCAGATCTTAGAGGTTCAAGGAACCGTTGAGGGGTGCAGCTGATGAAAGCCGTTGAGGGGAGCAGTGTTTTAGGGAGGAAGCTCCCCGTCTAGCAGCAATGTGTAGGGGACAGAGCAAATATTTAATGAGACCTACCATGTGCCAGCATCCCTACTTCTTATTTCTCATCAGCTCCACAACAACCCTGCAAGGTGTGTGATGGAAAGTTCTTTTATAAATGAGAGGACAGATTCAGAGAGGGGAGTGACCTGCGAGGTTAGACTCCTGGGCTACCTGGGTGAAGCCTGTGTTTTCCCACTGCCCCAGAGCTGGGGACCGATGAGGGTGAACCAGGTGATGGGAGCAGGAAAGTATTCGCCCCAAGGAATTGCCCCTGAAGCCTGAACTTGGGTCCAGGCTCCCTGGCAGCTGTGGGAGAAAGGTTATGTGTGTGTCGGGGGCCGGGGAGTGCCTGTGGTCAGGGTCTCCTACTGCAAGCCAGACACATGTATGAGCTTGCCCGTGTTGTTAAACTGGGATAATGGTATCTACCTCCAAGGGTTGTTATGAGAATTCGGCGAGATGGTGAATGTGTTTGCTTCGCACAGAACAGAGAAACTGCCACGTGGTGGCCGTGGTTTTTATGAGTCTGCCAGGTAGACCCAATAAGATTAGGGAGTCCTTGGTGTGTCCTGAAACTTGGACCTGCCATTTGGGGTGGAGGAAAGGCAAGCGCCCCTCCTATCTAATCTGGGTCCCCCTTCAGGTGAGTGTCTGTCTCCAGTGTCCCTATAGATATGTCACATGAGGTCCTCCCCTGTCTCTCCCACTTGGGATCCCTGACACGGAGGCTGCTGAGCTCTTTGTCATTTTCTTCAGACCTGCCTGGGGAACCTAGACCAGGTGCTCTGCCCACTGAATGCGACCCAGTTAGAGGCCAAAGAAAACATCTTGGGCTCACTTTTAGAGAAATGTAACAAACCAAGGGACTTGGGATTGCTGGGACTGGCGCAGGGACCCACCAAAACACTGTTTCACACATGTGAGCTCTGTGTGCGTGTGCATGCACACATGTGCATGCAGGCAAGTGCAGACGGACTGGAGTGGGGGGGAGGGCATGTGTCACACACACCCTGGTTATTTTTTCTCTTTGTCATGAGCTATGGGTCATTTGAAGAGCTGGACTGTAACTCAGGTACTCGATAAGGAGGTGAGGGTAAACACCATGTTGGCATTTCTCTGGTAGAAGTTCCAGGGTGACAGTTCTGTCACCTAGCAGTGATAGTCAAAGTATTCAACACCCGTTGTGGCAGGAACTCACTCCAATCACAACCAAATAACCTTCCTGGCAGGACAGACTCAGCCATGAACCACTGGCAGTCCCTGCTCCCATCTGCAGTAGCTTTGGCACTGCTGGCTCAGCTCTGATGCACCCACAAACCGGACTGGAACCTGCAATTACCCTTTGCTAGCACTGGGTGGTGGTAGTTTCCACCACCATGATCTCTACCAGCCATCAGCTATCAGAGACACTGAAAGAGTTGTTTATTTTTTAACTTATTCCCTCATTTAAAAATATTTTAATGGCAAAACAACACAAATTGACTATTGAATGCAGAATGCATTGACTAATTGACAAATTGACTAATGAATGCAGAATAAAGCAAGAAAATGAAAATTATTGCAGTAAAAATGGTAACATCCTATAAGTACTAATATTTTTACATTTCTTATTAAAATACTAAGTCATTAAGCAAAAGAAGTTTTTAAAGACATAGCTAAGTATACTTGAGAACTTCTCTTGCTAATTTTCAGTCATAACTTAGTCACATTTGCTTTGTGTTATTATCTATTGAACTAAGCGCTTATGTATTGACGCACTGAATTCTCACACAACCTAAGGTATAATTATTATCATGCCCATATTACAGATGGAGGAACTGAGACTGTGTGGTTAGTTTACCCATGGCCTCACAGCTTTTGATGGCAAAGTTGTGATGCAGACCCAGGTGCTCTGACTATAGAGCACATTACTTCTAATGCTTTTTGCCTGCAGCATATTTCTGCTTAGCCCCGCCACATTTTTGAACTTAAGAGGATGCTTCTTTATAACTCACTTGAATTTCTATCTTGCAATAATTTCCCAAGGTCTAGCGCAAGGGTTCTCAACAGGACTGCATACCCCCAGGTTCATGGATCCCTCCCCAGGGACACTGTTGAACTCTCGGGGCCATCTCTCCCCAGGGGATCTGATTCCCCAGCCTTATACACAGTGCCCTCTCCCACCCACATACGGTTGAGGACACTGCTGTTGCCTAGAGGTGTGCCATGTAGCTTCCATTTTTCTGGTACACTGAACACTTCTGGGCTAATTGGCATCAGCACCCCACACCTTCAGCTTGTCTTTAGCAGCCTTGACTGTGATGGTTCATGCCCTGGGAACTGCTTTTAATATTCATTTAAAATA
>NW_011494753.1:5238658-5244212 GCF_000754665.1 Bison bison bison
TGGAGTATAACTGTTTTCTTATTCTCCATCTATTTGCTCCATGACCCTCCTTAAATTTTCTGACTTGGATACTCTGAGCAGATGAGGAAACTGAGGCTCAGTAAGATGAAGTGACTGTCCAGGCCACACAACTATTAAGTAGCCAAGTTGGCACCTGAACCCAGGTCTACCTGTGTTCAACGCTCACACTTTTGCATTATTTTCTAACTCCATTGTCTCTCATTCTACAAAACACGTGCCTGGGTCAAGCTTTTTATTGCTTGTTCCCCTCATCTGACTTCTTCCTATTTCTCTGGTGGTCTATCACATGATGCCCACCACCAAGCTGTCCTCATCCTCATGCTTAAATATGTACCCATATGTCAAGGGGACATGTCACATGCACCCCTCTGACAAAGCTCTTATTCATCCCCGTACATCTCTGGGCTGTCCCCTGCCCTCTCTTGGACTTTCCCAGCGCTGTGCCAGGGGTAAGGATCATGAGGGCCCTGCACCCATTTATTCTCAGGGCTAGGATGGTGTCTTGTACTTTTTCCTGGATGTTAGGGCACTTAGCTCTCCCTCACAACACCAAACGCCATGGGCCAGGCAGGTAACGTAACGAGGCTGATGGGAAGACATTTTTCTTGAATCATAGGGCCTCTTGGCCCAGCCCTTGTTTTCCCGTTGTTGTTAGAGATTCAGCTCTTTACTGAATGAAAGACAGCACAAGTGTGAAGCTGAGGGCAACCTATATTTAGCGACAGTGCTGAGAACACATAGGAAGTGGTGGAGACTGAGGCAGATGGGAAAGCACAGGCCCTCTCTAATGGGCCACTTCTGACAAGTGTGAATTTAGGCCTGACATGGATGGACGATAAGACTTTAAGCTGAAAATTGAGACTTTTGTACAAAATTATGTGATTTTTTTTCTTTTTTACAAAAAACACTGGCAACTGATTAAATACTGTTCAACATTTTTGCCAGTCCAACAAACCACTACCTGCCCCTAATCAATACACTGACAAACAAAAAAAAAAAACAAGTCTGCAGGGTATGGTTGTGGAGTTGGCCTCCCAAATGCCCTTATGAGGATGAGAGAGCAAGAAGTCTCCTTCAACTATCCAGCCCAATGGCTTCCAAATGCCAGCCTTGAAATGGTTACTTCAGAATCCCCAGAAGGTTTAGAAAACTGCAGATTCTGGGGCCTCAGAGCCCTGGATCTAAGGAATCAGAATATCTGGGCTGGGTCCTGGGCAGCTACAGTTTTTCAGAGCTTTCCAGGTACTTCTGATGTTCAGCCAGGTTTATGTCCAGTAAGGAATTTCCTAACTTCCCTGATGACCACAATCCCTTGAGGCTTTTGGTAAAAACACAGCTTCCCAGTCCCATTTCCTGGACATGCTGATTCAGTGGGTCTGGGACAGGGCCTGAGAACTTGTTTTTAACAAATTCTCATCCGAGAAGTCTGGAAAATCCTTGCACTTGTGCCCTCCTGAAACTCAGAGACAAGGAAAATTTGCCTAAAGTCACTGAACAAGTCACTCCAGCCCACCCTGTGTCCTGCCTCTTGGAGAATGCTCTTAGAGGACTGCCCTAATGGCTGGCCCACTGGGGCAGTTGTGGGCAGTGAGGGATGTCCTCAGCGGGGGTGCGGGGGGTCACACCATGCAGCGCACTCTTCAAGTGGTTTGGCAGGAGACAGATTGGAGGGTGAGTTGAGTTTTTGCAGCCTGGCCTGGAGGGAGCTTCAGGCTGGACTTGGCTTCTTTTCCCACCCCAGCAGCAGCCACACAGAGAGCTCTGTAGGACAGCTGCAGGGCACTCAGGCATTCTTGTGGCCTTGAGAAGTCTTTGTCTTGAGCAGCCAGGATCCCAAGAGCTGGGCATAAAGCCAGGACAAGCCCCAGAGCTAGGCAGGACCAGAGGCTGGGACAAACCTCAGATGGGCCAGTTTCCTACCTGCACCTTAGGGCCTGGGAACTGTGGAGAAGGAAAAGAGAGAACAAGAGCGTGAGCCCTGGGGTTGCTGCCCACTCCCAGCAGTGCTGCTCTTCTTTGTGTGTGTGTCCATGTGAGATTTCTTTTGAAGACTAGGTCTAGTGGTCAAAATAGTTGGAAAACTTTGATCGAGTCCAATTCATGTTCACTTGGTCATGTCTGACTCTTTGTGACCCCACGGACTGCAGCACACCAGGCTTCCCTGTCCATCACCAACTCCTGGAGCTTGCTCAAACTCATGTCCATTGAGTTGATGATGCCATCCAACCACCTTATCCTCTGTTGCCCCTTTCTCCTCCTGCCTTCAATCTTTCCCAGCATCAGGGTCTTTTCCAATGGGTCAGTTCTTCGCATCAGGTGGCCAAAGTATTGGAGCTTCAGTTTCAGCATCAGTCCTTTCAATGAATATTCGGAACTGATTTCTTTTAGGATTGACTGGTTTGATCTCCTTTCAGTCCAAGGGACTCTCAAGTCTTCTCCGACACCACAGTTCAAAAATATCAATTCTTCAGCACTCAGCTTTCTTTATAGTCCAACTCTGACATCCATACATGACTACTGGAAAAACCATAGCTTTGACTAGATGGGCTTTGTTGGCAAAGTGATGTCTCTGCTTTTTAACATGCTGTCTAGGGTGGTCATAGCTTTTATGTTAGCAATGGAGAAACTGAGACCCAGCAAGAGACAGACCTCTGAGAATGAAGAAGGACGTTACTGGGAGGTTGAAACCATTTGGGAGACTTTATTACTCTTTCTGTGTGCCTTTAGGCTAGTCTCTGCACCTCTCTGAATGTCTCTCTGCTTTCTCCAGGAGCAATCTGGAGACTCTCCTGCAGGTGTCCTAACTTAGAATCCATAGCCACAGGGACCTGGGTAGAATTCAGAGGATCCATGAACTTGGATGGGACTATATTACATCTTTAATTTTTCTAACCTTGAAGTGAAATTCAGTATTTCCTTCCATTACAAATATTAGCAACAAATCACAATAGTATTAGCAGCATCTCTGATTTAGCTACCAATTGTTGTTCAGTTGCTAAGTCATGTCCAACTCTTTGTGACCCCATGGACTGTAGCATGCCAGTCTTCCCTGTCCTTCACTATCTCGTGGAGTTTGCTCAAATTCATGTTCATTGAGTTGATGATGCTATCTAACTATCTCATCCTCTGCCTCCCCCTTCTGCTTTTGCCTTTAATCTTTCCTAGCATCAGAGTCTTTTCAGTGAGTTGGCACTTCACATCAAGTGGCCAAAGTATTGGAGCTTCAGCTTCAGCATCAGTCCTTCTAGTGAATATTCTAGTTGATTTCCTTTAGGATTGATTGGTTTGATCTCTTTGCTGTCCAAGGGACTCTCAAGTCTTCTCCAGCACCACAACTTGAAAGTATCAATTCTTCAATGCTTAGCCTTCTTTAGGATCCAACTGTCATGTCTGTATATAACTACTGAAAAACCATAGCTTTGACTAAATGGACGCAGTGATGTCTCTGCTTTTTAATACACTATCTAGGTTTGTCATGGCTTTTCTTCCAAGGAGCAAGCATCCTTTAATTTCATGACTGCTGTCACCATCTGCAGTCCACAGTGATTTTGGAGCCCAAGAAGAGAAAATCTGTCACTGTTTCCACTTTTCTGCCATCTATTTGCCATATAGTGATGGGACCAGATGCCATGATCTTAGTTTTTTGAGTGTTGAGTTTCAAGCCAGCTCTTTCACTCTCCTCTTTCACCCTCATCAAAAGGCTCTTTAGTTCCTCTTCACTTTCTGCCATTAGAGTAGTATCATCTGCATATCAGAGGTTGTTGTTTCTCCTGACAATCTTGATTCCAGCTTGTGATTCACCGAGCCCAGCATTTTGCATGATGTACTCTGCCTAGACATTAAATAAATAGAGTAACAATATACAGTGTTTATGTACTCCGTTCTCGAGTTTGAACCAGACCCCTATTCCATATCTGGTTCTAACTGTTGCTTCTTGACCTGCATACAGGTTTCTCAGGAGAGAGGTAAGCTACCAAGAGGGACAAGAAAAAAAACTTTTTCTTCTTTTTTTAAAATCTCAACACAGTTGCAGGTATCTTGAAATAAGGCTGATGCTCTTCACTACTTTGAAATCATCATAGTTATTAAACTTGCCTTTGGATCTTGTTTAATGCATTAGGAAAGGAACACATTTCACATCTACTTTTTAAATTATTTTGACAGCTTTAATTCAGTATAGTGAATTTCCTTGGTATTCCTATACATTTCATCTTACACACTTAAAAACATTTTTTTGAGGAGTCCATGGCAGAAAAAGGTCAAGAATCAACACTTACTGGGAAATCAAGCAGACAGAATGACTAGGAGAGGATTCTGCACATTTTTCCAGCCCTGGAATCTTTTCATTTAACTCTCAAATGTGAAAGAAATAAACTAGAGCTGCTTGGTTGAAATGGTAGTGATGAGGGGCCAGGGAGCCCTACCTGGGTGGTCCTTCTCTGACTCCCCATCTCAGGAGGCCTGGAGATGTGTGCAGAAGAACCATCAGGCACTTTAAAAAATCCATCAGGCCAATAATAATCTAATAATCATAATTGCCATCATATTCAGTCGTATTCATCGTATTCAGTGGGCCAGGCGCTACTATATGTGGAGTAAATCAGTTCATTTAATCTTCAGCCCCCAAAGTGCAAGTTACCATCCCCTTTCTACAGATTTTACACAAATACTTACTGAGAAACTACTAGTTTCCAGACATTCTTGAACACTTAAAATCTTCAACAAAGACTAAAGATTCTTGCCCTCTCAGAGTTCACACTGGGAGGAGATGGAGAAAGAAAAATAGAAAAAAGAATGCAGATGTTAAGTGATACAGTATGTGAGACGTGCTATGGGGAAAAATAAAGCAGGGAAGGGGGGATAGGGAGAGGCGGGGAGTTGCAATTTTAAAAAGAAGTGAGTAAGCTTTGGGGAAGGACCTGAAGGAAGTGAGTGCTTTATTGTCATGTGGGAAACAGGGAAGCGTGTTCAGGTGGAGGGAACAAGAAAGCAAAATCCGGAGGCAGGGGCAGCAAGGAGGCCAGTGGCCGAATGGAGGGAATTCGGGAGGTGTAGCAGAGATGAGATCGGTCGTCCCTGGCCATCGCTAGAACAGTTTGCTGCTGTGTGTGAGCTGGGAGCCACTGCAGGGTTTTGAGCAGAGAAAGGCTATGGATCTGACAGCTCTGGAACGAGTCCCTAGGACTACCACGTGGAAAGCTAATCATACTGGGGGAGAGGGACCCGAGATGGTCACTAACGGAAGCAGGGAGACTTGTGAAGAGGTTATTGCGATCACCTGGGTGGAGACTGCGAGGCACGGAGCGGTGAAACAGCACAGGTGGTGGGTGTTTGAATCCCGGCACTCGGACCTCAGCGCCCCCTCGGCCGCTGCCCACTCCGTCTCGGCTCTTCTCCCTGCAGGGCACGCCGCTGATGGCCGGGCGGCGCTGGACATTGTGCACCCGGTGCGTGTGGATTCGGGGGGCTCCTTCCTGTCCTACGAGCTGTGGCCCCGCGCGCTGCGCAAGAGGGACTTGTCCGCCCGCCCCAG
>NW_011494753.1:5244437-5248085 GCF_000754665.1 Bison bison bison
CCTGGCGGCCATCAGCGCCTGCGACGGCCTGGTGAGTGCGCCGGGTGAGCTGGCGGGACGTGGGCCCACCCCATCCCCACCCCCTGCCTGGGCGAGGACTTGTCTGCTGGTTTTGGCCCGTTGGAGTTCCCCCTTCCAGCCTCAGTATTAGCACCTGTAAAATGGGGTGGACAAGCTCAGGCCTCTTTGTTCTCTAGGGCAGCGGTTCTCAAACTTTAAAGCGAACCAGAGTCACCGAGGCCTAGTGGAAAACCTGATGCCCCATAGGGTAAATGGGGGGAGGGGGTGGGGAACTTGCATTTCTGACAATTTCTCAGATAGTGTTGAAGCTGTCACTCCAGACTTTGAAAACCGCTTTTTGTTTGTGGTGTGTGTGGACTAAGTAACTCAGAAAGCAGATGAGTCCCTCATCTTCAAGGAGTATCAGTTATGACTTTGATCGCGCAACCCCCGCCCCCACCCCGCTTCCCTGGAGAGCAGGCTTTAGCCTCCAGGTTTTTCTGAGTTGAGGTAATGCTGGCAGCCACGTGCAGCCCTAATTGCCTCCCTCTGCTTGAGAGCAGCTCCTCTCCAGGCAGCATAGGGCTCCTTTTGCTCCCAGCTCTGGAGGGTCGGGTGTGGGAGGAGTGGGGGTGGGTGGGGGGGATGGGGGCACATTCTCAGCCATCCACTACTCCCTGCAGGGAGCCTCAGCTCAGATTGCTCAGGAAAAGCCATAGCTGTGGCAGGGCACGGGCTCATGACATATAGCCCACCTCACAGGCTCTAGGGCCGTTGGTCCCCAATCTTTTTGGCACCAGGGAAGGGTTTCGTGGAAGACAGTTTTTCCACAGACTGGGGGTAGGGGGTAGTTTCAGGATGATTCAAGAACATTACATTTATTGTGCACTTTATTTCTATTATTATTATTATTACATCAGCTCCACCTCAGATCATCAGGCATAAGATCCTGGAGGGTGGGGACCCCTGCTCTAGGGTATCTGGGCCTTTGAGAGCCCAGCTGCCTGGGAAAGTCTCGTTTACAGGAGCCTGTACTTCTCCCTTTTCATATAGTTAAATTAATTTTGTTGCGCCTGAGCGACAAGTACACATATGGGCATTGTTCCCACTTTACAGATGAGGGAACAGGCTCAGAGAGGAACCTGCCCAAGGTCACTCAGTTATCCAGTGGTGGAGTCAACTCAGGCCTCCAGCCCCTAGAGCTAATGATACACGATCCAGCACTCCAGGTTCTCTGCCCTGAGTGACCCAACTGGCTGACTTGGAGCCAATGAGGAGGGGTCTGAGGGAGGAAAAACCTCCCATGTTGGAGTCCTGAGCTTCCCTAGTAGGTGGTGGATTGCTCAAAGATACTTCCCAAGGCCCCTCCTTCCTCTGGCCTCTCTGAATGCCAGCAAACATCCCCGAGACACCCCTTTCAATTTCCCTTCTCTGGAAGATCCTGGGACCAAGGAAGAGGGTGTCCTGGTGGCAGTGGGTATCTCCATGGCCATCTTGTTAGATTTGGAAGGAAACTCATTTCTTCCTTCCTTTCTTTTTTTTTCTTTTGGTAATCAAATTTCTTTTTATTGAGATATTATCAAAATATTAGTTTCAGACAATTTGACACCTATTTATTAATATATTGTAAAATGATCACAATAAGTCTAGTTACAAATTTATGTACATATAGTTTTTTTTCTTGTGATGAGAACTTTTTATCTTTCTTAGCAACTTTCAAAAACACAAAACAGTGTTATTAACTATAGCACTGTGCTGTACATTACTAACCCAAAGCTTTTTTTCCCCTTGGTGTTAAGTTTTTAATTGTAATTCTTGCTCATCTTTGGAATGTGGGGGATGCAGACCTATTTTGTACTTAGGGGCTAAGGGGTGGGGTGGGTGTATGGAGCAGCTTCCTGGGCTGATGGCTTCTGAGCTCAGCCTAGAAGCCTTTGGCTGGGTAAGGCGGTAGGGAGGGATGTTCCAGCAGAGGGTACAAAGTGAGCAAAGGTCTAGAGGGAGGAAGGCACGGTGTGTCTGGGGTCAGTTGGCCTGATGGGCTCTGCTGGGCAGGACAGGCCTCTGGGCGTGGGGGAGGGCAGCCGAGTGCCAGTCCTCCCCGTGTGACCCTGGTGCTTCTTTCCCAGAAAGGTGTGTTCCAGCTCTCCAACGAGGACTACTTCATTGAGCCCCTGGATGGTGTCCCCGCCCGGCCTGGCCACGCCCAGCCCCACGTGGTATACAAGCGCCAAGTCCCTGAGAAGTGGGCAGAGCCGGGGGACTCCAGGGCTCCAGGCACCTGTGGGGTGAAAGGTGTGTTTCTCTGCTATCAGCTCTGGGGTAGGGGATGAATCTGGGACATGGAGGGGCCTTTCTAGAAACCTCTATTAACACCCCCACGCCCAGCTCCTCTTGGACGGAAGGGACACAGACAAACCAACAGCCGCATCATCATAGCCTGTGCCCTCTATGTGTGATGGGCCTGAGGCCTCTGCCTGTTGGGCCTGCCCCAGCTCATCCCCTGGACTGACTCCTCTCACCACCAGCTCATCTACCTCCCTACCTCAGGGCTCAGTCTCTCTGTGTCCCCTCCCTGCTCCCTGCCTGTGACACCTCTAGCTGTGGCAGCCATTCTTCCCTGAGTGTCCAGTCAAGGCTGGGCCATACACAACCTCAGCAGTTCAACTAGGCGGGAACCTCCCTCCCCTCCCCACTCTGGTCTTACCCCAGAAAAACTGACCTCTGTTATTGGGGACCTAGAGTGTGGAACCCAGCACCTCTTCTGCAGAGTTGCCAGTCTGTGCTGGGCCAGTCCAGGTAAGGAGCTGCCTGCTAAAGGCTGCTGGGGTCTATGGAATGCTCCAGCTTCACAAGCTGCCCACAGCTAGGGACTCTATTTCCTGGGACAGATATTCACCGGGGCTTGCTTCTTGCCCTCAGTTTCCCCAGCTTCATAGATGTGCTTCCTCTTCTGATCTTGCAGGGAGCCTGGAGCAGTGGGGCAGATCTCCAGGGGGGTCAGCTGGCTGGGGTCTTGGCCAGCCTCCCCAGGCTGGGGGTTATGTTGAGAGGTCTGTGTGAGCTGGGAGGTACTTACCCCCCAGCGGGGGTGGATCAGCATAGAGAGATACGGGCCCAGGAGTTCGCCTAACAGGCTCAGTGCTTCACCATGTTCATAGCCCCATCGAAGTCATCCTCTGAGGCTGCTAGGCTTATCTTTTTATTGTCAGGCAGCCCCAGGGTCAGACAAGGGAAGTGACTAGGTCAGGGCCACATAGCACAGGTCTGGGGCAGAGTCACACTGGGAGTAGGCCCCTTGTCTCTGATCCCGCTGACCCAGAGAGAGCTCACTGGGGAGAGGTCCTTGAGACGTGTGTCCTGGGCCAGCCTCCTGGCAGCTAGCCCCCACCCCTTCTGGGCCCACAGAGTTTCCAGAGCTGGAACCCCAGCGGGAGCGTTGGGAACAGCGGCAACAGTGGCGGCGTCAGCGGCTGAGGCATCGATACCAGCGCTCGGTCAGCAAAGAGAAGTGGGTGGAGACCCTGGTGGTAGCTGACGCCAAAATGGTGGAGTACCACGGGCAGCCGAATGTCGAGAGCTACGTGCTGACCATCATGAACATGGTGAGGCTGCCACAGGCAGCGTGTGGTGGGGGGTGGTGAGGGC
>NW_011494753.1:5248485-5249406 GCF_000754665.1 Bison bison bison
ATCCACACCACTCTAAACAAGCACCTCCCCACCCTGTGCTGGGACCTGGGCTGGTCACTGGGGATGTGGAAATGCCCAATCAGCCCAGCCCCTGCCTGAGCCATCAGCAGGCATTAGAGTTAGAAGGACCTGTGACCTTGGGCATGCCACATTACCTGTCTTAGCCTCAGCTTTCTCCGCTGTGAACTGGGGATGACGGTAGCACTTGGGTGGTACAACAGGGTTGGCAAAGTTCTCTTGATCCCATAGGACAGTTGAAATAACTAGATCCCATGAGGGTGAGTGACTTGCCCAGGTCACAAGGCTAGGCCAGGACAGACCTGGACAGGAGCCCCGATCTCCCAAGTCCTCCCTGGGGCACTGTGGCAGGTCGAAGCTGGTGATTCCCACTCCTTTAGTGCCAGCCAGCCCCTTCCAGCTGCTGCCCCAGATTGTGCAGGTGGGAGGCCTCAGGCAGTCAAGCTGCTTCCTGCGCCCCTGGGGAGAAGAGATCTCTGCCCTTGGCATTCTTAGCAGGCTACCCACTGAACAGCACGGTTTTCCCTCTGGGCTGGGTGAATGAGAGCAGGCCGGGTGTGTGTGCCCTGCAGCTGGTGTGGCCAGTGTCATGTGTTGTGACCTCCCCCATATCAGCCTTTCACCCCCAAAACACTCAAGGAAGTGTATGCTCTGGGTCATCTAAGGTCTGGCCACTTCTTTTATAGCCATAAAGCCAAGGGTCAGAGAAAGGAAGGGGCTCTGTCTGTGGCCATCATGCCCCCACTGCTCGAGTCTGCATTGGTAAGCTCAGCTCTGGGCCAGTTCCTGCCCGACTTGGCCACCCATGTTGGCTCCCTCCTCCTAATGGAATAAAGGCCATAGCCTTCTGCCTGGCACCTGAGGTCTCTTAAGGCCCAGCCAAGCCTCCATTTAGCCTTGTCT
>NW_011494753.1:5249506-5257319 GCF_000754665.1 Bison bison bison
GAAAGAGGCCTAGGAGCTTGGCTGGAGTCACCAAGGCTGGGTTCATCAGCCTCACTTTTACTGAGTGTTCCATGTGGGACGGTATCAAGCCCTCCAGGCTCCCCCATGACATCCCCTGTGTGCCAGGGATCAAGGATTTGACCCCAGAGCAGGGCCCCTTCCCGCCTCCCTGTCTAGGCCCACAGGACACGGGCATTTACCTTGTGAGCCCCACCCTGGAGGAGGGAGGGCCTGGCTTTCACAGTCACATGTTCTGGACAGTGTCATAATTTTTGTGAGCTGACAAGTCCAGCATTGGTCTGGACAGGGTGGAGGCACCTATGAGGCTAACAGTGCTGGATACCCGACAGGGAGACTCCAGGAAATGATAGGGGCATGGATGGCAGGCAGCCAGCCTCCAAGGGGGGCTGGACTGGGTGTTAGGGCTGAGGCTTCTGAACACCTGCTACTTGGCCAGTGTTCCACACCCAGAGCCTCTTCCAAGCCTCAGCCCCATTTTGTAGTTGGAGGAACAAAGGATCAGGCAGTCCAAGGAACTTCTCAAGGTCACAGAACTGGTGAGTGGCAGAGCTGGAACCGGAGCTCAGAGTTATCTGCTTCCAAAGCCTTACTCGGTCCTCTCTGCCTCTTAACCTGCCCCAGAGAGAGATAGCTGGGTAGCTGTGGTGTCCAGAGTGTGCTAGAAGGATGAGGGAACAGGTTGGTGGGAATGAGGAGAACTTATCCCTTTTTTCCTCTGGAGCAGATGTTTGTTCATGTAAGGCTGACATGAGTGCTGAGTGTCAGCTCTGTACCAAGGACATGGTGATGGATGCACAAGAATAAGATCCCAGGCTTGGGAAGCTCTGCTTTATAGCATTTCTCAAAGAATATTCTGGAGAGTACTTGTTCCAAGAGATGCTAATAAATGTTCTGTGAAGAAAGATGGCACTTTTGAAAGTTTGGCAACACAGGGTTAAAAAAAATGTAACAGACTTTACTGCAGTACTCCTCAGAGCCTCCAAAGCTGTACATGTTTAGAATCCATCCACCAGAGAGGAGGCAGGCAGCACTTTCCAAACTTAAGAGCAGAAACTTTGATGCAGTCAGATCTGGGTTTCTGATCCCATATTTAGCCTCTCTTGGAGCCTCAGTTGCTCCATCTGTAAGATGGCGATACTTATGCCTGCCTGAGAGGTGTGAAGATTAAGTGAGCTAAGGCACGTGACGCTCCCAGTGCGAGGACCATGTGTGTTAGGCTCGGTCAGTGTTAGCTGCTGCTCTTGTGG
Source organism: Bison bison bison (assembly GCF_000754665.1). Taxonomy (NCBI): domain Eukaryota; kingdom Metazoa; phylum Chordata; class Mammalia; order Artiodactyla; family Bovidae; genus Bison; species Bison bison. Next base: position 5,250,775 of record NW_011494753.1, read on the forward strand.
CTACTGAAGATCTGCTCTTCAGCCCCACAGCCACCTTCAGGACAGCCTCACCCTCTTTACCAGGGCCTCCTACAGGTTACCAGTTTGTCAGTGTGCCAGACCCAGGTCTGAGTCCAGGAGCTCAGGTAGGCCTATTCCAAGCATAACAAGAGAGGTCCCCCCATTTTTGCACCCCCAATTCTGTTCATGTCCTCTGAGGTCAGGGGCCCTTTTTGAGTGAGTGGCTCTTGTCATACTGTTAGCTCACTGGGAGCTTGTAGTCACTGGTAACCCCCAGATCTTACTTTCATGAACATTGCCTACCCCAGCTTGCTTTCTGGGCCTGCACCAGAATAGGGGGACTTCCCTGGTGGCTCAGACAGTAAAGCGTCTGCCTACAATGCGGGAGACCTGGGTTTGATCCCTGGGTTGGGAGGATCCCCTGGAGAAGGAAACAGCAACCCACTCAAGTACTCTTGCCTGGAAAATCCCATGGACGGAGGAGCCTGGTAGGCTACAGTCCGTGGGGTTGCAAAGAGTCGGACACGACTGAGCAACTTCACTTTCATTTTCCTGGGTATAGTTTATCTAGTTGAGATAACCCAGGCCGTACACCCTGACCTCAGGCTGTAAACAGACACTCACAGGTTGGTTTAGTCAACAGTTAATGACCCTGCCTTCCTCCAGTACCTCCCAGCGTGTTTCACCTCCGTACTTCTTGGGAGACAGTGAAAAATGTTCTAGACACTGGGGGGACTTTGTGGTGGCAGGAAGCTCTCCTAGCCCTAATTCAGGACATAAGGTGGGCTAGTTGCTGGGACAGGTCTTAGCAGACCCTCAGGGGCTTCTCATCCTTTGGAGCCTCTTTGTTGGGGTCTGCTGCCAAGCTCACTTGCATGTTGTCTGCTGCTGCTGCTAAGTCGCTTCAGTCGTGTCCGACTCTGTGCGACCCCATAGACAGCAGCCCACCAGGCTCCCCCGTCCCTGGGATTCTCCAGGCAAGAACACTGGAGTGGGTTGCCATTTCCTTCTCCAATGCATGAAAGTGAAAAGGGAAAGTGAAGTCGCTCAGTCGTGTCCTGCATGTTGTCTAGGAAAACTTTTTTCTTTTAATTTGATTTTCTCCAGGGGACTGTTTGCATTTTTATTTTTATTTGAATGAGATAATGCATTGGAAAAAACAAGCGCTCGAGCTTCATTCATTCATTCAGCAACTGTTTCTTGAGTCCATAATGTGCTAGGAACCTGGACAGATCAGAGGGAGCCCATGGAGCTTATGGTCTGGAGGGGAGAGAGATGTTACTGAAACTGATAAATGTGAGCGTATGATGGAGGGGGTCCTAGAGAAGACAAGTTCATGGTGGTTTGGGAGTGTTGGGTAGAGAAAAAGCTCTCAGAAGACATGGTGGAGGGGCAAGAGCTGCAGAAAGGGTAAAAGATAACTTGGGAAGGTGTTCTAGGCTGAGGGCGCAGCATCTGCTAAGGCCCTGTGTAGGAAGGATCTTGGGATTTTGAGAGAAAGCCAGACAGAGTGGTTAGAGCCAGGGAGTGAGGGAGTTTGAGGAGAAGAGTGAGGCCATAGAAGTGGACAGGGACCGACCACACAGGCCTGTGTACCAGGCTTAGGACCTTCCCTTTACCTGTGGACAGTGAAGACCCACTGGTTTTAAGCAAAGACATAATGTGATTGGTTTTGCATTCAGAGACAAATGGCTGGGCTGCAGGGCTGCAGATGGGCTAGAGGACAAAATTTTGGAGGCAGAATTGGTTGATGTTGGGGAGGAAGTGGGGAGGAAGGAAGTGCAGAGGGGCCCCCAGGACCCAGCATGTGCATGGAGGTGAGGGAGGCACAGTATTACATCACTGACTTCACCATTCCTGACCTTGAGCTCTGAAAGTATGATTCATCCCCTTATCAGGGGCTTTTGTGCCCTCTTAACAGTACATGTATTCTCCATTCCTATTTGAATATATTTTTCTCGATGGAATTGCTAAAAGCCAACTCAAAACTGATATGTCCTGACATCTCTGCCTGCTGGGAAATTGACCCCTGTCTCCACTCATGGGCTGGCTTCTTCCTTGTCCTGAGGGAGCTTTAAAAGAACAGACAGCTTTACCTGCCATTTCCCTGCACCTTGGCACACTGTCCATCTTTGGGGATGGGCTTCTGCCTTGGGGCTGAGTGGGGTTAGCTCTGGGGGACTCTGAGAGGCCTGCACACCTGCCCTCTTGGCCCTATGGCTGTCAGCCCCAGGGAAGATGGGCCTTGCCTGCCTCCATCCCTTCCCCAGGCTGTGCCCAGTTCCTGCCTCATGAGAGGGCTCACTCCTGGGATGCTGGTCCCAGCCTCCCCAGGGCAAGAGGGGGCAGCAGGGCCGATCCAGCCCAGGACAGAGGAGGGCCCTGAGATGGGCCAACCAGCCAGCATCTGGAGGTGCAAGCTGGGGAATAGGATTCCAAACAGGTGCTCGGGACCCCAGAGCCTGGGAGGCCCTCTCGTCCCCTCCAGGTTCTGCCGATGCTGGGCTGGGGGAGTGTGTGTTCAGGTGTGAGTACTTGCATGTATGGGATGCACGCACGGTGTGAGCTCCCCTGTGTATGAACGTGGGTGTGCATCCCTCCAGGTGGGTTGGAGGTGAGCAGAGGCTGCCTGTGTTGTATATCTGAGGTGACAGCCTGACCCTTATTTCTTGGGTAGGTGGCCGGTCTGTTTCATGACCCCAGCATCGGGAATCCCATCCACATCACCATCGTGCGCCTGATCCTGCTGGAAGATGAGGAGGTGGGAAGTCACGTGACCTTACACTGCCCCCTGGGATGGGCATCGCCTGCCAGAGTCCTCCTGCCACTCACCCGAGCCACCTTGTGTGGAAGGGCACAGCCAGGGCCTCCTTGGCCCAAGCAGTGTCATCTGTCACCCCCACCCCTGGCTGACCCTCTCTTAGGTCCCTCTGGCAGGTGCCTCTGGGAGGGGTGGTCAGACCAGAGACTGGCCTGGGGCCCACAGGTCTGCCCGCTGCCACCTCTGGGCCTCTGTCCCCTGCCTTCCTGTGGAGGAGAATTTGGCCTGACCCTTCAGAGCTCTGGGGGAGGCTTCAGTGGCTGTGCTGTCTGCCTGCAGGAGGACCTGAAGATCTCTCACCACGCAGACAACACTCTGAGGAGCTTCTGCAAGTGGCAGAAAAGCATCAACATGAAGGGGGATGCCCACCCGCTGCACCATGACACGGCCATTCTGCTCACCAGGTACTGGCAGCTGGGAGGGGAGGGGCCTGGGGTGCAGCTGGGAGAGCCTGCATGGGAGGGAGGTGCCACCTGACCCTTGGGGAGAAGCCCCAGGAGTGGGGCAGACATGGCCCTGCTCTCAGGAGCCTCATCTGGAGGAGGGTTTCCACACCTTTGATCCAAGACAGGATTTCAACAGCACTTGGGGAGAGCTTTTTACTGTAAATATTCATTGTGAGCTGTTCATTGTGAATTCTCATGCAGTTGTCAGAAATAATACAGGGAGGTACCATCTACACTTCATCCAGTTTCCCACAGTGGTAACATCTGGTGTGAAAATGAAAGTGTTAGTCCCTCAGTTGTGTCCAGCTCTTGGCGACTCCATGGACTGTAGCCTGTCAAGCTCTTCTGTCCGTGGAATTCTCTAGGCAAGAATACTGGAATGGATAGCCATTGTCTTCTCCATGGGACCTTCCTGACTCAGGGGTTGAACCTGGCTCTCCCCTGGTGGCTTAGGTGGTAAAGAATCTGCCTGCAGTGCGGGAGACCCAGGTTCGATCCCTGGATTGGGATGATCCCCTGGAGAAGGAAATGGCAACCCACTCCAGTATTCTTGCCTGGAGAATTCCACGGACAGCGGAGCCTGGCAGGCTACAGTCCATGGGGTCGCAAAGCGCTGGACACGACTGAGTGACTAACACTTTCACTCCTGCATTGCAGGCAGATTCTTTACCATCTGAGCCACCAAGAAAGCCCCCAACATCTGGCATAACTGTAGTTATATCCCAAGCAGAAAATTGACACTGATATGATCCACAGACCATACTCAGGTTTCACTAATTTTACATACACTTATTTGTGTGTGTATTTAGTCTTCTGCAATTTTATCACACGTGTAATTTCTGTATCCATTGCCCAGTCTAGATATGGAATGGTTCCATTAGAAGGATCTCTTGTGCTGCTCTTTTATAACCAGAAAATCTTACTGCCATACTTCCCCACTCCAACATGACCCCAACTCTGACAACTCCCAATCAGTTCAGAGGCAGTATTTTTGAACTTGAGGTGGAGTTATTAATATTTCCCTTTGCTGAGCTCCAGCAGCTTCTCACTGGGGTAGTAACCCAAATTGTCTGTGCATGGGTCTGCTCCCCAGGCCCAGAGAGGTGTCTTGTGTGAATAAGGGTCACTGCTTCCCCGAAGGCTCATGGGCTGGTCTGAGAGCGATGGGAGGAGCATCCTTCTTGCTCCCGCCCTCCCTCAGAGTCAGCAGGGGTCCTTCTCTGGCCCCCTCAGCTTGGGAGGGCCTGGCTCCAGGCCAGGTCAGTCTGAGGGCCCCCCCTCTCTCTGCACGTGCAGGAAGGACCTGTGTGCGGCCATGAACCAGCCCTGCGAGACCCTGGGCCTGTCCCACGTGGCGGGCATGTGCCAGCCACACCGCAGCTGCAACATCAACGAGGACACGGGCCTGCCCTTGGCCTTCACCGTGGCCCACGAGCTCGGGCACAGGTACCCTGCCACCCCCACTGCCACACTAAGAACCCAGCCTCACCTCCCAACCTGGAGGCACCAGCCAGCCAGGCTGATGGCCCATACAGCCCCAGGGAAGGGAGCCCTGTCTTGAGGAACGAGCCCAACCTAGCCACATTCTGTCCTTGCCCTGTCCCCACCCCTCAGCCAGGCTGCTTCCCTGTTACACAGGAGAGGACTAAGCCTTAAGTGGGATTGAGATGGGCTGGAAAGTCACCATGGGTCTTTGTCCCTCCCTATTGCCCTCAGCGCTTGCATCTTTGACTCTTGGTCCCTGCCACCTCCCACCGCATTCCTAAATACTCTGCGACCCTAGGCAAGCTCCCTGCCCTCTGTGGGCCTCTGTATGCTCCCTGTTGGTTGAGGGAGTTGGATTCAGGGATGTGAAAGGCTCCCTCTGTTGGACACTTCTGTGTAAGGCTGTTGTGCCTAAGCATGGCCCCTGCCCTCAGCCATCTGTGCCTGGACTGTTTAGCTGTGAGTATGGCAGCATCTTAGATGGTCTGGGAGCCCACGAGGGCAGGCTCACAGAAAGCGCTGTTGGTCAGAGGGGTTGGCTCGTCACTGAGGACTGAGTGAGATAGTGTTTCTGAAAAGAGCTTAGTGTGATGCCTGGCACATAGGAAGAGGTCAGCACACATAATTGTTTTCGTGTCTTTCCAAGGATGGTCTCCGAGACCTTTCCTGTGGCGTGGCAGCTCGGACTCCCTAACTCCACTGCACAGCCTTGAGATAGGACCTGGGGTGGGGAGGAACCCTGTCAGACTGTTCTTGGTGCCAGTGAGGCTGCGGGGGCCACCATGGGCCCCCTGGGTGCCACCTGGCCGGCCATTGTTGGCCAGCTCAGTGCAGGCGCTGGGCTGCTCTGTGGTCCCTGGTGTTCAGTTCAGGATCAGCTGCTGGAGGGCCCCGGGCAGCTGGTTGTCACACCCACGTTTTACCTTAAGGAAACGGAGGCTCAGAGATGGGGTGTGACTTTCCCCCAGCCACACGGTGGTTTGGTGGCGGAGCCAGTACCCGGCACCTCGCAGACCCCTGAGGGAGGGAGTGGGCTGGCGGGCTTCCCGCCGGCTCACCCGCCCCTGGGGCCTGTGCTCTCACACAGTTTTGGCATTCAGCATGACGGAAGCGGCAATGACTGTGAGCCCGTTGGGAAACGGCCTTTCATCATGTCTCCACAGCTCCTGTACGACGCTGCGCCTCTCACCTGGTCCCGCTGCAGCCGCGAGTACATCACCAGGTTCCTCGAGTAAGTCCCTCCCAGCCCCGAGCCTCTTCCGAGCCGCTCAGGTCTAGGTCTGCCGGGGCAGCACCTTGAAGGATGCGCGGGAGCCCACAGAAGTATAGCGGGGAGAGGAGTGGGGTGCTCCTGGTACAGGAGGCATTGGTAAAGGCATTAGGACGCGAGGAGCGCGGGGTGGTTTTCAGAGCACTGCAGGATATTAAGTGAGGCTGCTGCTGCTGCTAAGTCCCTTCAGTCGTGTCCAACTCTGTGCGACCCCATAGACGGCAGCCCACCGGGCTTCCCTGTCCCTGGGATTCTCCAGGCAAGAACACTGGAGTGGGTTGCCATTTCCTTCTCCAGTGCGTGAAAGTGAAACGTGAAAGTGAAGTCGCTCAGTCGTGTCCGACTCTTGGCGACCCCATGGACTGCAGCCTACCAAGCTCCTCCGTCCATGGGATTTTCCAGGCAAGAGTACTGGAGTGGGGTGCCATTGCCTTCTCCATAAGTGAGGCTACAGGAGCCAAAGCAGGACAGAAAAGGAAGGTGGAGGAGGCGCAGAGCTGGCCGTGTGGCTGGGGGGGGGCAG